>NC_084623.1:47798876-47811376 GCF_033978795.1 Nerophis ophidion
TGTGTTGGAGCCACTATGGATTGAACTTTCACAGTATCATGTTGGACCCGCTTGACATCCATTGCTTTCGGTCCCCTAGAGGGGGGGGGGGGGTTGCCCACATCTGAGGTCCTCTCCAAGGTTTCTCATAGTCAGCATTGTCACTGGCGTCCCACTGGATGTGAATTCTCCCTGCCCACTGGGTGTGAGTTTTCCTTGCCCTTTTGTGGGTTCTTCCGAGGATGTTGTAGTCGTAATGATTTGTGCAGTCCTTTGAGACATTTGTGATTTGGGGCTATATAAATAAACATTGATTGATTGAACTAGCATCAAGGTGAACAACCCTGCAACAACCAATGAGCTAGCTAATAACAATCAACTGTAGCTTTCCCATTCACACATTTCTTTGTTATTAACCTATTGTGCGAAAACCTAGAACAGGGGTAGGGAACCTGTGGCTCTTTTAATGATTGCATCTGGTTCTCTGATAAATCTTAGCTGACATTGCTTAACACGATAAGTCAGTGGGGCTTCACGGTGGTAGAGGGGTTAGTGCGTCTGCCTCACAATACGAAGGTCCTGCAGTCCTGGGTTCAAATCCAGGCTGAGGATCTTTCTGTGTGGAGTTTGCATGTTCTCCCCGTGAATGCGTGGGTTCCCTCCGGGTACTCCGGCTTCCTCCCACTTCCAAAAACATGCACCTGGGGATAGGTTGATTGGCAACACTAAATTGGCCCTAGTGTGTGAATGTGAGTGTGAATGTTGTCTGTCTATCTGTGTTGGCCCTGCGATGAGGTGGCGACTTGTCCAGGGTGTACCCCGCTTTCCGCCCGATTGTAGCTGAGATAGGCGTTAGCGCCCCCCGGAACCCCGAAAGGGAATAAGCGGTAGAAAATGGGTGGATGGATGGATGGATGGATAAGTCAGTGTTTTTCAACCTATTCGGAGCCCAGGCACATTTTTTTCATTGAAAAAATTCTGAGGCACACCACTAGCAGAAAACATAAAAAAATGAAACTCAGTAGCCAATACTGACAATAAAAAAATAATTCTCGCAATTGTTTGATATGAATTCAAACCATAACCAACCATGCATCAATATAGCTCTTGTCTCAATGTCGGTGTACCGTCACAACCTATCAGATCATGCCGTAACTTATTTAGAGGGTTTTTTTGGTGTTTTCCTGTGTCTTGCGCTACTATTTTGGTGGCTTTTCCTCTTTTGTTGGTATTTTCCTGTAGCAGTTTCATGTATTCCTTGAATGCTATTCCCCGCACCTGCCTTGTTTTCGCAATCAAGATTAAATTGTGCGGACGCACTGCTTCTTTGTGGGGACATTGTTGATTGTCTTGTCATGTACGCATATACTTTGTGGACGCCGTCTGCTCCATACGCTGTAAGTCTTTGCTGTCGTCCAGCATTCCGTTTTTGTTTACTTTGCAGCCAGTTCAGTTTTAGTTTCGTTTTGCTTCAATGTCTTTTCTTAGCGGCCCTCGCCTTTTGTTTATTTTTGGTTTAAGTGTTGGATACCTTTTTACCTACACGCTGCCTCCCGCATATTGGGATCACGACATACCATGTTCTCGACATCTACAAAGAAATTGGCTACCTGCTGCCACCTACTGATATGGAAGAGTATTACACGGTTTCTCTTCTGACACTCAACAAAGACACATTTGCAGATTATAATTACTGGTTTGAATAACATATTTTTAACCCAATTAGGTGAAATTACATAATCTTCCAGGACACACCTGAATGTATCTCATGGCACAGTGGTTGAAAAAACACAGCGATAAGTAATGAATAATTCCGCTGGTAAAAGTGTGAAAAATAACGTTCAAAATATAAAACATTCTCGTACGTTTTAATCCATCCATCCGTTTTCTACCCCACTTGTTCAAGAAGTCGCATTAATGGTAAAAACTATTTCATTCATTATTGGTTAATTTCAGAAAAACAACGTTATTAAAAAGAAGGAGATACTTATAATACTTTGAAAATGTTTGGTCTTACTTAAAAATGCACGCATTTAGTTGTGTTCGGTGTTAAAAAAAATATTATATGGCTCTTAGTGCTGAAAATTGTAATTTTCCTGAAGGAACTCTCCTGACGGAATAAATAAAGTACTATCTAATCTAATTTAATCTTAGGGAAATTAATTTTAAAATATTTGGCTTCTTGGCTCTCTCAGCCAAAAAGGTTCCCGACCCCTGACCTAGAAGGAAAATACTGAGTAGCCGTAATCGTACAAAATATCGTAAATTACGGACTACTATTTTCCTACGCTTTGAATACATTGGAGGATCTACACCTGACATCCACTGTAATGATACCAAGTACAGGAGCGTATAGTCAATACATTGATATTTTTTAGCATTGCAAAATCTTCTTTCGTTTTTTTAAAACGTATATTGTATTCATAAACTCAGGAAATATGTCCCTGGACACACGAGGACTTTGAATATGACCAATGTAAGATCCTGTAACTACTTGGTATCAGATTGATACCTAAATGTGTGGTATCATCCAAAACTAATGTAAAGTATCCAAACAACAGAAGAATAAGTGATTATTACATTTTAACAGAAGTATAAATAGAACATGTTAAACGAGAAAGTAAGCAGATATTAACTGTAAATTAACATGTAGATTAATAATTATTTTTCTACCGCTTGTCCTTAATAATGTTGACAAAATAATAGAATGTGGAATGACACAATACGTTACTGCATATGTCAGCAGCTAAATTAGGAGCCTTTATTTAAGGACAAACTTGCTATAAAAAACAGATGTTTAATATACCGTATTTGTTTTTGTTAAAATAAAGCCAATAAGGCCATTTTTTGTGGTCCCCTTTCTTTAAAAAAGTAACGAAAAGTATCAAAATACATTTTGGTACCAAAATATTGGTATCGGGTCAACACTAATTGTGTATGACATTCAGAAAATAGCATTTGTGTCTAAATAACGAGGTCTTTTTTTTTTTTTTTCTTTTTTTTTCTGAAGTTAACGTAAATTATGCAAAGCCAGGAATGAAGTGCGATTAATCAAATTTGAAAAGTGTGATGAATCGTATTTTGAACGAGCACCGTTTTGTTTTGGACTTTTGCCCTGTATGTTGTGTAAAGTTGACGTATGTGCCTTCCCACGTACTTTATATAAAGAGCCGAGGTTCTTACTGTACGCCGCCAAGGCCGAGGCAGCCGTGCAGAGGCAGGATGAGTAATGGACAGTTTGTCAGCTGCAGCAACATCAAGTTCCAATAAAATCTACCTGACCCACCCCTTTCTGGGTTTGTTTAGGTCAGAGGTGTCCAAAGTGCGGCCCGGGGGCCATTTGCGGCCCGCAGCTAATTGTTTAGTGGCCCGCCACACATTCTGGAAATGCTATTGCAGAAATACAAATAAAAAACACATGTAGAATGAGGTGAAATCTAACGGGGAAAAGTTGCAATGTTGACACAAAGCTGCCATGCAGGCTGTTTGTTTTTCTTTTGTCTTTCTTTATTTTGCTCTTATTGCCAATGCTAAAAATAAAAAGTAAAAAAATAAATATATAATTCTAAAGAATTATTGACCTGTTCAAGGCTCCAATTACTTCAAATATTCCACTTTATAAGGTTTTTATGTGGGAAAATATTATTTGGCGTGACAGCCCCTCTAATGCCTGAAGGACCCCAATGAGGGTGGAAGGGGCTTAAAGCAGCCCACACAGCTGCCTGTTTTAAAAGCATTATAATTGGCTGATTGTCATTGGTGAAAAATAACGGTGAGGAAAAAAATATTAGCATTCCAGCATGCTAACCTTTCAAGCTATTTTTGCTTCGCTAATTTTGCAGCTGTAACCCTTAAGAGTCATATAACTTGCTTAAAGCAGCCTACACAGCTGCCTGTTTTAAAAGCATTATAATTGGCTGATTGTCATTCGTGAAAAATAACGGTGAGGAAAAAATATTAGCATTCCAGCATGCTAACCTTTCAAGCTATTTTTGCTTCGCTAATTTTGCAGCTGTAACCCTTAAGAGTCATATAACTTGCTTAAAGCAGCCCACACAGCTGCCTGTTTTAAAAGCATTATAATTGGCTGATTGTCATTGGTGAAAAATAACGGTGAGGAAAAAAATATTAGCATTCCAGCATGCTGACCTTTCAAGCTATTTTTGCTTCGCTAATTTAGCAGCTGTAACCCTTAAGAGTCATATAACTTGGTATTATCACACCCTCATTGGGGTACTTCAGGCATTAGAGGGGCTGTCACGCCAAATGTCTTCCGGGGGGAAGGTTTTTGTAGGGGGAGAAGAAATTTGGCGTTACAGTTGCCATATAAAAACAGTGTTTTCTTTGACGAAAGAGCATAAAACAAACAAAATAATAGTTCAAACATAAAATCGACAGAGATATCTGAAGTTGATCTCGTAACTTAAGTGTTGAAAGTAAAACAAATAATAATAGAAATGTACCACTTTATGAGTGGGGGACCTTTTGGATCCCAAAGATATTTAGTGGGATTTTATTTATTTTTTCACTGTGATACTCAGAAATAATAATACATTTAAATCAATGGTGTTGTCACGCCAAATTTCTTCCCCCCTACAAAAACCTTCCCCCCGGAAGACATTTGGCGTGACAGCCCCTCTAATGCCTGAAAAACCCCAATGAGGGTGGAAGGACCTTAAAGCAGCCCACACAGCTGCCTGTTTTGATTGTCATTGGTGAAAAATAACGGTGAGGAAAAACATATTAGCATTCCAGCATGCTAACTTTTCAAGCTATTTTTGCTTCGCTAATTTTGCAGCTTTAACCCTTAAGAGTCGTATAACTTGGTATTATCACACCCTCATTGGGGTACTTCAGGCATTAGAGGGGCTGTCACGCCAAATGTCTTCCGGGGGGAAGGTTTTTGGAGGGGGAGAAGAAATTTGGCGTTACAGTTGCCATATAAAAACAGTGTTTTCTTTGACGAAAGAGCATAAAACAAACAAAATGATAGTTCAAACGTAAAATCGACAGAGATATCTGAAGTTGATCTCGTAACTTAAGTGTTGAAAGTAAAACAAATAATAATAAAAATGTACCACTTTATGAGTGGGGGACTTTTTGGATCCCAAAGATATTTAGTGGGATTTTATTTATTTTTTCACTGTGATTACTCAGAAATAATAATACATTTAAATCAATGGTGTTGTCACGCCAAATTTCTTCCCCCCTACAAACCACCCCCCCATTTACTTCCGGGGTCATGATTAATACAGACGTTTTGTTAACGCTAAAAATATAACGCTATATTATAAAAATACAGACGTTTTGTTAATGCTATATTATAAAAAATAAAATCAAAAAAACAATTTACAAACACAAGCTATGGGATGACGCATTTACTTCCGGGGTCCCGTTTCCTCACGTTTCCTCTCACGTCATCCCATTGCTTGTGTTTGTAAATTGTTTTTTTAATTTTTTGTAAAATTTTTTTATAATACAGCGTTAACAAAACGTCTGTATTTTTATAATATAGCGTTATATTTTTATAATAGAGCGTTATATTTTTATAATATAGCGTTAACAAAACGTCTGTATCAATCATGACCCCGGAAGTAAATGGAGGGGGGGGGGGGGTTGCTAGGGGGAAGACATTTGGTGTGACACTGTCCTGCATTATTGATCTTTTTAGAGCTCCAATTAATTCAGATCAAACATAGCTTTCTGAATGTTTTGGGCAATGGGGGACAAAGTCATACTTGCCGACCCTCCCGGATTTTCCGGGAGACTCCCAAAATTCAGCGCCTCTCCCGACAACCTCCCGGAAGAAATTTTCTCCCGAAATCCACGCCCCCTCCAGCTCCATGTGGACATGAGTGGGGACAGCCGGTTTTCACGTCCACTTTCCTGTTATGTAAACAGCTTGCCTGCCCAATTACGTTACAACATCTACGGATTTTAATAAAAAAAAACTGCACACACAAGGAGACGAAGCAGAAGAACGAGGAAGTTACAGCCATGGCGACGCCGTCTGTAATATAGTGATTCTATGTTGTCTGTTGCCATCTCCTGGTGAATGTTGGTTATAGCGTTATGGGGTTGCTTTTTGATTGGCCACCGATTTACGTGGTGTTGTGCACCTGATGGCGAGTGACTCTCGCCAGTACGCAAATGGCAGAACAAAGGTTACTCAAATAGTGAAAGGTAAGTGGGTTTTTTTTAGTAACCAGCAAGCACAGTACAGTTAGTAGAACAACTGTGTTTTTATAACTGTGTATTTGATAGGTGCCGTCTGAAATTCAACTATTTGATTTATATATATATAATAAAATAAATATATACAGCTAGAATTCATTTAAAAACTCAAGTATTTCATGCATATTTATATACATATATATATATATATATATGTGTGTGTATATATATGTGTGTGTATATATATGTATATATATATATATATATATGAAATACTCGAGTTGGTGAATTATATTCGTCCCCTCTTAACGACGCTCCCCCCCTAAACCGCGCCCCCTACCACATCCCCCACGCCCCACCCCCCACCTCCCGAAATCGGAGGTCTCAAGGTTGGCAAGTATGGAAATACTGCATATTTCAGTTTTACTATAAAAAAAGTTGTCTGACTGATAAGGCATAAAACCTTTTTCTTTTTTTTTTAAACTTTATATCAACCTGAAGTTGATATAGAGATTTACTGTAAGCGTTACATAAAAGAATGAAAATAACAATTTGACTTATTTTTAACATGTTAATGACGGAGACCCTCTATGGTCCCTGGGAATCCTAAAGGTAAAAAAAAAAGAAAAATAATCCATATATATTGTTATGGTTTTAAAATGAAAAATATCAAAACGGCCCCTGCATGGTTTAATTTTTCTGTGTGTGGCCCCCAGTGGAAAAAGTTTGTACACCCCTGGTTAAGGTGCTATTGTCACGCTGCAGCGTTTAACCATCCACCGCCTTCATTGTACTGGGGTTGAAAGGAGGGCGGGATACAAGGCAGGGAAGTGGTTGAAAAGAACCTCGAGAGAAGTGATTTCGGTGTGTGATTTCCCCAGAGGCGTGGTTCCTTTTCCCACAAGCTGGCTCCGCAGTCGCCTATAGTTTAGTTTGTGGCACCGAACAGTATTTACCAGGTATTGTTGTTATTCTCACTGGGCGGGAGGGATCATGCTGGTCTGGTATTGGTTGCACAGCTCACTTTGCTGACGTTGTTTTGCACCAGCGACAAAGGTGCCTGTACACACCGAGCACTCAGAGTCACACCTTGCATTTTTCCATAGGCAGAGGGGTCGGTATCCGCCTGGTTGATATACCGTCCAGTCTAAAAGCTCATCTGTGTCAAGTGGGACATGTGCAGCGAGTAGTAAGTGGCTTTTAGACATCCCAGTGGAGGAACTGGAAAGGGAATGTGAGCCACAGTCGATATACAATCAACTGCAGCCCTGTACAGAACACACAGTCTTAGGTGTGTTTGGACTAGGGTGGTCCAGATACCAATATGTTGGTACCAGTACCAATATGTATTTTGGATACTTTTCTAAAAACAGGGGAGCACATTTAAAAAGTAATTATTGGCTTTATTTTAAAGCAGGGGTCGGGAACCTTTTTGGCTGAGAGAGCCATGAAAGCCAAATATTACAAAACTGCTTCCCGAACATTAATCAGAGGCAGTATTTAAGCTCGTCTTTGCCAGTCAGTCGCCCTGTGCTGACTTGTTTCATCCCTTGCCATAGTTTCGTGCTTCATGCCATGCCAAGTAAGTTTTGTTTGATTTATGTTCTTAGTCTGTTTATGCGTTAGCTTTGTTCCTTAGCCCAAGTTGTGCCTCCACTGTGAGCGATTTTTGTTTGTATATTTTTTTTAGTTAAAATTAAATCATGTTTTTACCTAAATGCCATGTCCCGGGTAGTCTGTCCGCCTTCCTGGGAGAACGACCCCGCAGCAAGCTACAACCCCCGCCCCCTATCGTGACATAAAATACTTCTTACCATTAATGCGACTTCTTGAATAAGTGCGGTACTAAACGGATGGATGGATTTAAATGCATGAGAATGTTTTGTATTTTACACATTATTTTTAGCACTGTGATTACCAGCTAAATTATTCATTATTATCGCGTTAAGCAATGTCAGCTAAGATTTTTCCGAGAGCCAGATGCAGTCATCAAAAGAGCCACATCTGGCTCTAGAGCCATAGGTTCCCTACCCCTGTTTTAAAGGCCTACTGAAACCCACTACTACCGACCACACAGTCTGATAGTTTATACATCAATGATGAAATATTAACATTGCAACATATGCCAATACGGCCGGTTTAGTTTACTAAATTGCAATTTTAAACTTCCCAAGAGGTATCCTGTTGAAAACGTCACGGAATGACGCTTATGTTGACGCGTGCTTATGACGTTATTGGTTGGAGCGGACATTTCAGCCCAGCACCACACACGGCTAAAAGTCGTCTCTTTTCATCCCATAATTACACAGTATTTTGGACACCTGTGTTGCTGAATCTTTTGCAATTTGTTCAATTAATAATGGAGACGTCAAAGAAGAATGCTGTTGGTGGAAAGCGGTGGATTGCAGCTGCCTTTAGCAACCGAAACACAGCCGGTGTTTATTTGTTTGTTGTGAAGCTTTAACACAGAGCGGTCAAGCGAACATGTTTCTCTACGTCAACCAGCAAGTTTTTGGATGGGAAAATTGTGATATTAAGTCGGCTCTTACCGGAGACTTGAGTGAATTATGCGACCTCCTCCTGCAGCTGTCAAATAGGCAGCTCTGATCTTGGCTCCTCCATGGCTTCCCTCAGAGACACTGGTGTTCACCGCAGCCCTCCGACTTTCAGGTATGACTTTATAATCTCACTAAAACACTATTAACACAATAAGCAGATAAGGGATTTTCCAGAATTATCCTAGTAAATGTGTCCAACATCTGAATCGCTCCCACTGCCGTGCCTGGAGCCATCGCCTTTTTTTTTTTTTTTTTTTTCAGTGCTTCATTCTAACTTTACTCATCCTCGAATATTTCATCCACGCTCAAATTAATGGGGAAATCGCCGCTTTCTCGGTCCGAATTGCTCTTGCTGCTAGTGGCTATGATTATAAACAATGTTCAGATGTGAGGAGCTCCACAACCCGTGACGTCACGCGCACATCGACTGCTACTTCCGGTACAGGCAAGGCTTTTTTATTAGCGACCAAAAGTTGCGAACTTTATTGTCGATGTTCTCTACTAAATCCTTTCAGCAAAAATATGGCAATATCGCGAAATGATCAAGTATGACACATAAAATGGACCTGCTATCCCCGTTTAAATAAGAAAATCTAATTTCAGTAGGCCTTTAACAATGCATCTTGTGATGCTTTAGATCAGGAGTCCATCCATCCATCCTTCCATCTTCTTCCGCTTATCCGAGGTCGGGTCGCAGGGGCCGCAGCCTAAGCAGGGAAGCCCAAACTTTCCTCTCCCCAGCCACTTCCCAGCCGGGAGACATAGTCTCTCCAACGTGTCCTGGGTCTTCCCCGTAGCCTCCTACCGGTTGGACGTGCCCTAAACACCTCCCTAGGTAGGCGTTCGGGTGGCATCCTGACCAGATGTCTGAACCACCTCATCTGGCTCCTCTCGATGTGGAGGAGCAGCGACTTTACTTTGAGTTCCCCCCGGATGGCAGAGCTTCTCACCCTATCTCTGAGGGAGAGCCCCGCCACCGGGCGGAGAAACTCATTTCGGGCGCTTGTACCCGTTATCTTATCCTTTCGGTCATAACCCAAAGCTCATGACCATAGGTGAGAATGGGAACGTAGATTGACCGATAAATTGAGAGCTTTGCCTTCCGGCTCAGCTCCTTCTTCACCACAACGGATCGATACAGCGTCCGCATTACTGAAGACGCCGCACCGATCCGCCTGTCGATCTCACGATCCACTCTTCCTTACTCGTGAACAAGACTCCTAGGTACTTGAAATCCTCCACTTGGGGCAGGGTCTCCTCCCCAACCCGGAGATGGCAGTCCTCCCTTTGCCGGGCGAGAACCATGGACTCGGACTTGGAGGTGCTGATTCTCATCCCGGTCGCTTCTCACTCGGCTGCAAACCGATCCAGTGAGAGCTGAAGATCCTGGCCAGATGAAGCCATCAGGACCACATCATCTGCAAAAAGCAGAGACCTAATCCTGCGGTCACCAAACTGGAACCCCTCAACGCCTTGACTGCGCCTAGAAATTCTGTCCATAAAAGTTATGAACAGAGTCGGTGACAAAGGAGTGTCAAACTCATTTTAGCTCAGGGGCCGCATGGAGAAAAATCTGTGGACACGCGGGCCGAACTATTAATACATTGGCATAGGAAGTAAAAAATTAAGTCATCTTCAGATCGTTTTCTTTGTCTTACTTTGGCCAAAAATACACATTCTGAAAATATTAAATTTTTTCTTGGAAGCACATGGTTTTATGACAGTTCCTCATTTCTTTACACAGTCTTTTCCATTGTCCTTGAACTCTGCGAGATCTTTAAAGCTGCACTGGTTGGGTAGCGGAGGACTGACAAGACAGTACCGCATCCTATGGTCCTCTTCTCCGCATTCGCAGGTGGTTGGGTCGGTTTTGTAGCCCCATCTGGCCATAGCGGCTTTCGATAGCCCCGTTCCTGTTCTCAGGCGGTTTAGTGTCTTCCACCGGACCCATGGTGTTTCCGACCTACGGTGCAGGTCTTCAGAAGGGGGGATTCCCATGTCAATAAAAGGGGGGTCTTTCTCTAGTCTTTCAGAATCAGAATCAGAAGAGTTTATTGCCATTGTCTGAGAACGGGTTCACAAACTAGGAATTTTACTACACATACAGTGGGGCAAAAAAGTATTTAGTCAGCCACCGATTGTGCAAGTTCTCCCACTTAAAATGATGACAGAGGTCTGTAATTTTCATCATAGGTACACTTCAACTGAGAGGGACGGAATGTGAAAAAAAAATCCAGGAATTCACATTGTAGGAATTTTAAATAATTTATTTGTAAATTATGGTGGAAAATAAGTATTTGGTCAACCATTCAAAGCTCTCATTGATGGAAGGAGGTTTTGGCTCAAAATCTCACGATACATGGCCCCATTCATTCTTTCCTTAACACGGATCAGTCGTCCTGTCCCCTTAGCAGAAAAACAGCACCAAAGCATGATGTTTCCACCCCCATGCTTCACAGTAGTTATGGTGTTCTTGGGATGCAACTCAGTATTCTTCTTCCTCCAAACACGACAAGTTGAGTTTATACCAAAAATGTATATTTTGGTTTCATCTGACCACTTGACATTCTCTCAATCCTCTGCTGTATCATCCATGTATCCATTTTGGTATCAACTCAACTCGTCGTGTTTGGAGGAAGAAGAATACTGAGTTGCATGCCAAGAACACCAAACCTACTGTGAAGCACGGGGGTGGAAACATCATGCTTTGGGGCTGTTTTTCTGCTAAGGGGACAGGACGATTGATCCGTGTTAAGGGAAGAATGAATGGGGCCATGTATCGTGAGATTTTGAGCCAAAACCTCCTATCAGTAAGGGGCTTTGAATGGTTGACCAAATACTTATTTTCCACCGTAATTTACAAATTCTTTAAAATTCCTACAATGTGAATTCCTGGATTTTTTTTTCACATTCTGTCTCTCACAGTTGAAGTGTACCTATGATGAAAATTACAGACCTCTGTCATCATTTTAAGTGGGAGAACTTGCACAATCGGTGGCTGACTAAATACTTTTTTGCCCCTCTGTATATCACAGAATAGAAAATCATGAGCTGTAACTGAGCTATCAGATCTTTTTATTGTTCATGTCCTTGATGGCCGAGGGGGAAAAAAACTGTTCAGATTTGGGTCTGGTTGGAAGGCTGTGGCCTGCGGACCGTTTCTACTACTAATCAAATATTATCATCCCGGGGCCCATAGATCATTCATTCATTCCTTCTTTTATTGTATTCTTTGGAACAAACGTCTCGCTCTTGTTAGCATTAGCATAAGATATGTTTTGCTATGTGTGTCACTAAGGGAATAAGGGAACGGCGCAAGCTACGGAAGCTTCTGAGGGGCACAAACCATGCCAGAGCCAGAAGAGAAAAAAATGTATATTTAAAAATGTTTTAATCAACTGCAACAAAAAAAACTGGAATATATCGATTAAATCGATATACCCCTGGCCTTTCTCCTTATTTAGCTTTTGAATTCATTATATCCTCACTCCTCAGAATACCAAAAATTCGTTTCTTGTCCCGTCTTCCCAGCAATTTTTCTGGGTTCAAGTTGAATGTCAAAGTTGACCCCCTTCGCGGTGGCCATGGAAGAGTGGCCGTGCGCAACCCGAGGGTCCCTGATTCAATCCCCACCTGGTACCAACCTCGTCACGTCCGTTGTGTCCTGAGCAAGACACTTCACCCTTGCTCCTGATGGGTGCTGGTTAGCGCCTTGCATGGCAGCTCCCTCCATCAGTGTGTGAATGGGTAAATGTGGATGTAGTGTCAAAGCGCTTTGAGTACCTTGAA
>NC_084623.1:47816376-47838876 GCF_033978795.1 Nerophis ophidion
CCCCCGCGACCCGACCTCGGATAAGCGGAAGAAGATGGATGGATGGATGGATGGATGGATGGATGTGTATATATATATATATATATATATATATATATATATATATATATATATATAATCAAGACTACATTTCTGTACTATATTTTACCTTTGGATTTATTCTCATCTACCAACCTGTTTTGGTTGACTTTTTGACAATTAAATCCCCAATTTAAGGTACTACGGATTTAAAAAAAAAAATTACTGTTGTATTTTTCGGACTATTAGGCGCACTTAAAATCCTTTCATTTTCTCAAAACTCATGCCGCAGAAGAATTTTGTATTCATTTTTATTAAAAAAAAAATATATAATGAAATATATGTTTGTATATTTTTTTATTAAATCAACATAAAAAACACAATATAAACTTACAATTAGTGCACCAACCACAAAAACCTCCCTTTTTCATGACAAAAACGTCCCCTTTTCATGACAAATAAAAAAAAATTTAAAAAAATGGATCTATAGTGAGTGAGGACCAGATCTGCATAACCAGCAGTCTAAAAGAGAAGAGAGGTGAACAAAGCCCACACATCGTGACAAAGTGTAGTGTTTGTGGTCCTTGCCTGGAACTGAATGCAAACATGCATTAACGTCAGACTTTGCAACAGTGTCACTCTAAATATCTGTCCCGTGTCAACTGCCAAATCCTGATGACCTCAAATAAGTCGCCAGTGAGGAAGTGTTGGGGGGGGGCGGGGGTTGTTTTTGTGGAGCATGCTGCAATCAGTTCCACATTGCCACAGTTCCTGCAACAGTAAAGCCGTTTGTGTTCCCACATTAAAGAAACATGGCCTCCCTGTGTCAGTCCATAATAGAAACGTGCTACCATAATTAATGCTTTCATATCTGTGAAATTAATTAATTTGCGCCGACTGGAGGTCTAATTGAGTTTATTCACGCGGCTCCAACTCACCGAATCAATTCGAAAATCATTATTCGTATTCGCAAAGTCCAAGAAAGATTTTTTGTTTTTTTCCCGCGTCGAAAGTTCACCTCGGCGGTGCAAAAGCAGATAATAAAGCGGATAAGATGACGAGACGAGATGAAGAACTCAATTTAGGAATCACACAATGGACCCTTTGAAATTGTACTAAAGCAGATTTTAAATCATGCTCTTGTACTTTGTTCGACAATGTCATGTCTGCTGATCATGTTTTTGTTTGGCCATGTGCTTATTCTTTTTTGGACACTCATTTCCTGTTATTGCACTTCTTGTTTGTTTTGTTTCCATGACTACCCATTAGTTTTCACCTGTCCTTATGTCACGTACCTGTCTCACGTTTCACCTGTCACTAATCACCACAGCATTATTTAAACCTGTAGTTGTCAGGTAGTCAGCCTGGCAACTTTACCTGTACCCACGTCATGCCATGCTACCTCTACTCACTTCATGCCATGCTACCCCTGTCACTCATGCCGATCCATAGTTTTGCTTCTTGTCATGCCACGTAAGTTTTGTTTATTAACGCCACAGTTAGTGTCTTTTGTTTTTTGTCCATAGTTCTGCCTTTATCATTAGTCAAGTTTGTTCTCCGCCGTTGTGCGCGCCTTTTGTTTGCTTCTTTCATTGTAGTTCGTTAATGTTATTAATAAATATGTACTTATATACACGTCTTGCCCGCGCCAACTTTCCCTTGCCTTCCGGAATAACAAACCCACAAGTCCACGTATTGACGGACAAGAGGAAATAATAAAAACTTAACTATGGATAGGTCTAAAGCTGCTGAAAGATTTTAAGTTTTAAAGAAAACGTTTTATATGATTTACTTACAGCACTTTTTTAACATTGAAATAAAAAAATAAAAAAATATTACGTCTGTCTATTACCTGACACCTGTCACATATACTGTAATATTGTACATGGTTATTGTATAAATGATATAGACATATTGTTATATATCTGTACATATATTATACTGTACATATATTATGTAAATTTTACTTACATATGTTATATTTTACATTGCTATATTTAGTCTATTTATACCCTTTCCATCCTTACACTTTCCATCATTGTAACTGAGCTACTGTGAGGAACAATTTCCCTTATGGATCATTAAAGTTTGTCTAAGTCTAAGTTACTCATAACTTTTTGAGAGTGTCCGTTTTTCAGCTGTGGAGGGTTAGTGTGAGTTTTTTTGGGGTGGAAAAAACTGTCATTGTTAAAAAATAATAATGCATCAAAATCAGTGTTATGAATTATTGACCGATTTATCATCTAGAGTATTCCACTTTGCAACTCATCTTTGGAAAATGTTGCATATTTTGTGTTTTTTCTATAAGAAAATTGTTGTTTTTTTATCTTGTATGTTGTTGTTGTTTTTTTTAAACCCAAAAAAATATACACATATATAAAACCACATCTATGGATATGCTTGACGCGGTTGAATAAAATGTTAAACATTAAAAGTTAAAAAAAATGAATTAATATATGGCTTACTTATAATTTTTTGAGGGTGTCCGTTTTTCAGCTAAGTAGGGATAAAAAATAATTCATCAAAATCAGTGTCGTCGTTAATTATTGACTTATTAAAGGCTGAATCAGGTGCATGAGTCGTGAGGACAGGTGAACTGATTGGTAGGCATGGAAACAAAAGAATGGAGTGAAAAAACAGGAACTGATGCAGTCTTGAAGTATTCTAACACAACTAAACAAAAAATAATCACAAAGACAAGACAGCCATGACACTATGTTCTTTACAAGTGTATGTACACTTTGGACCACGATAGTCCGGAAAATAGGGCAGCTAAGAAAACAATCAACCATGTCCGGACTGTAGAAAGTCCATTCACCTTCTAGCGCCTTCCGCCCCATCTGTGTCGCCGTGTCCTTCCAGATTGCGCCACTCCGCCGCCAACTCCTCGCAGTCAATTATCCGCCTCTTATAAGGAGCTAATGTAAATATTTACCCTGGCGTCGATCGAGCCGATCCCAACAGGTGTCCATTGATTCAGCCACAAATGATATCGCTCCCCTGAGAAACGGGAGAAGACGCCGAGACATACGGACGGACAGGCGGTGCACGCTCTGTCTTCATAAAAAAAAAAGACAGGCACATGCAAAGCAAAAACTAAAAAAAAGCCATGTCCCGTAACGTAATAAGCATGATTGCATTATTGCGCTTTATGGGGGTATTTTGTCACCGCGCCTTATTAGTGCGGCGACAGAAGCGCATTTCCGCTGGCGTTTGAAGGCTTTTAAGCTTGTCAGCAGCTGGAATTAGCATAGTAAGCAGATAGAAGGCCACATGCTAAACAACAGGCCGGTGCTATTAACTCTGATTTATCCAGCCCGGCATCAATGTGTGGAGAGAACACACACCACACGTCCACTTGCAGTGTGTGTGTGTGTGTGAGTGAGTGTGTGTGAGTTTTTGTATTTCTACCCTTCTTGAGACATCAACAAGGAAAAGTTTCGTCCATATGAGGACCGGTGAACAAGTTAGGACATAAATCATGGTCCCATTACGGAAAACCATTGAATTTAATAGAGAATGTCTCATTTGCACCCCTGGTGGTGAAATCGATCAACAATAAGATGGTCCCAAATAAGACGGATTTTGTGCACCTGGGGATAGGTTGATTGGCAACACTAAATTGGCCCTAGTGTGTGAATGTTGTCTGTCTATCTGTGTTGGCCCTGCGATGAGGTGGCGACTTGTCCAGGGTGTACCCTGCCTTCCGCCCGATTGTAGCTGAGATAGGCGCCAGCGCCCCCCGCGACCCCGAAAGGGAATAAGCGGTAGAAAATGGATGGATGGATGGGTTTTAAAAAGTGCTCCCCCGCTGGTCAACATATGAAATAACAAGTGTGTGTAAACATTTGAAGTGCTCCTCCTCTGGCTAACATATGTATTAACAAGTGTGTGTAAGAAATTTAAATGCGCCCCATTTGGCAAAAATGTATAAAAAAATAAATAAATATGTACATAGAGACATGCTGTAATAACTTGAAGAAAATAATGATTAAAAAACAATTACAAACAAAAAAATCGAAATTAACTAAATGCAGTATTTTTCTCACAATGTGTCAACTTTGTTTCTTATAAAATTGGGAACCATTTCTCACATTTCTGTAATATTTTTCTTGTAAAATTATAGCTTTATGTAAAATAATTATTTTTTTTCTGCAAAATGGTGACATTTGTCATACAGAATTATGATTTATCACAATATCAATCAGGGGCTTCACGGTGGCAGAGGGGTTAGTGCGTCTGCCTCACAATACGAAGGTCCTGCAGTCCTGGGTTCAAATCCAGGCTCGGGATCTTTCTGTGTGGAGTTTGCATGTTCTCCCCGTGAATGCGTGGGTTCCCTCCGGGTACTCCGGCTTCCTCCCACTTCCAAAGACATGCACCTGGGGATAGGTTGATTGGCAACACTAAACTGGCCCTAGTGTGTGAATGTGAGTGTGAATGTTGTCTGTCTATCTGTGTTGGCCCTGCGATGAGGTGGCGACTTGTCCAGGGTGTACCCCGCCTTCCGCCCGATTGTAGCTGAGATAGGCGCCAGCGCCCCCCCGCGACCCCAAAAGGGAATAAGCGGTAGAAAATGGATGGATGGATGGACAATATCAATCAATCAATCAATGTTTACTTATATAGCCCTAAATCACTAGTGTCTCAAAGGGCTGCACAAACCACTACGACATCCTCGGTAGGCCCACATAAGGGCGAGGAAAACTCACACCCAGTGGGACGTCGGTGACAATGATGACTATGAGAACCTTGGAGAGGAGGAAAGCAATGGATGTCGAGCAGGTCTAACATGATACTGTGAAAGTTCAATCCATAATGGATCCAACACAGTCGCGAGAGTCTAGTCCAAAGCGGATCCAACACAGCAGCGAGAGTCCCGTTCACAGCGGAGCCAGCAGGAAACCATCCCAAGCGGAGGCGGATCAGCAGCGCAGAGATGTCCCCAGCCGATACACAGGCAAGCAGTACATGGCCACCGGATCGGACCGGACCCCCACCACAAGGGAGAGTGGGACATAGAAGAAAAAGAAAAGAAACGGCAGATCAACTGGTCTAAAAAGGGAGTCTATTTAAAGGCTAGAGTATACAAATGAGTTTTAAGGTGAGACTTAAATGCTTCTACTGAGGTGGCATCTCGAACTGTTACCGGGAGGGCATTCCAGAGTACTGGAGCCCGAACGGAAAACGCTCTATAGCCCGCAGACTTTTTTTGGGCTTTGGGTAATTTTTTGACATTTTTTGCGACAAATTATGATTTTTGTCACAATTTTGCAGAGAATATTTCCGATTATTATTATTATAACATAGGCAAAATGTTTAAGTTTTTCTTATAAAATTGTGACTTTTGTCAAGTAAAATTACCACTTTTCATAAAATTGCCTGGAATTTTAAGCTTTTCTTGTAAAATTGCGTCTGTTATTGAGTACAATTCTAACTTTTATCATAATATTGCACAAACGATCAGTTTTTCTTGTAAAACTTTCACTTGCATTGAGTAAAATTACGACTTTTATTAAAACACTGCCAAAAATTCAAAGTTTTTCTTGTGAAAGTGTAAAATTCCAACTCATTTTTCACAATTTTTTTTATATTTGCATAGTATGTAAATATTATTAATGGTGAAAATACAAGTCTGTATAGAAAGGGTGGTCCTAAGGAGGTAGGCATTTTTCGGAAATCTCAAGAAGGTAACAAAAACGTGTGTGTGTGTGTGTGTGTGTGTGTGTGTGTGTGTGTGTGTGTGTGTGTGTGTGTGTGTGTGTGTGTGTGTGTGTGTGTGACGCTTATACAACTTGTCCTGCTCCTCAGGAAATGAACCTGACATTACTCATCTATCAAGACCACTTTTCTTGGCTCTACTTATTCTCCAATCATCTCGCCATCATTCCCTCCACCTCTGACTCACTCCTGCTTTTACCTCTGCTTCCTGAGCGATATGTTTTTCATCGCTCTCCAGCCGGACGTCAGCTGCGGGTACAGACACGGCACATTCAAAGTTCAGATTGATTCATCTCACCGCTTGGTTTCACCATTTGGTTTATGTTTTGTTTAGATAGACAGTTTCCGGCAGTGTGCTGACCACTATGTTCGGCTCAAACCCACTCGGTTGTATTTGCGTGTCTCGATCCAATGTTGATATCGGATATATATATATATAACTAAAATTGGCCCCGGTGTGTGAATGAATCTGTGTTGGCCCTGCGATGGGGTGGAGACTTGTCCAGGGTGTACACCGCCTTCCGCCCAAATGCAGCTGAGATAGGCTCCAGTACCCCACGCGACCTCAAAAGGGACAAACGGTAGAAAAAGGATGGATGGATGTTCATCATGGTACTTCTTCTTTGTACTTTATAAACACTATGTCATGTTTTGTGGTCACGTTCTGTTTGGTTTTGGACTCATTGGGCACTCTTTTTTGTTTTGTCACCATGACTACCAATTAGTTTTCACCTGTCATGTCACGCACCTGGTTCGTTTGGACTCATGCACCTGTTAATCACCACAGCACTATTTAAGCCTGTAGTTGCCAGGCAGTAAGCCTGGCGACACCACCCTCTACACTCCCTTGATACCTGATTGCTCACTTCTTGCCACAGATACGTGCTTTTCACGTTACCGTAAGTGTTTTCGTTTTTGTTGTCCATTTTGTCTGCCAATGTGCGAGTTTTTGTTTTCAGAGCCAAGTTTTGAACCTCTGCTGAGAGGTCCTTTCGTTTGTTCCATTTTTTTTGGAGTTTTTGGAATTGCCGCCGGGTATATAGTATGCACCTGCTTAGAATTACTGCCGGGTCAAACTTGTTTCGCAAAATAATTAGCGCATGCTTAGCATTACCGCCGGCTCAAGATTAACGCCGGATCAAACTCATTTCGCAAAATATTTTTTTTATTAGTGCATGTCTAGAATTTCTGCCGGGGCAAACTGGTTTCGCAAAATAATTAGTATATGCCTGGAATTTCCGCCGGGTCAAACTCGTCACGTCACGAGTGACACTTCACCTGTCATCATTTTCAAAATGGAGGAGGCTGATTTCAATCATTTGAAATCTCATAAGGGGAAGAAGATTAAGAGCTATTCAGTAGGATTTAAGGTCCAAGCTATTGAATATGCTTAAAAGAACAGTAAGCAGCTATGTTTTATTAGTATACCGTAGCTGCGTGTGTCAAATATGAGTTATTAAAAGACTCCCGCCTCCTGGTGGTAGAGGGCGCTAGTGATCCTTCTTGCCACTACTCAGCTGCAGAAGAAGTGACAAAAAGCAGCAAGTGTGAGCAGTGATCGTTTATTTTTTCCTCTCGCTTGCACTTTTAACATGGAGGATTACATATCTAAAATAAAACAGTTTTCTAAACTGGACTTTCAATCGAAGCAAGAGGTAAGAAAGGAAGATCTCCATCAAGACAGAGAGACTTTTAAAGCTGAAGAAAGATAAGGAAGACTTCTATAAACAAGTTATTGCTGCTTTTGATCAGAAGGAGCTGCGCATGGACTTCATTTATAAGTAAAGTTAAGACCATAATAATGTTTTTTTTTATTGAATGTGCTTTTCATGATGGTATCCTTACATCACACTCAAATTTACCGCATGCCTTTGGTAAGCGCCGGAGTGAGAAGAGGTTTTAAAATAATTAGCGCCCCGGCGGCAATTCAAGGAAATATGGTAATAATAAAAGATGTCATTACCTTCACGCCGTGTCCAGTCCAGTCGATTTGCACCACGGGAAAACAAACCACACCATAGTCCACGTCATGACACACTAGGTTTGAAGAGTTTCTTAAATTGGATCATAATAGTACATTGTTGGATTTCTTTGCTTAATCCATTCCATAACTTAATTCCATTAACTAAAGGTCTTAAGTGTTGAACGTGCATACAAATGTTTAAAGGTCAGGGGTGTCCAAACTTTTTCCACTTAGGGCCGCAGACTGAAAAATCAAAGCAAGCGGGGGCCATTTAAAAAAATATATATATATTTTAAAAACCAATACAATATATGTATAACTAATATACATTTAGGCCCCCACTCAGGCTTGATCCCGGGGACCCCAAAGGGTTTTGGTCAATACATTTTTTTAAAATGTGTCATTATTCAGTATTATTTCATTTTATTATTATTCAAGTTTTAAATGTCCAGATTAATCTGGACATTTAATTAACATTAATTTAATTTAATTAATTTAATTAACATTTAATTAAAATTAATCTGTCAATATAATGGTCTTAAATATTTAAGTTGTAAGCTCTTTTTGTCAAAGAAAACCCAGTTTTTTGATGGAAAAAAACACAAAATATGCAATATTATCACACATTATTTTTTTAAGTGGAATATTTGAGATGAATTAGTAATTGGAGCCTTAAAAAAGTCAACAACTATTAACACCATTGATTTTAATACATTATTATTTTTTGAGCAATGACACTTAAAAACAAATCACACTAAAATTATTGGGGATCCAAAAGTGTCCTGCTCATTAAAGTGTTAAAAAAATAAATTATACATTTTTTTTACTGTTTACTTTTAACACAATAATCTCGAGATCCACTTCAGATCTATCCGTCAATTATAAGTTTTACTGTTGTTTATGTTTTTTGTTTGTTCATTTTAGGCCCTTCTTTAAAAAAAACAGCTCAGTTTTTTATATGGCAAACACAAAATATGCAACATTTTCCCCCAAAAAATATCTCAAAGTGGAAAATTGAACGTGACGTAATTGGAGCCTTGAATATGTCAATAATTGATACTGACATTGATTTTGATTCATTATTATTTTTTAAAGAAAGAAACAGCTTGCATGGCAGCTTTGTGTTATTAGAGTAAACATTGCAACATTTTCTTGTTACATTTCACCCGTTTGCTCTTTTATATCACTTTTTACGTTTTAAAAATGTTTCAATCTTATTTTTAAAATGTGCTGTGGGTCCGTTAAAAAAATTACCCGCGGGCCGCACTTCGGACACCCCTGGCTTAGGTCATATTTTTGGAGAATTGTTGTATATCCTCAGGTGGCAGATTATAGTTTGCTTTGTGCATAATTTTAGCGCTTTTGCAATTTCACCATGTGCGGCCCAAGGTGGAAAAAGTTTGGACACCCGTGCTTTGCATGGATCGCGCTCACTATTGTGCTCCTTTTGCTGAAATATCTCAGCTTTGTCAAGTTTGGTGTTTTACTGCGTGCAAACCTTCAGCAGATCAGGCCTCCGGAGCGTTCTCGCGATTGATTAATTCATAGATTTATCTTGTGTATACTTGCCAAGAAAGAGGCAATTGTGTCGTCTTTTACGTACCGCAAAAAAAAACACGTTTTTGCTGCATGGCCTTCAAAGTAAGAGCGCTGTGAATCTCAAGGATGAAAACACATCTTTGTATTCCACCAACATTTACAACCGCAAACAAATGCATTTTATGAATTAAACAGAATGGATTGTTTACACTCACGTTGTAGAACATGAAGTAAATCTCATTTACTCCCCGGGATGAGCGAAAGTTGTTTTCTTTTATTCCCAGCTGAATTCATGTCTGGCAGTAACCATGGCAACATGTGACAGCAAGTCATGCTAAATTTGGTGATTTAGTCTATTTGTGTTGGCCCTGCGATGAGGTGGCGACTTGTCCAGGGTGTACCCCGCCTTCCGCCCGATTGTAGCTGAGATAGGCGCCAGCGCCCCCCCGCTACCCCAAAAGGGAATAAGCGGTAGAAAATGGATGGCTGGATAGCTGCCTTTGTGAAGTGTGTGCTGACCACTCCGTTTGGCTCAAACCCACTCAGTTGTTTTCTATGCGTGTCCCGATCCAATGTTGATATCGGATATCTGTCCGATATCAACAAAAGGGGTCGTATGGGCTTACTTTTCGATACAAGAAGTCTTCCTTGTGCAAAGCCAGTTCACATCTACGAACCCCGTTTCCATATGAGTTGGGAAATTGTGTTAGATGTAAAAATAAACGAAATACAATGATTTGCAAATCATTTTCAACCCATATTCAGTTGAATATGCTACAAAGACAACATATCTGGTGTTAAAACTGATAAACATTTTTTTCTTTTTGTGCAAATAATCATTAACTTTACAATTTGATACCAGCAACACGTAACAAAGAAGTTGGGAAAGGTGGCAATAAATACCGATAAAGTTGAGGAATGCTCATCAAATACTTATTTGGAACATCCCACAGGTGTGCAGGTTAATTGGGAACAGGTGGGTGCCATGATTGGGTATAAAAGCAGCTTCCATGAAATGCTAAGTAATTCACGAACAAGGATGGGGCGAGGGTCACCAATTTGTAAGCAAATCGTCGAATAGTTTTAGAACAACATTTTTTAACGAGCTATTGCAAGGAATTTAGGGATTTTACCATCTACGGTCCGTAAAATCATCAAAAGGTTCAGAGAATCTGGAGAAATCACCGCACATAAGCGATGATATTACGGACCTTTGATCCCTCAGGCGGCACTGCATTAAAAACCGACATCAGTGTGTAAAGGATATCACCACATGGGCTCAGGAACACTTCATAAAACCACTGTCAGTAACTACAGTTGGTCGCTACATCTGTAAGTGCAAGTTAAAACTTTACTATGCAAAGCGAAAGCCATTTATTGACAACACCCAGGAACGCCGCCGGCTTTGCTGGGCCCGAGCTCACATAAGATGGACTGATGCAAAGTGGGAAAGTGTTCTGTGGTCTGATGAGTCCACATTTCAAATTATATTTGGAAACAGAGGAGGTGGTGTCCTCCGGAACAAAGAGGAAAATAACCATCCGGATTGCTATAGGCGCAGAGTTCAAAAGCCAGCATCTGTGATGGTATGGGGGTGTATTAGTGCCCAAGGCATGGGTGACTTACACATCTGTGAAGGCACCATTAATGCTGAATGGTCCATACAGGTTTTGGAGCAACATATGTTTTCATCCAAGCAACGTTATAATGGACGCCCCTGCTTATTTCAGCAAAACAATGCCAAACCACTTGTTACAACAGCGTGGCTTCGTAGTAAAAGAGTGCGGGTACTTTCCTGGCCCGCCTGCAGTCCAGACATGTCTCCCATCAAAAATGTGTGGCACATTATGAATGTATGACGCATTATGAAGCGTAAAATACGACAATGTACAACTTAAGCTGTACATCAAGCAAGAATGGTAAAGAATTCCACTTTCAAAGCTTCAACAATTACAGTAGTTTTCTCAGTTCCCAAACGTTTATTGAGTTTTGTTGAAGGAAAAGGTGATGTAAGACAGTGGTGAACATGCCCTTTCCCAACTACTTTAGCACGTGTTGCAGCCATGAATTTCTAAGTTAATTATTATTTGCAAAAGAAATAAAGTTTGAGTTTGAACATCTTGTCTTTGTAGTGCATTCAAATGAACATGGGTTGAAAAGGATTTGCAAATCATTGTATTCCATTTATATTTACATCTAACACAATTTTCCAACTCATATGGAAACGGGGTTTGTAAATGTCCTCTGATAAGCACACAAAGTTGGCTTCGTCTTCTATTTTAGTCAAAATGTAAACATTGTAGGCTATAGGCTAGTAGGAGTGGGCAGCTACACGACAGCTAAGCACACAAATTAGACATATCTTATACATGTCTTTAATTGAACAATATTGCAGTCTAAAACAGCAAATTTGTCAATATAATTAAGTATCAAATATAAAAAAAATGTCTGCATCATTCAACTTATTGCGCAATGAGCTTAACTTAATGAAATATTGTGGTCGCTATGTGTCGCCAAAAACAACAATTTCTGTTATGATCCGCTACTCGTATCATCACATATTCTTTTTTTGTTCAATTTTGGTATCACATTCTGTTGTTTGACGTCCTTAGTTCCTGTTTGTTTTGTCACCATGGTTGCATATTAGTTCCACCTGCTACTCGCTGTTTACGCACACTTGTTATTCTTGATTACTGCCTTATTTAATTAAGCCTGCCCCTTTTGTTCATTCGGTCTCGGATCCCAATTTGCTTACACGCAACAAGTGACGACTGCTTCTAGATATATTTGTTTATACTCGCTAGCTTTCACGCTACGCCTTTATTTTTCCCTAGCTCACATGCTAGTAGTTTTTGTTTTGCCGTTTGTGCCCTTGTGCAAGTTTGTCGGCTATTTCCCTAGCTCTCATGCTAGCGCTTTTGTTTTCTGCCTAATACAAGTCTTTCTGTTTCTCAGTCTGTTTTACTTATTAATAAATCCTTATTTCTTATCGTATGCTGTGTTCTTGCCCGATTGCATCCTTGGAAAACCGAATCCGGCATCACTATGCCCAACAAGTCCCACAAATTTCCACTTTTAAATTCCATTACAGAATGTTAATAATAAATATATTAGTGGTTTTCGTGAAACATTTGTATCAGGACACCCCTAATTACTTGTATCCCATTCAAATGTTGCAGGGAATACTTTAAATACAGACTGAAATCCATATTTCCATAAGCCATCACCATAATATCAAATGCAGATCAGCGGGTACCAGAAGATATAAAAAAGTTGCTTTTGCATAATATTGCAAAACAAAACGCCAGATAATATGTCTTATCTTATATACACACCATGATAATACTCACATGTTGAAACACAGTACCAAAAGTTGTACTTAAACATTTTGATGGATTTTTGAGCGCCCTGTGTAATGTTCTATATTTTCAATGGAACATATAAAATGTTGGTGTTGTTTACTTGTGTCATATTGCCATCATAGTATCTCTTATGTGTGACTGCCGTCTACTGGTCACACTTATCATTTCCACATGCACCAAATAAAATAGCTTCGAGGTCGGTAAGGGAAACCAGAATTAATTCGTACATTATAGGCGCACCGGGTTTTGAGGCGCACTGTCGAGTTTTGAGGGAAAAAAAGGATTTTAAAAGCGCCTTATAGTCCGGAAAATACGGTAAACAAAACAAATTAAAAAAAAACATGAAATTACCGTAAATACCAGACTTTAAGTTGCTACTTTTTTTCTACTTTTTGAACCCCGTGGCTCGAGTCATATTGCAGTCTACACGTATCTCTTATGTGTGACTGCCATCACGTTGCAGTCCACACGTATCTCTTATGTGTGACTGCCGTCTACTGGTCACACTTATCATTTCCACATGCACCAAATAAAATAGATTCGAGGTCGGTAAGGGAAACCAGAATTAATTCGTACATTAGGCGCACCGGGTTTTGAGGCGCACTGTCGAGTTTTGAGGGAAAAAAAATATTTTAATTGCGCCTTACGTTCCGGAAAAGTACCGTAAACAAAACAAAAAACAAAAAAATGAAATTACCGTAAATTCTAGACTTTAAGTTGCTACTTTTTTCCTACGCTTTGAATCCCGTGGCTCGAGTCATATTGCAGTTCACACGTATCTTTTATGTGTGACTGCCATCACGTTGCAGTCCACACGTATCTCTTGTGTGTGACTGCCGTCTACTAGTCACACTTATCATTTCCACATGCACCAAATGAAATAGCTTCGAGGTCGGTAAGGTAAACCAGAATTAATTCGTACATTATAGGCGCACCGGGTTTTGAGGCGCACTGTCGAGTTTTGAGGGAAAAAAAGGATTTTAAAAGCGCCTTATAGTCCAGAAAATACGGTAAACAAAACAAATTTAAAAAAAAATTTAAATTACCGTAAATTCCAGACTTCAAGTTGCAGTTTTTTATCCTACGCTTTAAATCCTGTGGCTCGAGTCATATTGCAGTCTACACGTATCTCTTATGTGTGACTGCCATCACATTGCGGTCCAAACGTATCTCTTATGTGTGACTGTCGTCTACTGATCACACTTATCATTTCCACATGCACCAAATAAAATAGCTTCGAGGTCGGTAAGGAAAACCAGAATTAATTCGTACAATAGGCGCACCGGGTTTTGAAGCGCACTGTCGAGTTTTGAGGGGAAAAAAGGATTTTAATTGCGCCTTGTAGTCCGGAAAATACGGTAAACAAAACAAATTTAAAAAAAATTAAATTACCGTAAATTCCAGACTTTAAGTTGCTACTTTTTTCCTACTTTTTGAACCCCGTGGCTCCAGTCATATTGCAGTCCACACGTATCTCTTATGTGTGACTGCCGTCTACTAGTCACACTTATCATTTCCACATGCACCAAATAAAATAGCTTCGAGGTCGGTAAGGTAAACCAGAATTAATTCGTACATTATAAGCGCACCGGGTTTTGAGGCGCACTGTCGAGTTTTGAGGGAAAAATATGATTTTAATTGTGCCTTATAGTCCGGAAAATACGGTAAACAAAACAAATTTAAAAAAAATGAAATCACCGTAAATTCCAGACTTTAAGTTGCTACTTTTTTCCTACGCCTTGAACCCCATGGCTCGAGTCATATTGCAGTCTACACGTATCTCTTATGTGTGACTGCCATCACATTGCAGTCCACACGTATCTCTTATGTGTGACTGCCGTCTACTAGTCACACTTATCATTTCCACATGCACC
The DNA here is from genome assembly GCF_033978795.1 of Nerophis ophidion. NCBI lineage: Eukaryota > Metazoa > Chordata > Actinopteri > Syngnathiformes > Syngnathidae > Nerophis > Nerophis ophidion. The sequence goes on from NC_084623.1 coordinate 47,830,854, forward strand.
AAATAAAATAGCTTCGAGGTCGGTAAGGGAAACCAGAATTAATTCATACATTAGGCGCACCGGGTTTTGAAGCGCACTGTCGAGTTTTAGGGAAAAAAATGATTTTAATTGCGCCTTGTAGTCCGGAAAATACGGTAAACAAAACAAATTAAAAAAAATGAAATTACCGAAAATTCCAGACTTTAAGTTGATACTTTTTTCCTACTTTTTGAACCCTTTGGCTCGAATCATATTGCAGTCTACAAGTATCTCTTATGTGTGACTGCCATCACATTGCAGTCCACATGTATCTCTTATGTGTGACTGCCGTCTATTAGTCACACTTATCATTTCCCAATGCACCAAATAAAATAGCTTCGAGGTCGGTAAGGTAAACCAGAATTAATTCGCACATTATAGGCGCACCGGGTTTTGAGGCGCACTGTCGAGTTTTGAGGGAAAAAAAGGATTTTAAAAGCGCCTTATAGTCCGGAAAATATGGTAAACAAAACACATTTTAAAAAATTGTTAAATTACCGTAAATTCCAGACTTTTAAGTTGCTACTTTTTTCCTTCGCCTTGAAATCCCGTGGCTCGAGTCATATTGCAGTCTACAAGTATCTCTTATGTGTGACTGCCATCATGTTGCAGTCCACACCTATCTCTTTTGTGTGACTGTCGTCTACTGTTCACACTTATCATTTCCACATGCACCAAATAAAATAGCTTCGAGGTCTGTAAGCACAACCAAAATCAGGCGCACCTGGTTAAAAGGCGCACTGTCGATGTTTGATAAACTTAAAGGATTTTAAGTGCGCCTTATAGTCTGAAAAATGTGGGTACTTTTTCATGAAAAACATTCCTATCTTTTAAAGAACTATGACACCGGCCGGCTAACGCATTTTGATTTACAAACTCTCTGTGTTCTGTCATTTTTTTATTTCTCACTGCATGTGGTTTCAACTCTGTGGACTGACAACCCCTTTTTTTTCTCTCTCTCTCTCCATCCTTGTCCTCCCCCTGGTTTATTTCCCGTGCCTCCACCGCGTCTCCCGTCTTCTATCCATCTTTCAATGTGCTGCTCTCCATCATGCTGTCGTCTTCCAGACTTATCTCTCAAACAGCAATGTCCCTCACACAGGCGTCCATCGCGGGCGCACCGGAGTGCATTAAAACCTGATAGATAAAAACAATGCGTTGTCTGTTCAATGTGCAACGCATTGTTTGATGTCACTCGGTGTGTGTGTGTGTGTGTGTGTGTGTGTGTGTGTGTTGTATTTCTACCTTATTGAGACATCAACAAGGAAAAGTACCTTCCATATGAGGAGGTGTGAACAAGTTAGGACATAAATCATGGTCCCAATACGGAAAACCATTGCATCTAATAGAGAATGTCTCATTTGCACCCCTGGTGGTGAAATCTATAAAAATGAGGGTGGTCCCCAAAAGGAAGGATTTTTCTAATTGACTGCGTGTTGGTTTTAAAAGTGCTCCCTTTCTGGTCAACATATGAAATAACAAGTGTGTGTAAGAAATTTAAATGCGTCCCCTTTGGCCAAAAAAATAATGTATATATATAGAGAGACATACTATAATAACCTGAAGTAAATAATGAAGATTAAAAAACAATTACAAACAAAACATTCAAAAAATAATAAATGAACTAAAAGCAGTGTTTTTCTCGCAATGTGTCAACTTTTTTCTTATAAAATTGGCAACAATTTGTCATATTCTTTCCGTTAATGTAACATTGCAATATTTTCTCGTGAAATTATTACTTCCATCCATCCATCCATATTCTACCGCTTGTCCCGTTCAGGGTCGCTGGAGCCTCATCTCAGCTGCATTCGGGCGAAAGGCGAGGTAAAAATTTTACATGTAAAAATGTTTTCAAATTAAAATGAAATAAAATAAATTAATTATTACTTTTAATGTAAAATTATTACATTTTAATGCAAAATGGTGACAATTCTCATATGAAATTCTGACTTTTATCGCAATATTGCCAATGTTTTGTTTTTTCTTATAACATAGTGACATCTTTTGAGTAAAATTTTGACTATTGTCATTATTTTGCCAAGTGAAATTCCGATTATCATTATAATTTTGCCAACATTTTAAAGTTTTCTTATAAAATTGTGGTGTTTATTGAGTAGCAGTTAGAGTGTCCGTCCTGAGATCGGTAGGTCGTGAGTTCAAACCCCGGCCGAGTCATACCAAAGACTATAAAAATGGGACCCATTACCTCCCTGCTTAACACTCAGCATCAAGGGTTGGAATTGGGGGTTAAATCACCAAAAATGATTCCCGGGCGCAGCCACCGCTGCTACTCACTGCTCCCCTCACCTCCCAGGGGGTGAACAAGGGTTTGGTCAAACGGACAGATTAATTTAAGTCTGTGTGTGACTATCAGTGGTACTTTAAAGGCCTACTGAAACCCACTACTACCGACCACGCAGTCTGATAGTTTATATATCAATGATGAAATATTAACATTGCAACACATGCCAATACGGCCTTTTTAGTTTACTAAATTACAATTTTAAATTTCTCGTGGAGTTTCTTGTTGAAAACGTCGCGGAATGATGACGTGTGTTTGTGACGTTATTGGTTGAGTGGACATTTTTAGCCCAGCACCACTCATGGCTAAAAGTCGCCTCTTTTCATCGCATAATTACACAGTATTTTGGACATCTGTGTTGCTGAATCTTTTGCAATTTGTTCAATTAATAATGGAGACTACAAAGAAGAATGCTGTTGGTAGAAAGCGGTGGATTGCAGCTGCCTTTAGCAACCGAAACACTGCCAGTGTTTCTTTGTTTGTCGTGAAGCTTTAGCCAACATTTTTCTCTACTACATGTCAACCAGCAAGTTTTTGGTATTAAAAATTGTGACATTAAGTCGGCTCTTACCCGAGCTGTCATCTTCGCTCCTCCATTGGCGTAATTCTCTGAGACACTGGCGGTCACCGCACCCCTCCGACTTTCAGGTATGACTTTAAGATCTCACTAAAACACTATTAACACAATAAGCAGATAAGGAATTTTCCAGAATTATCCTAATAAAAGTCGTCTCTTTTCATCGCATAACTACACAGTAATCTGGACATCTGTGTTGCTGAATCTTTTGCAATTTGTTCAATTAATAATGGATACTACAAAGAAGAATGCTGTTGGTGGAAAGCGGTGGATTGCAGCTGCCTTTAGCAACCGAAACACTGCCAGTGTTTCTTTGTTTGTTGTGAAGCTTTAGCCAACATTTTTCTCTACCACATGTCAACCAGCAAGTTTTTGGATGAGAAAATTGTGATATTAAGTCGGCTCTTACCGGAGACTTGTGCGGAGTTAGCGTCCTCCTGCAGCAGTTGTCATCATAGCTCCTCCATTTGCTTAATTCTCTCAGAGACACTGGTGGTCACCGCACCCCTCCGACTTTCAGGTATGACTTTATAATCTCACTAAAACACTATTAACACAATAAGCAGATAAGGGATTTTCCAGAATTATCCTAGTAAATGTGTCTAATAACATCTGAAACGCTCCCACTGCACTCGCCTTCTTTTTTTTCCTCTCTAGTGCTTCACTCTAACTTTCCTCATCCACAAATCTTTCATCCCCGCTCAAATTAATGGGGAAATTGTGGCTTTCTCGATCAGAATCGCTCCTGCTGCTGGTGTCTACGATTGTAAACAATGTGCAGATGTGAGGAGCCCTCACACCGGTGAAGACACGCGCACATCGGCTTCTACTTCCGGTACAGGCAAGGCTTTATTATTAGCGACCAAAAGTTGTGAACTTTATCGTCGATGTTCTCTACTAAATCCTTTCAGCAAAAATATGGCAATATTGCGAAATGATCAAGTATGACACATAGAATGGACCTGCTATCCCCGTTTAAATAAGAAAATCTCATTTCAGTAGGCCTTTAAATTCTACTTTAATTGCTAGCTGGCAACGAGCGTGCTCATCACTTGATTTGGAACTAGTGTGCTAATCACTAGATGGCAACTATTGTTCTAATTACTAACTGGCAACGGGCGTGTTAATTTCTAGCCTATAACTATAAATACTACATGGAAACTAATCGCTAGCTGGCGATACATGTGGCAATTGTTGCTGACGACTAGCGCGCCAATCGCTACCTGACTATTCGAGCGTTAATTGCAACTAACGTGCTAACCGCTAGCTAGGACCTACAATGCTAACTGCTGGCTGACAACTAGCATGCTGATCGTTAGCTGACAGCTAGCGGCATTAATCGCTAACTGGCAGCTAGTGTGCTAATCGGTAGCTATCTTAAATGCTAACATGAGTACATTAATGATTATTCATTGATTCAACTACTCAACAGTCTGTTGGCGCAATAGTCATGTGGATTTAAAAACATTTGTGGAAAAAGCGTGGAGGGAAATATTTGAATAAAATAAAATTCATTTTATAGTAAAATACTAAAAGTACCTTTGCGGACGCCCATGTTGAAATGCTTTTTTTTCATGGTAAAGTCTGGGGACAGACAACACATGCAGAATGAGTCACCTGCTGTTATTCGAAGTCTATGAATACTTACCCAGGGTCACATGGTCAGTGTGAATAAGTGCTGGGATTCTACCGCCGTGCATCAGCAGTGCAAAATGAAGTTCATACACAATAGTCGAAGCGAGTCCCAGGTGTCAACATTTTTCAGTTTTTGATTCCGCCCAAGGTGGAACTATAATGTCATCAGTGGTCCTTATTTAACAATACACGCAGACGCAGGTGGTCCTCCTTTTATGACCACTACCACCTCCTAATTAGCCTTTGGACACCCTCAGTCAAACAGGAGGTAACATCATTTTCATCCTTAACACACACACACACACACATTTTTGTATTTCTTACCTTGCATACCTCTTTAGGACCACCCTCTCTAAAGATTTGTATGTACAACATTAATAATACATACTGTGGAGGGGGCGTGGTCCAGGTGTCACCTGTGGGCGGAAGCCATCTACGAAGCAGCTCCAGGTGAGTGGATAACCCAGCTGGAGCAGGTTGTCTGTATACCTATCTCTCTATTTAAAGCAACGTGAGGAGCCCGGAAGGAGAAGGGAGCCCAGAGAGACTGAGGGGGATGAGAGAGACTCGAAAGAGTAGAAAGTAAAAGACAATAAAAGTCTGTAAACGTCTGCTAATCCAGCCTGATCATTCCCTTATGTCACTTGCGGGTTGGGCGCCACTCTAACCCTCTCTCTGGTTGTGGGATCTTGGTGACAGGGAATGATCAGGCTGGACTAGCAGACGTTTACAGACTTTTATTTTCTTTTACTTTCTACTCTGTCGAGTCTCTCTCGTCCCCCTCAGACTCTCTGGTCACAACTTCTCCAGAAAAGTCATGAAAGTCGTAATTTTACTCAACGCCAGTCAACATTTTACAAGAAGAACTGAACACTTGTGCAATATAATGATAAAAGTTGGAATTTTACTCAATAACAGTCGGCATTTTTCAAGAAAAGCTTAAAATGCTGGAAATTTTATGAAAAGAGTGGTGATTTTACTCGACAAAAGTCACAATTTTATAAGGAAACTTTAAAAATGTTGGCAATATAACAATAACATAACGACAATCTGAATTTTCCTCGGCAAAATTCTGACAAAAGTCGTAATTTTACGGTAAAAATGTCAGTATTTTACAAGAATAACAAAAAAATTGGCAACATTGTGATAAAAGTCAGAATTTTATATGACAAATGTCGCCATTTTGCATTATAAAGTAATAATTTTACATTAAAAAAGGTAATCATTTTACAAGAAAGTATTGCAATATTACAGAAACGGAAAGAATATGAGAAATTGTTCCCAATTTTATCAGAAAAAAATCTGCACATGAGAAAAAAAACTGCTAAGTAAATTTTTTTTTTTTTTTTTTTTTGTAATTTTTTAATCTTCATTATTTACTTCAAATTGTTACAGTATGTCTCTATATCATGGGTGTCAAACTCTGGCCCGCCTCAAGGGCCAAATTTCATTTGGCCCTTGAGGCAATATCAAATTAACATTAGAGCTGGCCCGCCGGTAACACCACATTCACCGCTAATACTCATACTTGCCAACCCTCCCGATTTTCCCGGGAGACTCTCGAAGTTTAGTGCCCTTCCCGAAAATCTCCCTGGGCAACCATTCTCCCGATTTCCACCCAGAAAACAATATTGGGAGCGTGCCTTAAAGGTGCTAACTTAAGCGTCCTCTACAACATGTCGTCACGTCCTCTTTTCCTCCATATAAACAGCGTGCTGGCCAAGTCACATAATATATGCGGCTTTCACACACACATACTTGGTCAACAGCCATACAGGTCACACTGAGGGTGGCTGTATAAACAACTTCAACATTGTTACAAATATGCGCCACACTGTGAACCCACACCAAACAAGAATGACAAAACACATTTCGGGAGAACACCCGCACCGTAACACAACATAAACACAACAGAACAAATACCCATAACCCCTTGCAGCACTAACTCTACCTGAATGCTATAATATACACACCTAGCTACCACCAAACCCCGCCCACCTCATTTTTATTTTATTTTTGAATTTGTTAGCCCGTGGAAAAAGTTAATGTTGATATTTACCTCAGAAGGCTGCAAATAGAAAAGGGGCATTAATTTTTTTTAATTACATTTTATTTAATATACCACTGATGTTTTTTCGTTTGTTTTTTGAAAGTTGATTTTCCAGTATTACGTTATATAAGCTCTGCCTGTTCCATGGGAGGAAGCCGGAGTACCCGGAGGGAACCCACGCAGTCACGGGGAGAACATGCAAACTCCACACAGAAAGATCCCGAGCCCGGGATTGAGCCAGGATTACTCAGGACCTTCGTATTGTGAGGCAGATGCACTAACCCCTGTTCCCACCGTACTGCCCTATTTAAGCCTTGCTTGTTCAATATTCATTGCAAAACTTGTTTGGGTCCCTATTAAAAGGTTGATTTCTTCAACCTTGGCCCGCGGCTTTGTTCAGTTTTAAATTTTGGCCCACTCTGTGTTTGAGTTTGACACCCCTGCTCTATATACATATTTATTTTATATGTTTTATTAATTTTAGCCAAACGGGGCGAGTTTTAATTTCAATTGTTATTTCATATGTTGACCAGATGGGGAGCACTTTTAAAACACCGACAAATCCCTCCTCTTTGGGCTCACCCTAATTTTTATAGATTTCACCACTAGGGGTGCAAATGAGACATTCCTTATTAGATGCAATGGTTTTGCGTAGTGGAACCGTGATTTTTGGCCCAAACTTGTTCATCGGTCCTCATTTGGACAGAACTTTTCCTTGTTGATGTCTCAAGAAGGGTAGAAATACAAGAACACACACACACACACACACACACAGGGTCTGGACAAAAAAGTGAGGAAAAGAAACCGTGGGCAGGTTTACTGAGGGATAGCCTGCAGGAAACGTTATGAAAAGAATAATAGTATATGACTCATAGTAGGTTTAAATGCATTTTTGGTATATTTTTCTCCATTGTGTTGTTGTTCTGTGTCGGTGATGTGCGTCGCTGTGGCAACGGCCGCGCGTTTGCGTCAGTGTGTAGGCGTTGTGAAGTGAAGACGTTTCAGACAATACTCGGAACTCGAACTTCAGAACGGGCCGAAAGCTATCCCAGTTAATTAATTGCCTCATTTGATTTCGTGATCTCACTGCTTTGTCGCCTGGTCGTCAACGTGCGTTTTTTTGCTGCAGCAATTATTTACAAATGAAATGTGGAGCGAGAACAATCCTTGAAAGATTAATGCGTCGCGAAGACACGCACAGCAGGTGGCAAAAGAAGGAAGTAATTAGAAAGGTGTGTTAGTGGTTAATATGCATCATATTACCTACTTCTACTATCATTACTTTTGCATCATGTTTAAGTTCTTCCCTCTGAAAGTTGTCTGTAGTGCAAGTCCAGCCTTGTGTAGGATTATTTTTTACATCCTTATCACCTAATAGACTAATACTTTTCAGAGGCGGTATAGTACCGAATATGATTCATTAGTATTACGGTACTACTTT
>NC_084623.1:47846376-47863876 GCF_033978795.1 Nerophis ophidion
CATTTGTTTGGACTCACAGCACTATTTAAGCCTGCAGTCAACCTGGCGACATCACCCTCTACACACCCTTGATACCTGATTGCTCACTTCTTGCCATAGATTCATGCTTTTCACGTCACAGTTTAATACAGTACCTTGTTTTAATGAATACTTTGGCTTACTATGCTACTGTATTTAGATGTTGGTCATTATGGTGGTGGAAGAGCTAAGTTTCTGAGGTGGTACTTGGTGAAAAAACATCTATATAAGGCAACTCTGCTCTTGTTTAGCAATGAACATGGCAGTTAACATTGTCCTGATTGGATATCGGTTCGATATCAGAACAAAAAAAAGTATCGGTTGATATCAGCTTGCTTCTGAAATCTCTGATACAAGCAATCGTTCTTGCGCAAGGCTAGACAGCCATACGTTCGGTGACAACAGATGAGGCGCTAGCTGTCCAAAGTCGGGACCCAGGGTGGACCACTCATATGTGCATCAGTCTGGGACGTCTCTGCGCTGCTGATCTCCTGCTGGCCCCGCTATGGACTGGACTCTCACTATTATGTTAGATCCACTATGGACCGGACTATCACTATTATGTTAGATCTACTATGGACTGGACTCTCATTATTATGTTAGATCCACAATGGACTGGACTCTCACTATTATGTTAGATCCACAACGGACTGGACTCTCACTATTATGTTAGATCCACTATGGACCGGACTATCACTATTATGTTAGATCTACTATGGACTGGACTCTCATTATTATGTTAGATCCACTATGGACTTGACTCTCACTATTATGTTAAATCCACAATGGATTGAACTCTCACTATTATGCTAGATCCACTATGGACTGGACTTTCACTATTATGTTAGACCCACATGGACAGGACTCTCACTATTATGTCAGATCCACAATGGACTGGACTCTCACTATTATGTTAGATCCACAATGGACTGGACTCTCACTATTATGTTAGATCCACTACGGACTGGACTCTCACTATTATGTTAAATCCACAATGGACTGGACTCTCACTATTATGTTAGATCCACTACGGACTGCACTCTCACTATTAGATCCACTACGGACTGGACTCTCACTATTTTGTTAGATCTACTACGGACTGGACTCTCACTATTATGTTAGATCATCTACGGACTGGACTCTCACTATTATGTTAGATCATCTACGGACTGGACTCTATTATGTTAGATCCACAATGGACTGAACTCTCACTATTATGTTAGATCTACTATGGACTGGACTCTCACTCTTATGTTAGATCCACAATGGACTGGACTCTCACTATTATGTTAGATCCACTACAGACTGGACTCTCACTATTATGTTAGATAAACCAATCAGGGTCTTAGTTTCTCGCTGTTTTGGATTGATTGATTGAGAGGTTTATTGACATCTTAAAGAATGCTTTAAAAAGGCAAATGGATAGCACAAAAAGCCAAAGCCAAAAGGCTGTGTGAGCTTAAATGTGATGAAGTTAGAGCAAAAGACAAAAAGAGCCCAGAAAGACTTATTTCCTCATACGGACTACTACCCCGCTTATTATGTCCGAGCAAGTTCTGTTATCTTTGTTCCACCTCATGAATATTCTCTGCTCTCAAGTTGCTCCAAAAACCTTTGTTTACATTGTGCTTTCTACTTGTTAGTTTAGTTTAGTGTCTTTTTGTCTGGTTTCTTTGTTGAGGCATGTTCTGTGCTACTTTGTCCCCGGCGATGTTTTGTTCCGCCTTTGGATGAATTTGTTTCCATAACAAAGACATACCGTATTTCCTTGAATTGCCGCCGGGTATATAGTATGCACTATTTCTATTAGCGCATGTCTAGAATTTCCGCCGGGTCAAACTCGTCACGTCACGAGTGACACTTCACCTGTCATCATTTTCAAAATGAAGGAGGCTGATTTCAATCATTTGAAATCGCATTTAGGGAAGAAGATTAATAGCTATTCAGTAGGATTTTAGGTCCAAGCTATTGAATATGTTAAAAATAACAGTAAGCAGCTATGTTTTAGTAATATACCGTAGCTGCGTGTGTCAAATACAAGTCATTAAATGACTCCCGCCTCCTGGTGGTAGAGGGCGCTAGTGATCCTTCTTGCGACTACTTGGTTACAGAAGAAGTGACAACAAGCAGCAAGATTGAGCAGCGATCGTTTATTTGTTCCTCTCGCTTGCACTTTTAACATGGAGGATTACATATCTAAAATAAAACCGTTTTTTAAACTAGACCTTCAATCAAAGCAGGAGGTAATAAAGGAAGATGTCCATCGAGACAGAGAGACTTAAAACTGAAGAAAGATAAGGAAGATTTCTATAAACAAGTTATCGATGCGTTTGATCAGAAGGAGCTGCGCATGGACTTCATTTATAAGTAAAGGTAAGACCATAGTAACGTTTTTTTTTATTAAATGTGATTTTCATGATGGTATCCTTACATCACACTCAAATTTATAAGCGCACGCCTACATTTACCGCATGCCTTTTGTAAGCGCCGGAGTGAGAAGAGGTTTTAAATTAATTAGCGCCCCGGCGGCAATTCAAGGAAATACAGTACACATATTGTAATCTGTTTTTTTTTTTTGTCTGTGTCTGTTTGGGGTACAACTACGAGGCTTTTAATCCTTCTAACACCAGGATGATGACAGACCACCCGTGTCAATCGTTTTGCTACAAGTGGACCTGCCTGGTCCTGTTCTGTGCTAGCGGGAACATGTGCGGAATAAACAACAGCTCTTTAATCCCAACCAAAACAAAATAATTACAGAGGGAAGAGCTTGGATGGAATATGTGGTCACAGATAGCTTGTTTTGATACGGTTCTACGTTTCTTTGAATTGAACCCTCTCGTCGGAAAGCATTCGATACGACAGGATGTCACAGAGAGCATTTTTATGGAAACAGAAAAGAAAAAAACATGATATTGCCCACAGGCAGGACACCATTCTTCACTTCCACCTGAATGATTGTGCTACGACTGTAGGGACGGTGAATTAATCGGGTTTACAACTGTGCAAAACAAATGATCTCATGCAGTTGTAAAAGCCTAAGGTGGTACAACAACAAAAACATAATTTTACCAGTTAAGTACGGTATCGTTGCATCAAGTTGCAACACACGAGCTAGAAGAGCGGAACAATGCATCGTTCAACATCTTTCCTTAAAGGGGAACATTATCACCAGACCTATGTAAGCGTCAATATATACCTTGATGGTGCAGAAAAAAGACCATCTATTTGTTTAACCGATTTCCGAACTCTAAATGGGTGAATTTTGGCGAATTAAACGCCTTTCTGTTAATCGCTCTGGAGGGGATGACGTCAGAATGTGACGTCGCCGAGGTAATACAGCCGCCATTTTCATTTTCAACCAATTGTAAACATTGGGTCCCAGCTCTGTTATTTTCCGTTTTTTTGACTATTTTTTGGAACCTTGGACGGTATGTTGTCGGAGGGTGTAACAACACTAACAGGGAGGGATTCAAGTTGCACCACTGGCCCGACGATGCGAAAGTGTCTGCCGCCAGACCCCCGTTGAATGTAACAAAGTGTCTCCACATTTTACCGGCGATGACAGACATGGCACAGAGATGTATGGATAACCTGCAAAAGCATTTGCAACGATAAATTCAACGAAATCACTAAGGTGAGTTTTGTTGATGTTGAGTTATTTGCTAACCAGACATATTTGGTCGCGGCGTGACTGCCAGTTAATCGATGCTAACATGCTATGCTAATCGACGCTAACATGCTATTTACCGGCGGTGCTAAAGCAGACATGGCACAGAGATGTATGGATAACCTGCAGATGCATTTGAAACGATAAAGTCACAGTAATCACAAAGGTGAGTTTTGTTGATGTTGACTACCAGCTAATCGATGCTAACATGCTACGCTAATCGATGCTAACATGCTATTTACCGGCGGTGCTAAGGCAGACATGGCACAGAGATGTATGGATAACCTGCAGATGCATTTGCAACCATATTACGTTTCCTTCCACCCACATTTAATGCGAAAAAAACACTTACCAATCGACGGATTTAAGGTACTCCAGTGTCAAAAGATGCGAAAGTCCTGATCGTTTGGTCCGCACATTTTACCGGCGATGCTAACGCAGCTATTCGGCCATGCTATGGCTATGAATAGCGTCAATAGCTATTCGCTCAATAGCTTCAGTTTCTTCTTCAATATTTTCATACTCCAACCATCTGTTTCAATACATGCGTAATCTGTTGAATGGCTTAAGTCGCTGAAATCCGAGTCTGAATCCGAGCTAATGTCGCTATATCTTGCTGTGGTATTCGCCATTGTTTGTTTACATTGGCAGCACTGTATGACGTCACAGGGAAATGGATAGTGGCATCGCACATAGCGAAAATCAAGCACTTTAAAGCTTTTTTTAGAGACCGGTAAACTTTGGAAAAAAACGTCAAAAAATACAACATGCCACAGGGAACTGATTTTTATTGTTTTTAACCCTTTTGAAATTGTGATAATGTTCCCCTTTAACAAACCGATGGAAAACCTCATGGGACTGGGAGTAAGGTTGTACGGTATACCGGTATTAGTATCGTACCGCAATACCAATGAATCGTTTTCGGTACGATACCGTCTCTGAAACGTACCGGTCCCGCACCATCGTGACTGTGGTGGGCGTGGCCTGCGCACCTGCAGCGAAGCGGGGTGTGGCAGAACCGGCTTCGAGATTAGTGACAGGTGAGTGGATGACACAGCTGAAAGTGTTTGTCTAATCACCTGTCGCTCTGTTAAAGGTAGCAGTCGGGAAGGAGATATGGTGGGTTGATGGTGAAACATGAGCACGAGCGAGACAAAGACTGACGAGGACAATTGCTGAAAAGCACCAAGACTTTGTTGAAAAATAAAACAGTGTCTAAACCAGTGGTTTTTAACCTTGGTGGAGGTACCGAACCCCACCAGTTTCACATCCGCATTCAACGAACCTTCCTTTTTTTAACAAATTCAAAACAAAGTTATATGTTTTTGATTACACTTTACGATGGGGTGTAACAAAGCAACATAGTAACAAAGACTTAATTTACAGTTTTTGGACACTAAAGAAACATTTTAAGTAACAAAGGGACAGCGTGGCGCAGTGCAAAAGTGGCCGTGCGCAACCCGAGGGTCCCTGGTTCAATCCCCACCTAGTACCAACCTCGTCACGTCCGTTGTGTCCAGAGCAAGACACTTCACCCTTGCTCCTGATGGGTGCTGGTTAGTGCCTTGCATGGCAGCTCCCTCCATCAGTGTGTGAATGTGTGTGTGAATGGGTAAATGTGGAAGTAGTGTCAAAGCGCTTTGAGTACCTTAAAGGTAGAAAAGCGCTATACAAGTACAACCCATAACAAAGACTTTATTAGAGTTATTTAGTTAGGGTTAGGGTATGGTTTAGAGTTAGGGTTATAATAAGCCCATACCCAATAAGGCATTAATAAGTACCTAATAATGACTAGTTAATAGCCAATATGTTACTAATTTGGATGTTATGAAGCAACTAATTAATGGTGAATATGTTCCAAATACTAAAGTGTTACCATGTTTTTTTACTGGTGCACAAAATGAACCGTGCATAAACATCACCTTGTTCAAAGAACTAAACCAACACAGTGCATAAACCATAGGTGAGGATGGGAATGCCTTCTCCAAGTCCACGAAGCACATGTAGACTGGTTGGGCAAACTCCCATGCACCCTCAAGAACCCTGCAGAGAGTATTGAGCTGGTCCACAGTTCCACAACCAGGAGGAAAACCACATTGTTCCTCCTGAATCTGAGGTTCGACTATCCGGCGTAGCCTCCTCTCCAATACACCTGAATAAACCTTACCGGTATGTATATGTATATATATATATGGATATATATGTATATATAATATATATGTATGTATATATATATATTCCTCGTATACTAATTGACTGAAAGAGTGCACACTTGATGTCACGTTGTCGATGGAAAAATGCATTTTTAGACCATATGATTTGCCTGAGCGGCTTGGAGACCCCGAGATAACAAGTTGTAGAAAATGGATTAGAAAGGACAGATTTAAAAAAATACATAAATAAAAATAAATTGTCATATCAAAAATATTTAATTTTACTGTCACAAAATTATTATTCATAAACACCGAAAACGGTACCATTGAGTACCATGGTATCGGGAATTGGTGAACAGTACCCATCCTAGCTGGGAGCAGATAGCAGTTTCATTGATGAATAATTTACCAAAACCTTTTTTCCTGAAAAAAAAAAAAAAAAAAGAGGGAGGATAATCGATTGAAACAAATGCACATTGACAAAATGATGGAGAAATTAATTCACTGATCCATCAACAAATACAAACGAGATTATAAAAAAAAATAATATGATAGATGTCAGAAATGACATCAATCATATCTAATTTCATGTTGTCATGACGATATCTAATCCCAGCTATTGTAGCTTTGTGTGAGAGAGGGTGAGATCCAATCAGAGCTACCGTCTTTGTGGCTATACAGAGACAATGTTGCGATGTTGTCACAAGTTGCACGCTGCAATATGTCTACAGCTGGGACCAAGCGAGGAGTGGATATGTGCACACGTTTCATTATCGACGCCATGGAGGAGGAGAGCCTGTGCAAACCAGCCAGAGCAAATATCACAGCTAAGAACGCGACTAACTTGCATTCTGACAAGTGAAGCGACTGTCAATTTGCACAATAGTTGTGATTATGCTGATGTTATTGCATGTTCACCAAGGCAGTATCAGTATCAATATTATGTTGGACCCATTCCACGTCCATTGCATCCGGTCTCCCTTGTAGAGAGGGGGTTTCCAAATCTGCGGTCCTCTCCAAGGTTTCTCATAGTCATTTTCATTGACATCCCACTGGGTTGTGAGTTTTTCCTTGCCCTTTTGTGGGATCTGAACCGAGGACGTCGTCGTGGCTTGTGCAGCCCTTTGAGACACTCGTGATTTCGGGCTATATAAATAAACGATTGATTGATTGATTGATGAAAATGACAGACTACAATGCAGTGAACAATCAAAATATCAAAGTTACCCTCTCAGTATGAAAAAAGGGACATCAGTTGTTGGCTTTGGCAGCCCGGTCTTTCCTTTCTTCTCGGTACATTCGATCATTAAAGCCCCCCGAGGCAGGTTTACATTTTTTAAACACACTGAAACATTTGCTGAAGTCTTGCCTTCACTCGCGCTGCCTTGAGCGGATTCGTGTCGTTTTTGAGTTGTTTTATTGTTGCCATATCCAACAGCTGCTTCGCTTTTCATTCTCAACAAACCTTGGAGTTTTTCCTGGAGTCTCCAAAAAAAAAAAAGACACTCCAAACACGTAAATAACCAAAGCAACCTTTTCACACATATCTTACTTGTTTGTGTCTACCAACATACTTTTCATGCAGCACAGGTGTGGAAATCAACAAAAATTAATCAAATGGGGTGGATTTTGACATTTTTAACAACCACCAATCCTATGTATTGTGTTGAGAATATGTAAATTGCCTTCTTTCGCCAAACATTTTGAGTTCTTAAAGGGGAACATTATCAGCAGACCTATGCAAGCGTCAATATATACCTTGATGGTGCAGAAAAAATACCTTTTTTTTTTTAACCGATTTCCGAACTCTAAATGGGTGAATTTTGGCGAATTAAACGCCTTTCTGTTTATCGCGCTGGAGGCGATGACGTCAGAATGTGACGTCGCCGAGGTAACACACCCGCCATTTTCATTTTCTACACATTACAAACACCGGGTCTCAGCTCTGTTATTTTCCGTTTTTTGACTATTTTTTGGAACCTTGGAGACATCATGCCTCGTCGGTGTGTTGTCGGAGGGTGTAACAACACTAACAGGGAGGGATTCAAGTTGCACCACTGGCAAGACGATGCGAAAGTGTCTGCCGCCAGACCCCCATTGGATGTGCTGGAGTGTCTCCACATTTTACCGGCGATGCTAAGGCAGACATGGCACAGAGATGTATGGATAACCTGCAAATGCATTTGCAACGATAGTCAACGAAATCACAAAGGTGAGTTTCGTTGATGTTGACTGCCAGCTAATCGATGCTAACATGCTACACTATGCGATGCTAACATGCTATTTACCGGCGGTGCTAAAGCAGACATGCCACAGAGATGTATGGATAACCTGCAGATGCATTTGCAACTATATTACGTTTCCTTCCACCTACATTTAATGCGAAACAAACACTTACCAATCGACGGATTTAAGTTGCTCCAGTGTCAAAAGATGCAAAAGTCCTGATCGTTTGGTCCGCACATTTTACCGGCGATGCTAACGCAGCTATTCGGCCATGCTATGGCTATGAATAGCATCAATAGCTATTCGCTCAATAGCTTCAGTTTCTTCTTCAATATTTTCATACTCCAACCATCTGTTTCAATACATGCGTAATCTGTTGAATCGCTTAAGTCGCTGAAATCCGAGTTTGAATCCGAGCTAATGTCGCAATATTTTTCTGTGCTATTCGCCATTGTTTGTTTACATTGGCAGCACTGTGTGACGTCACAGGGAAATGGATAGTGGTTTCGAAGATAGCGAAAATAAGGTACTTTAAAGCTTTATTTAGGGATATTCCGAGACCGGTAAAATTTAGAAAAAAAGTTCAAAAAATACAACAAGCCACTGGGAACTGATTTTTATTGTTTTTAACCATTTTGAAATTGTGATAATGTTCCCCTTTAATACTCTTCATTGCTCGTTTAGGACCGGCATTGTGAAGTGAAGTGAATTATATTTACATACCGCTTTTCCTCTAGTGACTCAAAGCGCTTTACATAGTGAAAATCAATATAAAATTTTTACATATAAACCGGTGTGGGTGGCACTGGGAGCAGGTGGGTAAAGTGTCTTGCCCAAGGACACAACGGCAGTGACGAGGACGGCGGAAGCGGGGATTGAACCTGGAACACTCATGTTGCTGGCACGGCCGCTCTACCATCCGAGCTATAAAGCCCCATTGTGGCCTAGTGGTTAGAGCATGGGTGTCAAACTCTGGCCCACGGGCCAGATCTGACCCGCCGTGTAATTTAATTTAGCCCTTGAGGCAATATCAATTTAGCATTAGAGCATTCACCGCTAATACTCATACTTGCCAACCCTCCTAATTTTCCCGATAGACTCCCGAAGGTCAGTGCCCCTCCCAAAAATCTCCCGGGGCAACCATTCTCCCGAATTTCTACCGATTTCGACCTGGACAACTATATTGGGGGCGTGCATTTAACGCACTGCCTTTAGCGTTCTCTACAACCTGTCGTCACGTCCACTTTTCCTCCATACTAACAGCGTGTCATATAATATTTGTGGCTTTTACACACACACACACAAGTGAATGCAAGGCATACTTGGTCAACAGCCATACAGGTCACACTGAGGGTGGCCGTTAAAGCAACTTTAGCACTGTTACAAATATGCGCCACACTGTGAACCCACACCAAACAAGGATGACAAACACATTTCAGGTGAACATCCGCACCGTAACACAACAGAACAAATACCCAGAAAGCCTTGCAGCTGAATGTGTCCGGGAAACTTCCAGCAAACTGACCAATAATTAACGTTTTATTCATGCATTTTCTCTTGCTACTTCAAGGCTTGAATGTTTGGTTCATTCATTGTTGTTATTTTATTTTCAAATTTATTATTAGCCTGTGGAAAAAAATTGATATTTACCTCAGAAGATTCCAAATAGAAAAAAAGACATAACATTTTTACGTAAATTTTATTTGATATGCCTTTGATATTCTTTTAATTACTATTATTATTATTTGAAACTGAATTTTGCATGTCACTAAAGTATATAAGCCTTGCTTGTTCAATATTCAATGCAAAACTTGTTTGGGTCCCTATTAAAAGGTTAATTTGTTCAACCTTGGCCCGCGGCTTTGTTCCGTTGAAAATTTTGGCCCACTCTGTATTTGAGTTTGACACCCCTGGGTTAGAGTGTCCGCCCTGGAAGGCCCCGAGGGGAAAAGGGAACACCCTCACCAGAGGCAAGACAGAAAGCCAGCCAATCACCAGCAGACTGGGTTTTTAAGGATACACTTTAGAGAGAAGTATTGCGGAAAGAGATTATTCTAGATCAGGGGTCGGCAACCCAAAATGTTGAAAGAGCCATATTGGACCAAAAATTCAAAAACAAATCTGTCTGGAGCCGCAAAAAATTGAAAGCCATATTACATACAGATTGTCAAGAGGTATAAATTGAATTATGAGGACTTAAAGGAAACTAAATGAGCTCAAATATAGCGACAAATGAGGCATAATGATGCAATATGTACATATAGCTAGCCTAGATAGCATGTTAGCATCGATTAGCTTACAGTCATGCAGTGACCAAATATGTCTGATTAGCACACTCCACATAAGTCAATAACATCAACAAAACTCACCTTTGTGCATTCATGCACAACACTATACGTTTGGTGGCCAAAATGAGACGGTAAAAGAAGTGGCATAGATCACGTCCGAGAAAGTCGGAGAAAGTTATACATGTAAACAAACTACGGTGAGTTCAAGGACCGCCAAAATTAGTAGGACAAAACGGCGCTTGCCAAATACTCGAAATAGTGAAGCATGTTTAATATAAATAGTGTGCTTTATTGCCATTAGGAAGTTTGTGTCATGTTTGTCCTCCTACAGAAACCATAATAAAACAATATGTTTTTTTCCCCTCATTTCCATTTTTCATATGTTTTCGAAAAAGCTCCAGAGAGCCACTAGGGCGGCGCTAAAGAGCCGCGGGTTGCCGACCCCTGTTCTAGATTGTACCTAATGTCATGACTGGTTTTATTGATTATTGACTATTTTATTGATTATGGGACAAGCAGTAGAAAATGGATGGATGGTACTCTTTGTCTTTAGTACACTAATGCAGTGTTTTTCAACCTTTTTTTAAGGCAAGGCAAATGTTTTTCATTAAAAAATCCGGAGGCACACCACCAGAAATGAAACTCCACCAGGTCTTCGTTCCTTGAGTTTGTTGGCGTTTTCCTGTGTAAAGTGCTTTAGTTCTTGTCCTGCGCTGTTATTTTGGTGGCCCTTCCTGTTTTGTTGGCGTTTTCCTGTAGCAGTTTCATGTCTTCCTTGCCACACTTCTTTGTGTGGACATTGTTGATTGTCATGTCATGTACGGATGTACTTTGTGGACGTTGTAAGTTTTTGCTGTCGTCCAGCATTTTGTTTCTGTTTACTTAGTAGCCAGTGCAGTTTTGCATAGCCTTTTCCTTTCCCTTTTGTTCATTTTTGGTTTAAGCATTACATACCTTTTTTTACCTGCACCCTGCCTCCCGCTGTGGTCTGTATATAGGGATCACAACAAACCATCCCCGTCTTACCCGACACATTCCGACTTTTACAAAGCATATAACTACCTGCTGCCACCTACTGACATGGAGTGTCACGTGGTTACCCTGTCGAGTTTTACACAGCACAGACACAAAGCAACGGCACATTTATCGCAGATTCTAATAATTGATTTGCAAAAAAATTTTGGGGGAACCAATTAGGTGAAATTGCATAATTTCCCACGGCACACCAAACAATATCTCACGGCACAGTGGTTGAAAAACACTGCACTAGTGTGTATATTATAGGCCATTGGTTCTTTGTTTACTCTATTTTTACATTGCTCTTTTTATATTTGGTATGAAGATTATTATGTAAACTCGAAGTTATTGCTTTTTTTTGTTGTTGCTATTTTTGTACTACAACATTTTATTATTGATAAATGTTGTACTGCATTGTAATCTTTTGTTTTGTGATTGTTGTCATGACGTGGACTGTGGTGTGGTTTGTTTTCTCGTGGTGCAAATCGACTGGATCGGACACGATGTGAAGCTAACGACATATTTTAACCTTAACTCAACAAAGGAACAAACGAAAGGCGCTCACAGAGGAGGTACAAAAACTTGGCTATGAAAACAAAATTATTACTAAAACATAAACTATGGACATAAAACCAAACTTGCAAACTATGGCATGAATAACCAAACTTACTAGGAATGAGAAAAGAGCATGGATCATCAGCATGGAGCAAGGGTGTGTAGAGAATGATAGAGGGTGATGTCGCCAGGCTGACTGCCTGGCAACTACAGGCTCAAATAGAGGTGACGTGATTAACAACAGGTGCGCGAGTCCAAAGGAATCAGGTGCGTGACATGAGCACAGGTGAAAACTAATGGGTAGTCATGGAAACAAAGGAGGGAGTGAAAAAACAGGAACTGACAGATTGCAAAAACAAAACAACATAGCCAAACTAAACACGATCACCAGGACATGACAATTGTATGATGTTTTTTGCCTGGACTTCAGGAAGAATAGTCTCCATTTCGGTGTAGACTAAGGGGGTTCCTTAATAAACTAAACTAAACTAATCTTTAAAAGAAAACCCGACCCTCTAATTTGTCAGTTTGATTGGCTTCGACTGCATTGGGCTAAAGTGGTGCTGCTGTCACTAGCGTCAGAGCGTAACACCCAGCTGTACGCCATTACCGCTGCCCACCCATGGAGGTAGCGGAGACATAGTCGTCCAATAATGAGTCCTGCATAAAGAGAGCAGAGAGAAGCGCCTCGTGCTTGAAGATGTTGGCATTTTCTTAAATAATTAAAAGGAATCTGCAGACCGTCCATACTCGTTATCTTATATATATCCAAAAACATCAATGAAGTTCTCGTGGTGCCATTATCACTTATATCAAGGTCGGAAATGGTGAGTTTATATTGTTTGGTTGACGTTTATTTTGAAACATGTCTGCAGTTTTTCAACATGATACTGTCATGTTTTGTGGTCACGTTCTGTTTTGTTTTGGACTCATTGGGCACTCTTGTTTGTTTTGTCACCATGACTACTAATAGGTTTTCACCTGTCATGTCACGCACCTGTTTTTTTTTGGACTCACGCACCTGTCAATAATCACAGCACTATTTAAGCATGTATTTGCCAGGCAGTCAGCCTGGTGACATCACCTTCTACACACCCTTGCTCCATGCTGATGATCCATGATCTTTTCTCGTTCCCCGAAAGTTTTGTTATACATGCCATAGTTTGGAGGTTTTGTTTTATGTCCATAGTTTATGTTGTAGTAATAGTTTTTAGAGGAGGAAGGGAAGGTGTACAGTAAGGTAAAAAACACACCTTGACTGAGATATATTTACCAACTTTTTATCTTTATTTTGTAAGAGTTTTTGACTTCTACCTCTTAAATATGCCTGGATCTGTTGCCAGATAGTACCTTTTTTCTTCCAAGTAATCTAAGTTGTGGTTGGATTACAAAACGCAAAACTAAATATAAATATATAAAACAAAATTAAATGTTCCCTTGATTTAAATGATTTTGAATGAAATATGTTGAATTTTGCAAATAGGGATGACTTAGCTCGGTTGGTAGAGCGGCCGGGCCAGCAACTTGAGGGTTGCAGGTTCGATTCCCGCTCCGCCGTCCTAGTCACTGCCGTTGTGTCCTTGGGCAAGACACTTTACCCACCTGCTCCCAGTGCCACCCACACTGGTTTAAATGTAACTTAGATGTTGGGTTTCACAATGTAAAGCGTTTTGAGTGACTAGAGAAAAGCGCTATATAAATATAATTCACTTCACTTCACTTTTGTTTCATAGCTAAGGTTTTGTACCTCCATTGTGAGCGCCTTTCGTTTGTTCTTTTTTAAAGTTAAGATTACAGTCCGGGGTCTCTGCTGTGGTATTTTACGCTTCATAATGCGCCACACATTTTCGATGGGAGTCAGGCGGGCCAGGAAAGTACCCGCGGTCTTTTTCTACGAAACCACGCTGTTTTAACACGTGGCTTGGCATTGTCTTGCTGAAATAAGCAGGGGCGTCCATGAAAAAGACTTCGCTTCGATGGCAGCAAATGTTGTTCCAAAACCTGTATGTACCTTTCAGCATTAATGGTGCCTTCACAGACGTGTAAGTTACCCATGCCTTGGGCACTAATGCACTAATGTTCCCAATTAGCCTGCACACCTGTGGGATGTTCCAAATAAGTGTTTGATGAGCATTCCTCAACATTATCAGTATTTATTGCCACTCTTCCCACCTTTTGTCACATGTTGCTGGCATCAAATTCTGAAGTTAATGATTATTTGCAAAAAAAAAAAAAAATGTATCCATTTTTTTTTTTTTTTTACTTAAGATGTGACTTTAAGGTTTTACTACTTACGTATAAAATACTACACGGTCTAGCTCCATCCTATCTTGCCGATTGTATTGTACCATATGTCCCGGCAAGAAATCTGCGTTCAAAGGACTCCGGCTTATTAGTGATTCCCAAAGCCCAAAAAATGTCTGCGAGCTATAGAGCTTTTTCATTTCGGGCTCCAGTACTCTGGAATGCCCTCCCGGTAACAGTTCGAGATGCTACCTCAGTAGAAGCGTTTAAGTCTCACCTTAAAACTCATTTGTATACTATAGCCTTTAAATAGACTCCCTTTTTAGACCAGTTGATCTGCCGTTTCTTTTCTTTTTTTTCCAATGTCCCACTCTCCCTTGTGGAGGGGGTCCGGTCCGATCCAGTGGCCGTGTACTGCTTGCCTGTGTATCAGCTGGGGACATCTCTGCGCTGCTGATCCGCCTCCGCTTGGGATGGTTTCCTGCTGGCTCCGCTGTGAACGGGACTCTCGCTGCTGTGTTGGATCCGCTTTGGACTGGACTCTCGCGACTGTGTTGGATCCACTATGGATTGAACTTTCACAGTATCATGTTAGACCCGCTCGACATCCATTGCTTTCCTCCTCTCCAAGGTTCTCATAGTCATCATTGTCACCGACGTCCCACTGGGTGTGAGTTTTCCTTGCCCTTATGTGGGCCTACCGAGGATGTCGTAGTGGTTTGTGCAGCCCTTTGAGACACTAGTGATTTAGGGCTATATAAGTAAACATTGATTGATTGATTGATTTGAACATCTAATATGGTGTCTTTGTAGCATATTCAACTGAATTGAAAATGATTTGCAAATCATTGTATTCCGTTTGTATTTACATTCAACACAATTTCCCAACTCAAATGGAAACGGGGTTTGTGCATTTTGGTACCGGTACCAAAATATTGGCATTGGGACAACCCTAGTTGCGACAATAAACACATGTTATAGTACACACCTATCTAAAGCGAGGTTTAAAGAATGACTCTGCATGATACTGATAAAGCAATGGACTGAACTCCAACCCTCTGCCTCACTATTTGACAAAAACTGCTCTAAAGTAACATTACTCTTATTTGAGTACAATTTTTTTGCTACTCTACCCACTTCTGTTCTCCCCCCATGCATGTTGAATCATACACGCTTTGTACACATGCACACAGCACATGAGACGATTAGAAAAGGAGTGTGTTCAACTCCGTATATCCGCGTGTGTGTGTGTGTGTGTGTGTACTTTGTCAGCCTTTGGTATGAGTGTGTCTGTTACTATTAGCACCTCTGTCGCCATGGAAACTATTTCAGATACACTAATTGGCTTCCAAGCAAGAAGAGTGAGCACGTGTTGAACTTTCCAAGAAACAAGAGAGAAATCGACGGAAAGAGAGAAGGAAAAGGGACAGGCGAGAAGTTACAAGGGCATTAAAAGTGGAACTCGAGAGACATAAGTAGGCAAGATGGAGGAGATAACTCGTATTCCCAAGAGGTGCTAAATTCAGGCATCTGCTGAGTGCACTGCGAAAAAGAGCTGTCAAAATATAAGATAAAGAGTCTATATTTTAGTTAAAAATGCTAAAAACTAGTGAAATTAACGAGCTGCATAGACAGTTAATTTTACATGATAAGATTTGTGTATCCAATAATAAGCAGGACTTTTAAGCTAGAAATAAGTATTTTATTCTGAAAACAACCATTATTCAACTTGGAATTGGAATAACAACATTATTCAACCTAATTCGGTGTTTCGTCACCATAGGGCAGGGGCCAGTTGTTGGGCCGCAAAATATGATCCGTTTCTCAGCCGTGGTCCGTATGGGCCGCAGTGGTACTCGGTTGTGATACACTTTTCCACCACTTGGGGTAGTAATGACACAATCAAACAAACAGAAGAAGCCTGGAGCTAAAGTCGTCAAATAATTCTTAAGCACAAGAATTATGACTAAAGTGGTGTGGCTGTATTTTCAATTGCACTATAATTGCATTGATAGTTTATTAAAACCTATGTGGCAATATTATTATTATTATTATTTTATTTATTGTATTTTTTATTATTATCATTATTATTATTATTATTAATTTTTTGTATTTTTTTTAAATTTAAATTTTATTTTTATTAATCAATGCAACAAAATAATACACAATAATACAATAATAAAACAATTCCAATTCAGGCAGTAATGACACAATTTAACAAACAGAAGAAGTCTGGAGCTTAAGTCGTCAAATAATTCTTAAGCACAAGAATTATGACTAAAGTAGTGTAGCCGTATTTTCAATTGCACCATAATTGCATTGATAGTTTATTAAAACCTATATAGCAATATTATTATTATTATTATTTAATATTATTTTATTTCATTAATATTATTATTTATTTTTATATAATTTTTTCATTTTTATTTTATTGTCATTAATCAATGCAACAAAATAATACAATAATAAAACAATTCCAATTCAGGCAGTAATGACACAATCAAACAAACAGAAGAAGTCTGGAGCTAAAGTCGTCAAATAATTTCTTAAGCACAAGAATTATGACTAAAGTAGTGTAGCCGTAGTTTCATTTGCACTTTAATTGCATTGATAGTTTATTAAAACCTATACATCATATCATTATTATTATTATTGATTGTTTATTGTATTATTATTATTTATGTATTTATTTATTTATTTATTTTTAAACATTTTGTATCAATCAATCTGACAAAATGATACACAATAATACAATAATAAAACAATTCCAATACCAAAACTAGACCAGGCCAGACAACATTCAGAATAGCAATCAACAGAGCAATTGAGAAGACACACAAACATGACACAAAACAATCCAAAGGTAGTCAGTCAGACAAAAATGATCATCAACAATATCAATATTAATAACAATTTCAACATAGCAGTGATTAAAATCACTAATTGACATTATCATTACAGCCATTTATTTAAAAAAAAACATATTATTTATTATTTAGTTAGAATGCAGCTGAGATAGGGCTCCAGCACCCCCGCGACCCCAAAAGGGACAAGCGGTAGAAAATGGATGGATGGATCGAATGTATTAATTGTAACACTGTGTAAATGTATGTAAATTTATTTTTCATCAGTTTTTATGAGTCTTATCTTTTGGAGTATATTTGATTTAGTATTTAGTTTTGTAATCAGCCTGACCTAAGCCTTGATAATAATCTTGGTGATTAACACATGGTTTCAGATCATTTGACAAGGTTGCAAGGTAGCTAAGACATAATTATTGAATATGATTAAAACCAATCCATTTTCTACCGCTTATTCCCTTCGGGATC
>NC_084623.1:47868876-47876376 GCF_033978795.1 Nerophis ophidion
ATGTTGGGGTCATGCCTTAAAGACATTGCCTTTAACGCCCTCTACAACCTGTCGTCACGTCCGCATACTTGGTCAACAGCCATACAGGTCACACTGAGGGTGACCGTATAAACAACTGTTACAAATATGCGCCACACTGAACCCACACCAAACAAGAATGACTAACACATTTCGGGAGAACATCCGCACCGTAACACAACATAAATGGTAAATAGGTTGTACTTGTATAGCGTTTTTCTACCTTTTTTAAAGAACTTAAAGTGCTTTGACACTATTTCCACATTCACCTATTCACACACACATTCACACACAGACCCCCTTGCAGCACTAACTCTTCCGGGATGCTACAATATACACCCCCCGCTACCACCAAACCCCATCCCCCTATGTCCTGAATTCGGAGGTCTCAAGGTTGGCAAATATGTGCGGCAATCAGACTTCCAATCCCTCGATGAAATGTGACGTGTGCGGCACTTAAAGTCGGACGCACACCGCCATTGTCCTTAAACGCTGCACTGCAAAAAGTCAAGTGTTCAAAAACAAGAAAAAAAATCAAAAATAAGGGATATTTTGTTTGAACAAAGCAAAATGATCTGCAAATAGGACAAGAAAATTCGGCTTGTCAAGACTTTCCAAAACAAGTGAAATTAGCTAACCTCAATGAACCCAAAAATACCTTAAAATAAGTATATTCTCGCTAATAACAAGTGCACTTTTTTGGTGGAAAAAAAATACCTTTTTGCTCAATATGTTGAAAAATATTTTTAAACTAAGTAAATGCTAGTGCCATTATCTTGACATACTGATATGCGCTCGGCATGATTTTTTTTTTAAACTTGAAGTAAGAAATTATCACTTTAAAAAAGTAGTGTGACGGTCTCAAGCCATCGTCTTGCGGGTTCCAGGGACCGCCAAGGAAGGACATGGCTTTGAGCAGGTGTAGACTCCTTTATTTTTCAATAGGCAATATCTTTTGCGTGTTGCTTTTCAGCCTTCCCCGTTGTCTGGGTCTGCCTCTCGCTCTCGCCCTCTTCCGGGTTGCACGCGCTGCTGCTTGTGTTGTCGTCTCTCCCTCTCGTTCCTTCGTTGTTTGTGTTGCTCTCGCTCCGCACCATCACCAGCCTCGTTCTCTCCTCCTTCTCCCATTTTATACAGCGAGGGGAGATACATTAATCATGTACAGGTGCGCGATCCACACACCTGATCTCGTTTGTGGCGTCGCTCGCCGCTCGCTCGCCATTCCCCCATCCTCGCCGCCATCCAGCGTGCTCTGCCTCTCTGTCGGACCGTCGGCTCCGCCTCTCCACAAGTAGTTTTATAATTGTGTTAATGGCACTACTTTGCAACATTTGATATTCTAGTTTCAAGCATGTTTTACTCAATATAAGTCATCAAATGTCAGCAACAAGCTGTAATATCTTACTGAGATCATTTAGGACCAGAACCCTTAAAACTGCTTAGTTTGAAGAATTATCTTAGACAGAAAATAAGCAAATATCACTCTTATTTGAGATATTTAATCTTACTTAGATTTCAGTTTTTGCAGTGTGTCTGGCTGCAAGTCCATGCATATTGGAGGCACACAGATGGTCGGCAGGGTCTAAACAACACAACGCAACACAACACAGCTTGCATGGGATGGAGACACACAAAAGGAATAGACACTCGGATCAATGAGTGGAAGCCTTAGTTGTCGATACATCTGGTTTTAATTACCTTCTTCTTCCGCCTCCCGTCCGTTCCCTCTGGAGCGACCGTATGAATTATGAGGCTGAAATGAGGCCTGCGTCTGTGCGATTGTGCGGTATATTGGGTTTGTGTTTGTCTAGTGAGCGGGCTGAAGGCCAGGTGCGGGGCACCAGGGACCCGGGCAGCCACAGCATCTGTTGGCCCGAGACTGTGAAGGTATTCTCTCTCGCAATCAGACACAAACGTATACACAATGCAACATGCTGCTCAGGTCTATACAGGAGCATATTTATGTATTTATGCATATTTATGTGTGTGTTTGTCCTTTTTGACGGAACTAATGAGCTCTTTAGACGAGGTGGTCCGTTCAAGACTGAAAGGCTAGACTGCTATCTGACCATGCTGCCACATTAGTGTCTCGGTGGGAGAAGTAAGATGTCTGACAAGACGATGCAGGGACAAAATGGCCCATCTGTTGTGTCTAGACTAAGGGGAGATGACGGCAAGCAGACACCAGAGTACCGTATGTTCAATCTTTTATTATTTATATACTAAATATATATAATAAGAATAATAAACAATAGTGACTAAAAAACTAAGGAAATGAAGTGTGACAAAAAACCAAGAGTGTGTATGGTGTAGCACTATGTGTAGAATTTAACTGAAGTGTGGGTTACCAAAGTGTTGAACGAGATACGAGGAAGTCCAGGGGGCGAGCGAGGAGTCGAGGAACGAGGGAGGCAGTCGAGATCCAGGGCAATGGAAGGAAAACACTGCTGAAAAACACGGGAGAAGACAAGGTATACAAATCAATCATCCCATCCATCCATTTCTACCGCTTATTCCCTTTCGGGGTCGCGAGGGGCGCTGGCGCCTATCTCAGCTACAATCGGGCGGAAGGCAGGGTACACCCTGGACAAGTCGCCACCTCATCGCAGGGCCAACACAGATAGACAGACAACATTCACACTCACATTCACACACTAGGGCCAATTTAGTGTTGCCAATCAACCTATCCCCAGGTGCATGTCTTTGGAAGTGGGAGAAAGCCGGAGTACCCGGAGGGAACCCACGCATTCACGGGGAGAACATGCAAACTCCACACAGAAAGATCCCGAGCCTGGATTTGAACCCAGGACTGCAGGAACTTCGTATTGTGAGGCAGACGCACTAACCCCTCTTCCACCGTGAAGCCACAGATCAATCAATCAATGATTATTTATACAGCCCTAAATCACCAGTGTCTCAAAGGGCTGCACAAACCACTATGACATCCTCGGTAGGGCCCACATAAGGGCAAGGAAAACTCACACCCAGTGGGACGTCGGTGACAATGATGACTAGGACAAACCTTGGAAAGGACCGCATATGTGGGCAACCCCCCCCCCTCCTCTCTCTCTTTAGGGGACCGAAAGCAATGGATGTCGAGCTGGTCTAACATGATACTGTGAAAGTTCAATCCATAGTGGATCCAACACAGCGGCGAGAGTCCCGTCCACAGTGGAGCCAACAGGAAACCATCCCAAGCGGAAATGAGTTTTAAGATGGGACTTAAAGGGAACATTATCACCAAACCTATGCAAGCGTCAATATATACCTTGATGTTGCAGAGAAAAGACCATGTATTTTTTTAACCGATTTCCGAACTCTAAATGGGTGAATTTTGGCAAATTAAACGCCTTTCTGTTTATCGGTCTTTTAGCGATAACGTCAGAACGTGACGTCACCGAGGTAACACACCCGCCATATTCCTTTTCACATTACAAACACCGGGTCTCAGCTCTGTTATTTTCAGTTTTTTCGACAATTTTTTGGAACTTTGTAGACATCATGCCTCGTCGGTGTGTTGTCGGAGGGTGTAACAACACTAACAGGGAGGGATTCAAGTTGCACCACTGGCAAGAAATCTGCCGCCAGACCCCCATTGAATGTACCAGAGTGTCTTCACATTTGACCGGCGATGCTAAGACAGACATGGCACAGAGATGTATGGATAACCTGCAGATGCATTTGCAACGATTAAGTCAACGAAATCACAAAGGTGAGTTTTGTTGATGTTGTTGACTTATGTGCTAATCAGACATATTTGGTCACGGCATGACTACCAGCTAATCGATGCTAACGTGCTATTTACGCTAGCTGTATGTACATTTGTAACTAGATACCCACATTTAATGCGAAACAAACACTTACCAATCGACGGATATAAGTTGCTCCAGTGTCACAAGATGCGAAAGTCCTGATCGTTTGGTCCGCACATTTTACCGGCGATGCTAATAAGGCAGCCATGCTATGGGCCACTTCATTAGGTACACCCACGCTATGGCCGAATAGCGTCAATAGCTATTCGCTCAATAGCTTCAGATTCTTCTTCAATTTCGTTTTCGCTATCTGCCTCCATACTCCGACCATCTGTTTCAATACATGCGTAATCTGTTGAATCGCTTAAACCGCTGAAATCCAAGTCTGAATCCGAGCTAATGTCGCTATATCTTGCTGTGGTAACCGCCATGTTGTTTGTATTGGCAGCCCTGTATGACGTCACAGGGATTTGGATAGTTGTTTCGAAGATAGCGAATATAAGGCACTTTAAAGCTTTATTTAGGGATATTCGGGGGCCGGTAAAATTTTGAAAAAAACTTCAAAAAATACAACAAGCCACTGGGAACTGATTTTTATTGTTTTTGTGATAATGTTCCTTTTTAAAGGCTTCTACTGGTGTAGCATCTCTAACTGTTACAGGTAGAACATTCCAAAGTACTACAGCTTGAATAGAAAACGCTTTATAGCCCGCAAAAATGTACTGCGAGACTCCATTTTTATGACATGATGGGGTCCTTCAGGACCCCCTTTTTGAAAATTTCTCGCACCAACACTGATGTAGCATTTGTGCGTGCAAAACAGCAGCAGGCGGCTGTGGCCTGCGGGCCGGTTCTAATGCTAATCAAATATCATAGGTCATTGATTGACTTTAATGTAGATAATCATATCTGTTGTACATATTTACTTTAGAAAAGAGAAATGTTGGATGCTTCTTTTGTTGCCTTATTTGTATTTGACTTTATTAAATGCTTGGTTAGAATTTTATTAAAGAAAAAACAGTTTTCTTTTAAGTAATATAGAAATTTATCAGAGCTGAATATTCAAGGATCAAATCGAATCGTGTGCCGCCCAGAGATCCCCAGCCCTAAAAAATGATTGTTGCTGTTTTTTCATGATGTTTGTCCTTGAACAAGATATGACAACATGACCGTCAACAGCATATTTTGTTTTGTAATTATGTGCAGCTATACAGCAGTGAGTCTGGTCGAATAAAAATGAGTGCATTTATGAGTTGGTAACATCAAGGATAGAGAATATAGCATAAAGTTAATAAGCTGTAGCCAAGTGCATGTACTGGAATGCACCGCGTGACATCGTAGGACACTTTTCCCCAAACGACTGCACAAATGTGAGAAATTATGATCCAAAAGATGTCGTGCTTTGCTGTTTTCAACCATTTATGTTACTTCTTGCAATTTTCTAGATGCCTATAAAGAGAATATATACAATCAGATTCTTGTGGGGTTTTGTTTTTTTCTTTTGGGCAAATGAGTTTCTCCGTTTAGTGTTTATGGCTGCGAATATGCTTGAAGCAGGATCGTTTGGGACATTTGTCACATTGAGTGGAAATAATCACATACATTTTTGTAAGTGTTTATATTTTTGTTTAATAACTTTGTTAGACCTGCAGATTCAATGCAAGAGAGAGAAAGAGAGAGAGAGAGATGTTTGTAATATTAGGCAGGTACGCCAAATGTTGTCTTTTGGAAAAAAAAAAAAAAAATTAATCTAAAAAAAATTCAAAAATGTTGAGAGAGAGAGAGAGAGCGATAGAGAGAGAGAGAGAAAGAGTCATTGTTTCTGTGGTTTATTCGTTATACAGTGCTCAATACCGAGGTCAAGCGGATGAAATCCCCTGAAGAGCAGGGTAACCTGCGAAACAGGCTTGAAGGGATGAAATAGCCTCTGTGTTATTTCCTGACCGAGTGTATGCGTACATGTGTGTTTGTGTGTGTGTGTATATATATATATATATATATATATATATATATATATATATATATATATATATATATATATATATATATATATGGGACATTTGTGACATTAAGTGGAAATAACAGTTTTTTTTAATCACATACATTTTTGTAAATGTTAATATTTTTGTTGAATAACTTGGTTATACCTGCATATCCAACGCAAGAGAGCGAAAGAGAGGGATGTTTGTAATATTAAGCAGGTAGACCAAATGTTGAATCCTTTAAAATTAAAAAATTAAAACAAAAATTATATATATATATATATATATATATATATATATATATATATATATATATATATATATATATATATGTGTGTGTGTATGTAAGTGTGTGTGTGTGTGTGTATGTATGTCTATATATGTGTGTATATATGTATATATATGTGTATATATATATGTATGTATATATATATATATGTATGTGTATATGTATACATATATGTATGTGTATATGTATATATATGCATGTGTACATGAATATATACATGTATGTATTATATATAAATTTATATATGTGTATGTGTACAAGTATATATGTATATGTATGTGTGTGTATATTTATATATATATATATATATATATATATATATATATATACATATATATATACATATATATATATATATATATATATATATATATATGTATTTATGTGTATATTTATGTGTGTACGTATGTGTGTGTGTATTATACATATGTATTAATATATGTATATGTATTTTATACATATATATATATATAATTATTTGTGTTAAATTAATAGATCAAGTAGTCAACCAGCCTATCTGGACGTTAGCGGCTACACAACAGCTCAGCACACAAGCTAGACATACATAATAAATTAGATTAGATTAGATAGTACTTTTTTCATTCCGTCAGGAGAGTTCCTTCAGGAAAATTTAAATTTTCAGCACAATCCCATTCAAGATCAGACAAACATTACAGGGAGACAGAACAGGATCGCTGACGGGTCTGCCGGCTTCCAGCGCCCCTTACAAAAAAGATGAGATACAGGGAAACAAGGTGGGGGGAAAGGGAGAAAAAAATAGAAGATTAAAATAAAATAAAAAAAATCGGTCTTAGCCTGGGCTCTGGAGAGGGGGTGTAGACTGAGGCCAAGGGAAAAAAACAACTCATAGCCATAGAACTCATCCTTCTTACATGTGTGTAAGAGGGAAACATCAAACATCAAAGAACACAGAAGACTTTAAAGACATTAAAGCAGCAGATACAACCAGATACTTCTACATACAGCTATGAATAAAAAGTAAAATAAACTTATCCAGTGTGGTGGCCTCTGCGGTGTTCCACGCCATCGTCCGCTGGGGAGGAGGGAGGATAGCCAGAGACAGGAGCAGACCCAACAAGGCAACCAAGACAGCCGACTCCACTCTTGGCCAATGTCCAGTACGCATGGATGAGCGAGGATATGTCCAAGGTGACTGAGCTGTCCAACACCTGCTCACACAGCCAAGACATCGCGAAGCCTCTCCCGTCCCAGTGCTCAGTGCTAGCTCCGCAGTCCTGTCCCCTCATCCGCATCTCCTCCTGTCCTCCAAACCGACTCCGGTGTGGCAGAGACCCAGCAGCTGGTCTCCATGGCCAAAAGGCTCCCGGGAGGCAGATCCAGAGGTCTACAAAAAAAAAAAAAACACCACAGAGGTCACAAAAGTGCCACTCCTTGTCACACAGTCCCAAAGGGTCCTGGACCAAAAGGCAAAAAAAAT
>NC_084623.1:47881376-47926376 GCF_033978795.1 Nerophis ophidion
ACTTTAAGTGGAAATAACAACCTTTTTGTATCCGCGGATTGGTCAACGCTTAATAATTTGTCTCGCGGTGGGGGGGTGTTTCTTTTATTTATTTTTTATTTTTATTTTTTTTCTTTGTCATGAAAAAGGGACG
Source organism: Nerophis ophidion (assembly GCF_033978795.1). Taxonomy (NCBI): domain Eukaryota; kingdom Metazoa; phylum Chordata; class Actinopteri; order Syngnathiformes; family Syngnathidae; genus Nerophis; species Nerophis ophidion. Next base: position 47,881,510 of record NC_084623.1, read on the forward strand.
TTTTTGTCATAAAAAAGGGAGGTTCTTGTGGTTGGTGCACTAATTGTAAGCGTTTATTGTGTTTTTTATGTTGATTTAATAAAAAATTTAAAAATAAAAATAAATAAAAAATATCAATTTTTAATAAAAATTAATAAAAAATTATTCTGCCCGCCGCGGCCCAGTGGTTTGGGACCACTGTTTTAGGCCACAACAATCACCCCAAAAAAAGTGTGTAAAATCCTGGAGGGACTGAATAATGGCCTCCGTGCTTTTTCATAATCTTCACCCAAAACACCCTCGCCCATTCATTGAAGACACGTGGTGATCCCTATTACTGAAAGTAAACTCACGCATGAAAAGATTCCGGAGCAGAACATTTGAAGAGGTGGCGCACCTGCGAGCGAAGGCGCTGAAATGAAAAGCTCGGCGTATATTTGATAAAAAAGACAAAAGCCGAGATGGCCTCGCCGCTTCGGAACGAGGGAAGAGGAACAGACGCCTGGCTTTAAGAAGCCTTGCGAGGAAGAGGAACTACGAGCTGACGTTTGTGGCGCCGTGACGCATGTGACTCTGACGTGGGCGGCCGTTTGAACGACAGACAAAGAGGCTTTCAATTTCCACCTTTTAGCGTCCCGTGTGGCCTGACTGGCACATTATCAATGCATCCCACAGTTTACTGGTGCAGACATACCTGCAAAGTGCCTTTTTGCTTTCCAAATAGCGGCACGTAAAGACGAGGGAACACTTCAGTTCCACTTACAAATATCCCGAATAACGAGCCCTAGTTAGCATGTGCAAACTATAGAATTGTGTGTACTATTAACTAGTAATGTCAAAGCGCTTTGAGTACCTTGAAGGTAGAAAAGCGCTATACAAGTACAACCCATTTATTTATTTACTATTAGTGGCCGTGTTAAGACTGTGAGTACGATTGATAACAAGCGCAAAAGTGGTGCGGACCGCCCTATTCAAATAAGGTTTTTTCATATATACCAAAAATTGTTTTTAAGCATATTAATGTTATATCATTTTTATATTGGTTTCATATTTATTTATTTTTTGTTTTTATTCAGTCATTGGTGGAGCATAATATTGTTTTTAACATGGTTGTGCAGCACTTTGGAAACGTTCTTGTTGTTTAAATGTGCTATATAAATAAAGTGGATTGGATTGGATACCAGATGCCACCATGGAGACACTCATTTCCCGCCACATTTATGGCATCATAGGGGTCAGCAACCCGCCGGCTCTTTAGTGGCGCCCGAGTGGATCCCAGGAGCATTTTTGAAAAAGATTGAACATTTTTTAGTATGTTTTTTGTTTGAAGACAAACCTTTCCAATTCTTGGAAAGCCCACTGTTTAAAGGGGAACATTATCACCAAACCTATGCAAGCGTCAATATATACCTTGATGTTGCAGAAAAAAGACTATGTATTTTTTTAACCAATTTCCGAACTCTAAATGGGTGAATTTTGGCTAATTAAACGCTTTTCTGTTTTCCGGTCTTTTAGCGATGACGTCAGAACGTGACGTCACCGAGGTAATACACCCGCCATTTTCATTTTCAATACATTGTAAACATTGGGTCTATGCTCTGTTATTTTCCGTTTTTTCGACTATTTTTTGGAACCTTGGAGACATCACACCTCGTCGGTTTGTTGTCGGAGGGTGTAACAACACTAACAGGGAGGGATTCAAGTTGCACCACTGGCAAGAAATCTGCCGCCAGACCCCCATTGAATGTACCAGAGTGTCTTCACATTTGACCGGCGATGCTAAGACAGACATGGCACAGAGATGTATGGATAACCTGCAGATGCATTTGCAACGATTAAGTCAACGAAATCACAAAGGTGAGTTTTGTTGATGTTGTTGTGCTAATCAGACATATTTGGTCACGGCATGACTGCCAGCTAATTGATGCTAACATGCTATTTACGCTAGCTGTATGTACATTTGAAACTAGATACCCACATTTAATGCGAAACAAACACTTACCAATCGACGGATTTAAGTTGCTCCAGTGTCACAAGATGCGAAAGTCCTGATCGTTTGGTCCGCACATTTTACCGGCGATGCTAATAAGGCAGCCATGCTATGGGCCACTTCATTAGGTACACCCACGCTATGGCCGAATAGCGTCAATAGCTATTCGCTCAATAGCTTCAATTTCTTCTTCAATTTCGTTTTCGCTATCTGCCTCCATACTCCGACCATCTGTTTCAATACATGCGTAATCTGTTGAATCGCTTAAACCGCTGAAATCCGAGTCTGAATCCGAGCTAATGTCGCTATATCTTGCTGTGGTATTCGCCATTGTTTGTGTGTATTGGCAGCACTGTATGACGTCACAGGGAAATGGACAGTCGCATCGCAAATAGCGAAAATCAAGAACTTTAAAGCTTTTTTTTAGCGATATTCCGGGAGGTGCAAAATTTTGAAAAAAACTTAGAAAAATAAAACAAGCCACTGGGAACTGATTTTTATTGTTTTTAACCCTTTTGAAATTGTGATAATGTTCCCCTTTAATATGTTTGTGTGTATGCTTCACTGATGAGAGTATTTGGTGAACATCGTTTTGTCCTACAAATTTTGCCGATTCTTGAACCCCCCATCCTGTGGACTGTGACGCAAGAGTTTGTTTACATGTAAAATCTTCCACTCTTTTGTCTAATTTTGTCCACCAAACGTTGTATACTGTGTGTGAATGCTGTTGTTGCTGTTATTGACTTATTGGAGTGCTAATCAGGCATATTTGGTCAGTGCATGGCTGCAAGCTAATCAATGCTAACATGCTATTTAGGCTTAGCTGTATGTACATATTGCATCATTATGCCCCATTTGTAGGTATATTTGAGCTAATTTAATATCCTTTACTTACTTATTTCAATACACTTTATCTATATGTAATATTGGCTGCATTTCAGACAGTTGTTTGTGGGCCATGTTGTTCCAGACCTCAGCAAACGTTACCAAAGATTGTATGTAATAAATCCCTTAGAAGGAGACAGCCTGCCATTTCCTTTCACTTGGACACACACATTTATACCTTTGACCATTAAAAGCCAGTAATTTCCAGGAGTTATCTCACCTTCTGGTAAGCCTCTGATTTACTAATAGTTTCTAATGTTGTAAAAATATGTACAATAAATATTACATTTCAACATTTCTGTCAACAAAGATTTGCTTCAGCCTGCAACACATTTTGATAGTAGGCTATTATACCTGATATAGACACTTATGGCATGTGTTGCCTTCATTATAAAACTTATATAAGGCTGTGGAGGGGGGTGTGGCTGAGGGCCTGCCGCGGTACGGGGTGTGTCAGGACCGGCCTCAAAGACAGCGACACATGCGTAGATGGCCCAGGTGGGCCTTGTTATCTAATTACCTGTCGCCTTATTAGCAGCAGCCGCGAGGAAACGTGCGGTGAAAGTTGGAGGTGCTGCTGAGAGACACGGTGCTGAAAAGCAAAATATTTTGCACTATTGAATTAGAAAAGACAGTGCTGTAAATCAAGACTTTGGACCATTGGAAAAATAAAAGTGTCCAACCCGCTGGAGGCAAAGGAAGCCAGTGCGGCGACCTAAGCACTGGACGAATATGGTCGTATTTCCTGGTTCTAGTTCTAACTCGAGCACCAGCATTTTGTATGTACCACAGCTGCTTTACAGCTAGTTTAAGGAGATGGTAATTACAGTCGTCTAACCCGCTGGAGGAAAAGAAAGCCAATGCGGTGACCTAAGCACTGGACGAATATGGTCATATTTCCTGGTTCTACTCCAGACTCGAGCAGCAGCATTTGTACATACCGCAGCTGCTTTACAGCTCGTTTAGGGAGAAATTAATCACAGTCGTCTAGCCCGCTGGAGGCAAAGGAAGCCAGTGCGGTGACCTAAGCACTGGACGAATATGGTCGTATTTCCTGGTTCTAGTCCTAACTCGAGCACCAGCATTTTGTACGTACCGCAGCTGCTTTACAGCTCATTTAGGGAGATGGTAACTACAGTCGTCTAACCCGCTGGAGGCAAAGGAAGCCAGTGCGGTGACCTAAGCACTGGAAGAATATGGTCGTATTTCCTGGTTCTAGTCCTGACTCGAGCACCAGCATTTTGTACGTACCGCAGCTGCTTTACAGCTCATTTAGGGAGATGGTAATTACAGTCGTCTAACCCGCTGGAGGCAAAGGAAGGCAGTGCGGTGACCTAAGCACTGGACGAATACGGTCGTATTTCCTGATTCTAGTACGGACTCGAGCAGCAGCATTTTGTACGTACGCCAGCTGCTTGACAGCTCGTTTAGGGAGAATTTAACTACAGTCGTCTAACCCGCTGGAGGCAAAGGAAGCCAGTGCGGTGATCCAAGCACTGCACGAATATGGTCATATTTACTGGTTCTACTACGGACTCGAGCAGCAGCATTTTGTACCTACCGCAGCTGCTTTACAGCTAGTTTAGGGAGATGGTAATTACAGTCGTTTAACCCCCTGGAGCCAGAGGAAGCCAGTGCGGGCACCTAAGCACTGCACAAATATAGTCGCATATCCTGGTTCTAGTCCGGACTCTACCGGCAACATTTTGTACCTACGGCAGCTGCTTTACAGCTTGTTTAGGGAGAAGGTAATTACAGTCGTCTAACCCGCTGGAGGCAAAGGAAGCCAGTGTGGTGACCTAAGCACTGGACAAATATGGTCGTATTTCCTGCTTCTAGTACGGACTCGAGCAGCAGCATTTTGTACGTACCGCAGCTGCTTTACAGCTCGTTTAGGGAGAAGGTCATTACAGTCGTCTAACCCGCTGGAGGCAAAGGAAGCCAGTGCGGCGACCTAAGCACTGGACGAATACGGTCGTATTTCCTGCTTCTAGTCCGGACTCGAGCAGAAGACTTTTGTACGTACGCCAGCTGCTTGACAGCTCGTTTAGGGAGAAGGTAATTACAGTTGTCTAACCCGCTGGAGGCAAAGGCACTTATTAGTCCATCTCGATCTGATTCAGACATTATTCATCTGATTTTGGCAATGTTTCAGGTGGTAAGAAGCTGCTGGTGTTATTAATTTGGCTGTTAAATCGGATTTAGGGCCTAAATTTTCTTTTGTGACGCGCTCCGGGCCGACTTACACTTTGTTCCGACGGTTGGGAAAGGCGGGAGCGAGCGAGGGATTGAAAGGAAGAATCAAAGAAGAGCGGAGTGACAATGAAGCATCTGAAGTCGCGCAGGCATTAGCTCAGGGCTTGTTTCAACAATGAAATGAACACCCCCGGAAAACGCAATTACTCTCACTCCTGTCTTCCCTCCTCGACTTCTCCTCCCGCTCGCCCCTGTCTCTTTCAGGGCTTTAATTATGCATGATTTAATCACGGGGCGCGCTAACACACACCACAGCTGCCATCTGACACACACACACACACACACACAAGTCAATTAGACATATTTTCAAGTGGCAACACCTTCACGATATGAACTCCAAACAAAAGCTCCAAACATTTTGCACTGCGTATAACTCATTTAACTTTTGCTGGATTCAATTTATTTGATATCCATCTTTTTTTTTTTTTTTTCTCGGCACACCTCGACGTGCTTTACTATAAATCCCGCTCCAATCAGAATGAAAATGTCACGCTCGGCGCCCACTCAATTATCTCCGAAGGGACCGAAATGTCCCAAATCCAATATCATAACTTTCCAATTATCTATCCTCAAGTGAATGTGGCCGCCTCCGACCGTAAGCCAAATAAAGTTGTTCATGATTTAAAACACAATTTATCCATTTGGTGATGGAGAAGTGTGACAAGGGGGCGTCTTCCACACTCTCTAAGTCCTCCTGAGAACCAGCTTTCTGTTCACTGGACATTTGTTTTTGCTCTATTTCTTTTTATAGAGTTACATATTCCAGAAAGCATGCAAACGTTTCTTACAGGAGGATACACTATATTGCCAAACTATATTGACACACATATGAACTTGAAGTGCCATCCCATTCCTAACCCATATGGTTCAATATGATGTCGGTCCACCTTTTTCCTCTATTACAACTTCAACTCTTCTAGAAAGGCTGTCCACAAGGTTGCGGAGTGTGTTTATAGGAATTTTCCACCATTTTGATCGAGAAGGCTCTGTCTCCATTCTAATTCATCCCAAAGGTGTTCTATCGGGTTCAGGTCAGGACTCTGTGCAAGCCAGTCAAGTTCATCCACAACAGATTCTGTCATCCATGTCTTTATGCACCTTGATTTGTGCACTGGTGCACAGTCATGTTGGAAGAGGATGTCGGTCCACCTTTTGCAGCTATTACAGCTTCAACTCTTCTGGGAAGGCTGTCCACAAGGTTGCGGAGTGTGTTTATCGCAATTTTCCATCATTTTTTTAAACACGCATTGGTGAGATCGCACACTGATGTTGGCCTGGCTCTCAGTCTACGTTCTAATTCATCCCAAAGGTGTTCTATGGGGTCCAGGTCAGGACTCTGTGCAGACCAGTCAAGTTCATCCACACCAGACGACTTTGTCCAAAGCCTGCCAACTCCCCTGCAGATTTTGGCCAATCAAATTTGCCCCTGAGTGGCGCTCAATCGCACATGTCAACGGTCCAATCCAGTGGTTCACCTCAGAAAACTATCCATGTACCACCACAATTGGTGAGGTCACGCACTGAATGTTGGTTGAGAAGGCCTGGCTCTCAGTTCTAATTCGCCAAAGGTGCTCTATCGGGTTCAGGTCAGGACTCTGTGCAGGCCAGTCAAATTCATCCACACCAGACGACTTTATCCAAAGCCTGCCAACTCCCCTGCAGATTTGGCCAATCAAATTTGCCTCTGAGTGGCATTCAAACGCACATGTCAACGGTCCAATCCAGTGGTTCACCTCAGAAAACTATCTATGGACCACCACAATTGGTGAGGTCACGCACCGAATGTTGGTCGAGAAGGCCGGGCTCTCAGTTCTAGTTCATCCCAAAGGTGTTTTATTGGGTTCAGGTCAGGACTCTGTGCAGGCCAGTCAAGTTCATCCACACCAGACGAATTTGTCCAAAGCCTGCCAACTCCCCTGCAGACTTTGGCCAATCAAATTTGCCTCTGAGTGGCGCTCAAACGCACATGTCAACGGTCTAATCCAGTGGTTCACCTCAGAAAACTATCCATGTACCACCACAATAGGTGAGGTCACTCTAATTCCTCCCAAAGGTGTTCTTTCGGGTTCATGTCAGGACTCTGTGCAGGCCAGTCAAGTTCATCCACACCAGACTCTGTCATCCATGTCTTTATGGACCATGCTTTGTGCACTGGTGCACAGTCATGTTGGAAGAGGAAGGGGCCCGCTCCAAACTGTTCCCACAAGGTTGGGAGCATGGAATTGTCCAAAATGTTTTGGACAGGAGGATACACTATAAGAGGATACACGTTATTGCCACAAGTATTTGGCTGCCTGCCTAGACTCACATATGAACTTGAAGTGCCATCCCATTCCTAACCCATAGGGTTCAATATGATGTTGGTCCACCTTTTGCAGCTATTACAGCTTCAACTCTTTGGCTCGGTTAGTAGAGCGGCCGTGCCAGCAACTTGAGGGTTGCAGGTTCGATCCCTGCTCCCGCCCACCTAGTCACTGCCGTTGTGTCCTTGGGCAAGACACTTCACCCACCTGCTCCCAGTGCCACCCACACTGGTTTAAATGTAAAAATTAGATATTGGGTTTCACTATGTAAAGCGCTTTGAGTCACTAGAGAAAAAGCGCTATGTAAATATAATTCACTTCACTTCACAATGCCGGTCCTAAACGAGCAATGAAGAGTATTAAAGGGGAACATTATCACAATTTCAAAAGGGTTAAAAACAATAAAAATCAGTTCCCAGTGGCTTGTTGTATGTTTTAAAAATGTTTTCAAAATTTTACCGGTCTCGGAATATCCCTAAATAAAGCTTTAAAGTGCCTTATTTTTGCTATCTTCGAAACCACTATCCATTTCCCTGTGACGTCACACAGTGCTGCCAATGTAAACAAACAATGGCGAATAGCACAGCAAGATATAGCGACATTAGCTCGGATTCAAACTCGGATTTCAGTGACTTAAGCGATTCAACAGATTACGCATGTATTGAAACAGATGGTTGGAGTATGAAAGTATTGAAGAAGAAACTGAAGCTATTGAGCGAATAGCTATTGACGCTATTCATAGCCATAGCATGGTTGAATAGCTGCGTTAGCATCGCCGGTAAAATGTGCGGACCAAACGATCAGGACTTTCGCATCTTGTGACACTGGAGCAACTTAAATCCGTCGATTGGTAAGTGTTTGTTTCGCATTAAATGTAGGTGGAAGGAAACGTAATATAGTTGCAAATGCATCTTCAGGTTATCCATACATCTCTGTTCCGGTAAAATGTGGAGACACTCCAGCACATTCAATGGGGGTCTGGCGGCAGACACTTTGGCATCTTCGGGCCAGTGGTGCAACTTGAATCCCTCCCTGTTAGTGTTGTTACACCCTCCGACAACACACCGACGAGGCATGATGTCTCTAAGGTTCCAAAAAATAGTCAAAAAAACGGAAAATAACAGAGCTGAGACCTGGTGTTTGTGATGTACTGAAAATGAAAATGGCGGGCGATGAGGTGGCGACTTGTCCAGGGTGTACCCCGCCTTGCGCCCGATTGTAGCTGAGATAGGCGCCAGCGCCCCCCGCCACCCCAAAAGGGAATAAGCGGTAGAAAATGGATGGGTGTGTTACCTCGGCGACGTCACATTCTGACGTCATCGCCTCCAGCGCGATAAACAGAAAGGTGTTTAATTCGCCAAAATTCACCCATTTAGAGTTCGGAAATCGGTTAAAAAAACATATGGTCTTTTTTCTGCACCATCAAGGTATATATTGACGCTTACATAGGTCTGGTGATAATGTTCCACTTTAATACTCAAAATGTTTGGAGAAAGAAGGCAATTTACATATTCTCAACACAATACATAGGATTGGTGGTTGTTAAAAATTTCCAGTGAGAGTTGGACTCCGCCAAGGCTGTCCTTTGTCACCGATTCTGTTCATAACTTTTATGGACAGAATTTCTAGGCGCAGTCAAGGCGTTGAGGGGTTCCGGTTTGGTGACCGCAGGATTAGGTCTCTGCTTTTTGCAGATGATGTGGTCCTGATGGCTTCATCTGACCGGGATCTTCAGCTCTCACTGGATCGGTTTGCAGCCGAGTGTGAAGCAACCGGAATGAGAATCAGCACCTCCAAGTCCGAGTCCATGGTTCTCGCCCGGAAAAGGGTGGAATGCCATCTACGGGTTGGGGAGGAGACCCTGCCCCAAGTGGAGGAGTTCAGGTACCTAGGAGTCTTGTTCACGAGTGGGGGAAGAGTGGATCGTGAGATCGACAGGCGGATCGGTGCGGCGTCTTCAGTAATGCGGACGTTGTACCGATCCGTTGTGGTGAAGAAGGAGCTGAGCCGGAAGGCAAAGCTCTCAATTTACCGGTCGATCTACGTTCCCATCCTCACCTATGGTCATGAGCTTTGGGTCATGACCGAAAGGATAAGATCACGGGTACAAGCGGCCGAAATGAGTTTCCTCCGCCGTGTGGCGAGGCTCTCCCTTAGAGATAGGGTGAGAAGCTCTGCCATCCGGGAGGAACTCAAAGTAAAGCCGCTGCTCGTCCACATCGAGAGGAGCCAGATGAGGTGGTTCGGGCATCTGGTCAGGATGCCACCCGAACGCCTCCCTAGGGAGGTGTTTAGGGCACGTCCAACCGGTAGGAGGCCACGGGGAAGACCCAGGACACGTTGGGAAGACTATGTCTCCCGGCTGGCCTGGGAACGCCTCGGGATCCCCCGGGAAGAGCTAGACGAAGTGGCTGGGGAGAGGGAAGTCTGGGTTTCCCTGCTTAGGTTGTTGCCCCCGCGACCCGACCTCGGATAAGCGGAAGAAGATGGATGGATAAAAAATTTAAAATCCACCCCATTTGATAAATTTTTGTTAATTTCCACACCTGTGCTGCATGAAAAGTATGTTGGTAGACACAAACAAGTAAGATATGTGTGAAAAGGTTGCTTTGGTTATTTACGTGTTTGGAGTGTCTTTTTTTTTTTCTGGAGACTCCAGGAAAAACTCCAAGGTTTGTTGAGAGTGAAAAGCGAAGCAGCTGTTGGATACGGCAACAATAAAACAACTCAAAAACGACACGAATCCGCTCAAGGCAGCGCGAGTGAAGGCAAGACTTCAGCAAATGTTTCAGTGTGTTTAAAAAATGTAAACCTGCCTCGGGGGGCTTTAATGATCGAATGTACCGAGAAGAAACTTTCCCTTTTTTCATGCTGAGATGGTAACTTTGATATTTTGATTGTTCACTGCATTGTAGTCTGTCATTTTCATCAATCAATCAATCAATCAATCAATGTTTATTCATATAGCCAGAAATCACGAGTGTCTCAAAGGGCTGCACAAGCCATGACGACGTCCTCGGTTCAGATCAATCAATCAATCAATCAATGTTTATTTATATAGCCCCAAATCACAAATGTCTCAAAGGACTGCACAAATCCTTACTACTACAACATCCTCGGAAGAACCCACAAAAGGGCAAGGAAAACTCACACCCAGTGGGCAGGGAGAATTCACATCCAGTGGGACGCCAGTGACAATGCTGACTATGAGAAACCTTGGAGAGGACCTCAGATGTGGGCAACACCCCCCCCCCCCCCTCTAGGGGACCGAAAGCAATGGATGTCGAGCGGGTCTAACATGATACTGTGAAAGTTCAATCCATAGTGGCTCCAACACAGCCGCGAGAGTTCAGTTCAAAGCGGATCCAAGACAGCAGCGAGAGTCCCGTCCACAGGAGACCATCTCAAGCGGAGGCGGATCAGCAGCGTAGAGATGTCCCCAACCGATACAGGCGAGCGGTCCATCCTGGGTCCCGACGAGCGGTCCATCCTGCGTCTCGACTCTGGACAGCCCTCTAGGGGACCGAAAAGCAATGGATGTCGAGCGGGTCTAACATGATACTGTGAAAGTTCAATCCATAGTGGATCCAACACAGCCGCGAGAGTTCAGTTCAAAGCGGATCCAAGACAGCAGCGAGAGTCCCGTCCACAGGAGACCATCTCAAGCGGAGGCGGATCAGCAGCGTAGAGATGTCCCCAACCGATACAGGTGAGCGGTCCATCCTGGGTCCCGACGAGCAGTCCATCCTGGGTCTCGACTCTGGACAGCCAGTACTTCATCCATGGTCATCGGACCGGACCCCACATAAGGGCAAGGAAAAACTCACAACCCAGTGGGATGTCAATGAGAATGACTATGAGAAACCTTGGAGAGGACCACATATTTGGAAACCCCACCCTCTACAAGGGAGACCGGATGCAATGGAGGTGGAATGGGTCCAGCATAATATTGATACTTCACTCGTCCAAAAGATGGCGCTAGGGCACTAACAACACACATCTTCAGTGTGTTGAATGCTATTTGTTGAATACGAGAAAAAAAATCCATAAATTAAGCCGCACCGTTTTATAAGCCGCGGCATACAAAGCGTGGGGAAAAAAGCAGCGGCTTATAGTAGGGAAGACATTTAAGACTTGTGTTGTTGTTATATAATTTATTTATTCAACAATAACCTTTTTGAAGCTGCAGAATGTCAACAGAAACATGGTATTATTGACTTCTCCGTGCACATAACTCGGTATTCAGTGAGGGTCCGAAGGAATAAAAGCTTGGGGAGGAGGTAGAGGTTATGTTGCCCCCTCAGGGATGATATCGACTTTTTTTTTTCGTTCAAGTTATTATGACAGCCGAAGGCAGGTGGAGAGAGGAAGGACGGTGTCGTGGAGTGTGGACGGAGGAGATGTTTTTATGTTCATATATATTTCTGAATGTCACATTGTTGTGACTTCTCGTTCTCGTCTTCCATTTTTATTTGATTAGGACGAGGGAGCTCCATCACTCGCTCCATCTTTTCCCGCTCTTCACTCTCCGGGCTTGTCGAGGGGAGAGAGCGCTCTAAATGGATGGTGACTCAAATCATAAAAAGCATAGGTCTGAAAGGAGATGTTTTATGTCCCCATGGGAACCCGCACGTCAGGACTACTTTCTTTCCCCAGAACTCTTGACCGGACCGAACACAAACATCCACTGCAGAGGACGGCTGGTTTTCAGGGGCTTATAGAAAAAGTAATATCTTGGGCTTTGTTAGTAAATCCTTCCAAAAAGGAAAAAAAAAAGACACATCTTTCCATTGTAAATCCAATAAAATAGTTCCACATATGTAATGTCAACACACAACATTTTTATGGAGAATAAATATAGTTTTACACGAAAAAAAAGCAAAACGCATACCGTTTTTCATTTAATTGCCTGTCGGGGAGTTAATTATTTAAAACATCTTCTCACTCCTGCGCTTACCTAAGACATGCGGTAAAAGTAAGCATACGCTAATTATTTTAAAACCTCTTCTCATTCTGGCACTTACCAAAGGCATGCAGTAAAAAAATTGAGTGTGATGTAAGGATACCATCATGAAAAGCACACTTACTAAAAAAACGTTATTATGGTCTTACCTTTACTTATACATATAGTCCATGCCAGCTCCTTCTGATCAAAATCATCAATAACTTTATAGAAGTCTTCCTTATCTTTCTTCAGTTTTAAACGTCTCTCTGTCTCGATGGAGATATATTCCTTTATTACCTCCTGCTTCGATTGAAAGTCCAGTTTAGAAAACTGCTATCAGAAGGTCCGTCATATACGTCCCAGCACATATTGATTGATTGATTGATTGATACTTGTATTAGTAGATTGCACAGTTCAGTACATATTCCGTACAATTGACCACTAAATGGTAACACCCGAATAAGTTTTTCAACTTGTTTAAGTCGGGGTCCATGTTAATCAATTCTTGGTAAATATCACGTCACTCATTGTCACTTTTTCAGCAGCCGAGTAGTCGCAAGAAGGATCATTAGCGCCCTCTACCACCTTGAGGCGGGATTCATTTAATGACTTATATTGAACACACGCAGCTACGGTATTGTGGCGGTATCAAGCCGTCGCCTTGCGGGTTCCCAGGACCACCAAGGAAGGACATGGCTTGAGCAGTTTGACTTTGTTTATTTTTCAATAAAGCCTCAGTCTGCTCGCTCGCCATCTCCTCGCCGCCAGCGTGCCCTGCCTTTCTGTCGGACCGTCGGCTCAACCTCTCCAGTGTTGTACGTGCATACAAATGTTTGAAGTACATTTTTTCCCGTAGGACATATTTCTCCTCTTTTTACTTAATTACCGTATTCCCTTGAATTGCTGCCGGGGCGCTAATTAATTTAAAACCTCTTCTCACTCCGGCGTTGACAATTTGAGTGTGATGTAAGGATACCATCATGAAAAGCAGATTTAATAAAAAAAAAAGTTATTATGGTCTTACCTTTACTTATAAATGAAGTCCATGCGAAGCTCCTTCTGATCAAAAGCATCGACAACTTGTTTATAGAAGTCTTCCTTATCTTTCTTCAGTTTTAAAAGTCTCTCTGTCTTGATGGAGATTTTCTTTATTACCTCCTGCTTCGATTGAAAGTCCAGTTTAGAAAACAGTTTTATTTTAGATATGTAATCCTCCATGTTAAAAGTGCAAGCGAGAGGAAAAAATAAACACACGCTGCTCACTCTTGCTGCTTGTTGTCACTTTTTTTTGCAGCCGAGTAATCGCAAGAAGGATCACTAGCGCCCTCTACCACCAGGAGGCGGGAGTCATTTAACGACTCATATTTGACACACGCAGCTACGGTATATTAATAAAACATAGCTGCTTACTGTTCTTTTTAGCATAGTTTGGACCTTAAATCTTACTGAATAGTTCTTAATCTTCTTCCCTTTATGCGATTTTAAATTACCGGTATTGAAATCAGCCTCTTCCATTTTGAAAATGATGACAGGGTCACTCATGACGTCACGAGTTTGACCCGGCGGTAATTCAAGGCAGTCGCATACTATATGCCAATTCAACAAAATACGGTAATTTTGCCAAAATAAATACTTTTACTCCGGGGCCTGGAAGTGCAAAAAACCTTTTATAATTAATGAAACAAATTATAATTGCATAAAAACGCACTCTAAGGCTCTGGTTGATATTGATCGGACTAATTCTGTATGCTACAACTTTATTCGTCTCTATGATGGCGCATTTTGCAGCCGTTATCAATAAAAAAAAAACCGTGTTTAATCGCACTAAAACCTATACATGTTTTTGGTAAAAACTGAACCATACTAAAAGCCAAAGAACCACCTCAAGTTTGCATGGCATCGAACCCACAACCTTTACTTTAGCTCTGCTCAAATGCAAGTCATTTTAATTTTAGTAGCCAGGATTCAGTTTGCATGTCAAACAGAAAGATGACCTTTCCCAGTGAGACCCCGCTAATTATTTTTTACGTACGTTGCAAACGCCATTACTGATGCGTTTGATGTAACGAGGCGCGCTACTTCTGATGTGGTTGTATGTCAACGAGACAAGTCAGGAAGTACTGCAACTTTTGACTCATGAAAGCCACAACGAGCACCTTTCTAAAATTAACTTTATATCAATCAATCAATGTTTACTTATATAGCCCTAAATCACTAGTGTCTCAAAGGGCTGATCAAATACTACCTGTGAAATCTAATCACCTGCCAGCTGTGTCTCGCCGTCCGCACATGCCCGATGGTGCTCGTCCTCAGTACCTGCTTATGACTTTTGTCATAATTTTTGCCAAGTAAAATTCCGATTATTGTTATAATTTTGCTGAAATGTTTAAGTTTTCTTATAAAATTGTGGCTTTTGTCGAGTAGTATTTAGAGCATGGGTGTCAAACTCTGGCCCACGGGCCAAATTTGGCCCGCCGTATAATTTCATGTGGCCCTTGAGGCAATATCAAATTAACATTAGAGCTGGCCCGCCCCTGTAACACCGCATTCACCACTAATACTCATACTCGTCAACCCTCTCAATTTTCCCGGGAGACTCCCGAAGTTCAGTGCCCCTCCCGTTTTTCCACCTGGACAATAATATTGGGGGAGGGCCGTAAAAGCACTGCCTTTGGCGTTCTCTACAAGTCGCCACGTCCGCTTTTCCTCCATACAAACAGCGTGCCGGCCCACTTACATAATATATGCGGCTCATACAGGTCACACTGAGGGTGGCCGTATAAACAACTTTAACACTGTTACAAATATACGCCACACAGTGAACCCAGAGCAAACAAGAATGACAAACACATTTGGGAGAACATCCAGTAACACAACATAAACACAACCGAACAAATACCCAGAACCCCTTGCATCACTAACTCTTCCGGGACGCGACAATATACACCCCCGCTACCACCAAACCCCGCCTCAACTCAAACCCACCGCCGAAAAGAGGCATTCAATTTGTATTTTTATTGTATTTGATATACCATTGATAGAGCTTCAAGGTGGAAGAGGGGTTAGTGCGTCTGCCTCACAATACGAAGGTCCTGCAGTCCTGGGTTCAATCCCAGGCTCGGGATCTTTCTGTGAGGAGTTTGCATGTTCTCCCCGTGAATGCGTGGGTTCCCTCCGGGTACTCCGGCTTCCTCCCAATTCCAAAGACATGCACCTGGGGATAGGTTGATTGGCAACACTAAATTGGCCCTAGTGTGTGAATGTGAGTGTGAATGTTGTCTGTCTATCTGTGTTGGCCCTGCGATGAGGTGGCGACTTGTCCAGGGTGTACCCCGCCTTCCGCCCGATTGTAGCTGAGATAGGCGCCAGCGCCCCCCACGACCCCAAAAGGGAATAAGCGGTAGAAAATGGATGGGGATGGATGCCATTGATATTTTTTAATTATGATTATTTTAAACTCAATTTTGCATGTCACTATAAAGTTATATGCGTGGCTCTAGTTGCTCGGTCAATATTCAATGCAAAACTTGTTTGGGTCCCTATTAAAGGATTAATTTATTGAACCTCGGCCTGCGGCTTCGTTCAGTTTTAAATGTTGGCCCACTCTGTATTAGAGTTTGACACCCCTGATTTAGAGTGTCCGCCCAGAGTTCAAACCCCGGCCGAGTCATACCAAAGATTATAAAAATGAGACTCATTACCTCCCTGTTTGGCACTCAGCATCAAAGGTTGTAATTGGGGTTAAATCACCTAAAATGATCACCGAGCGCTGCTCACTGCTCCCCTCACCTCCCAGATGGTGGAACAAAAGGGATGGGTCAAATGCAGAGGGTCATTTCACCACACCTGTGTGTGTGTGAGAGCTTTTTAACTTTGAAAATACGACCACTACGAGGGAATAATGACTAACAAACCAATGATTGAAGTGGCAAGCCTGCAATCCAAACAATACCTCGTTTATGAACCAGCGCTAACACAATCCAGTGAAAAGATCCAACAAAGCTGACATGTTGCTGTGTCTAAACGTGTGGTCTTGCTGGCGTCACTTGGCAACAGGTACCGCCTTCTCAATGCACACACACACACACAGCTCTCATGAAACATCGCTCAACTGCATATGCCAGATATGTGAAGGTATTTTTTGTTTTTTTTTGTTTTTTTTAAGCAAAGCATTAATCATTTCCCTGGTAATTAATTACATTTGTTAAAGAGTAAATGCGTTATTCTCTCAGTTCGTTCTCTGGGAAAGAAACAAGTAACTGTAATTAGTTACTTTTTTTTTAAAGTAGTTGGCTGAACACTGCTCAAATGAAATGGACATTCTGGAATGAATTCATTGTTAGTGCGTCTCCAAAAGTGCGAGTGTATTGTGTGTGTGTGTGTCTGTGCGTGCGTGCGTGTGTGTGTGTGTGTGTGTGTGTGTGGTGGGGGAGGTTTAGTATATTTATACACATGCCTCCACAGGCAACCCTTCTCAGTGTTTCCATGGAAATGACAGAGCCAAATTGTCAGGTTCAACTAGAAAAGGGGGGTAAGTGATGAAGTGCCTTAAGTGTGTGTGTGTGTGTGCGTGTGTGTGTGTGTGTGCGTGTGCGTCAGTAGGCAAAAGGGTACAGTGCGTATTAGCTTTTTTTTTTTTGGGTGAAGTGCATGTTGTGTTTGGGTTGTTGAAGCTGATAAAACATAATAATAAGCACTACTGCACACTCACCCTCAACCACAAAAAAATCTCCAAAGGAAATTAAATCCTTTTGTCTTTTTTGGAAAATCGGGCAGTTTGAACCGCTTTATTGCTCCTGACAACACTTCTAACTTCTTACCTGCGTGTGGTCCTCCACTTTCAGTCTTCTTCGGCGCCTAATCGTCCGCTCCTCCGTGTCTTTGTCTCAATCGGTGCATCCATCCGTCCTCCCCGGGGGATCATGGTGAGATGCAGCTGGTTTTTTTTTGTTTTTCTTTGGAAGGACGCAAATGACACAGGATGAGGTTCATTTCACTGCCTAACTGCTCGGAGCAAGTAAATGAACCTTAAATGCTAAATATATCAAGTTGCTGTTTCCTCAACACAACCAAACAACTGCTCGATTGTCAGAATGAAGTCGGAGTTGTCTTGATTTATTCAATTATCTTTCCTTCAGACGACCTCTAGATCACAGGTTTCTGTAAAACTGTATTTACTTCCTAGTAGGGTGCTACTATACCATCAATGGTACTAGTGTTATGGTTTGTAGAGGGGAAAAAGACGGCACAGAAGTCGTTTAGCTCTATATTTAATTATAATTTGAACGACAGCGGCAGCCGTTCAAGCATTCCGGAGGCTGCCTATCGTGCTGTATAGGTTGGGTAAAGCTGCGAGCACTCGGATTTATGTATTTTGGAATTAAATCGCAATTTGGAAAATATCTGCACTCAGATTTATGCGATTTTGGAATGAAATCGCAATTTGGAAAATATCTTGGAGAAGCTTTCCACGCTGCAAGGCAAAATGATGATCACTTTGAGACCCAGAATGGACAGTTAGAGCTGACAAACCATTGAGACAAACCATTCAACCAGTCTAGAGGCTGCACAACGTGCTTTATAGGTTGGGCAGAGCTGCGAGCACTCGGATTTATGTCATTTTGGAATTAAATTGCAATTAGGAAAATATCTTGGAGAAGCTTTCCACGCTGCAAGGCAAAATGATGATCACTTTGAGAGCCACAATGGACAGTAAGAGCTGACACACCATTGAGACAAACCATTCAAGCAGTCCGGAGGCTGCCCATCAATTTGGAAAATATCTGCACTCAGATTTATGTGATTTTAGAATGAAATAGCAATTTGGAAAAGATCTTGGAGAAGCTTTCCACGCTGCAAGGCAAAATGATGATCACTTTGAGACCCAGAATGGACAGTTAGAGCTGACAAACCATTGAGACAAACCATTCAACCAGTCTAGAGGCTGCACAACGTGCTTTATAGGTTGGGCAGAGCTGCGAGCACTCAGATTTATGTATTTTGGATTTAAATCGCAATTTGGAAAATATCTGCACTCAGATTTATGCGATTTTGGAATGAAATCGCAATTTGGAAAATATCTTGGAGAAGCTTTCCACGCTGCAAGGCAAAATGATGATCACTTTGAGACCCAGAATGGACAGTTAGAGCTGACAAACCATTGAGACAAACCATTCAACCAGTCTGGAGGCTGCACAACGTGCTTTATAGGTTGGGCAGAGCTGCGAGCACTCAGATTTATGTACTTTGGATTTAAATCGCAATTTGGAAAATATCTGCACTCAGATTTATGCGATTTTGGAATGAAATCGCAATTTGGAAAATATCTTGGAGAAGCTTTCCACGCTGCAAGGCAAAATGATGATCACTTTGAGAGCCGGAATGGACAGTTAGAGCTGACAAACCACTGAGACAAACCATTCAAGCAATCCTGAGGCTGCACATCGTGCTTGTAGGTTGGGCAATTGGGCCATTGACACAAAACATTAAAGCAGTCCTAGCCCGGAGGCTGCCCTTCAATTTGGAAAATATCTGCACTCAGATTTATGTGATTTTGGCATGTAATCGCAATTTGGAAAATATCTTGGAGAAGCTTTCCAAGCTGCAAGGCAATAAGATGATCACTTTGAGAGCCAGAATGGACAGCTAGAGCTGACAAACCATTGAAATGTGTTCACTCGCCGAACCAAATACAATCATTGTCTATAGTTCGGCTGCCTCTGCAATGGCCCGGGCTGGGTCAACACCCGAGCAGGCATTGAAAATATTCTACAGAGCTGCCCGTGCTGCCGGCAAACTGCCGCTGCTAAGCCAACAAACACAGCTGAAGTGAAATGCGACACTTGGCAACAGGGACTGCCTTTTATAGGCACACACTCACGCACTCTTCTTTCATGAAACGTCTTTCAACTGCATATCCCAGATATTTTAAGACTTTTTTTTTAAAAAGTGTGACTATGTGTAGCAATTATCTGATGACCGTTACCGGTAGTGTTGAGCGCTACGCGGAAGTCCAAGAGGGGCAAGGCTGGCTCGTAAGGTCCGTGAGCAGACGTGAGGTCGAGGGGAGGAGAGAGGCGTCAAAGTCTGTGTCCGGGCGGAGAGTCGAGACCCAAGAGGCAGCCAGGGAGGCAGGGGGAATACGGGGAGACGAGACACTTAGCTCGTGACGCGGGAACGGAGGTACGCTGCTGGAAGGCGACAAAGAGGACACCAGACGACGGGGGAGAAACACAGAGAGAGAGAGAGTGCATAGAGCTTGCTAGGTTCGGCTTACTGTACAGGACATGTTGCTACGTTCTGGCACAGGATGGAGGTACGCACTGGCTTATGAAGGCAGATCCTCTCATCAGCGACAGGTCTGTTGATTGCTTGCTGCAGCCGGAGGTGCGCCAAGCGCAGCGCACATATGAGTTTGTGACACCGCTATAAGAATGAATCATATTCGGTACTATATCGCGTATAAAGCGTACAGGTCTGCCACCCCGTCATTGTCACGTCCTGTCATTGTTGGTTTTACCAGCAGAGGAGCATGTTCGGCAGCGCACAATCATGGAGTACTTACGAGCAGACACAGTGTGTAGACATAAAATGGAGAAAGGACGTATTTTTAGACCATGATTTGCCTGACCCCAAGAGTAACAAGCGGCATAAAAAAAGATTAGAAAGGACACATTTTAAACTTGAGACTTCCCGCGAGCCAGAATTTGAGCCATATTTGTAGTTTGGGGACCCTTGCTGTAGACCATGGGTGTCAAACTCTGGCCCGCCGGTATTATACAGCTGCGATGCCTCTGTAACACTGCATTCACCACTGATACTCATACTTGCCAACCCTCACGATTTCCCTGGGAGACTCCTAAAGTTCAGTACCCCTCCCGAAAATCTCCCTAGGCAACCATTCTTCCGAATTTCTCCCGATTTCCACCCGGACAACAATATTGGGGGCGTGTCTTGAAGGCACTGCCTTTAGCGTCCTCTAAAGCCTGTCGTCACGTCCGCCTTTCCGCCATACAAACAACGTGCCGGCCCAGTCACAGAATACATGCGGCTTTAACACACACAAGTGAATGCAAGGCATACTTGATCAACAGCCATCAGGGTCACACTGAGGGTGGCCGTATAAACAACTTTAACATTTTTACAAATATGCGCCACACTGTGAAGCCACACCAAACAAGAATGACAAACACATTTCGGGAGAACATCCGCACCGTAGCACAACATAAACGCAATAAAAGTAATGCCCAGGATCCCTTGCAGCACTAACTCTTCCGGGACGCTACAGTATACCACCAAACCCGGCCCTCCCAAATTTTTATTTAAATTTCATTTGATTTGCCTTTGATATTTTTTAATCATTATTATTATAATTTGAAACTTGATTTTGCATGTGACTATAAAGTTATATAAGCCTTGCTTGTTTAATATTCAATGCAAAACTTGTTTGGGTCCCTATTAAAAGGTTAATTTGTTCAACCTTGGCCCGCGGCTTTGTTCAGTTTTAAATTTTGGCCCACTCTGTATTTGAGTTTGACACCCCCGCTGTAGACATTCAACTCACAGCATCTGCAGTGAGCAAACATAGTGTGACCCAGTCGGTGTTTTATAAAAAAAATATTTGTTAAATACAAAACCATATGCCCTTTAGCGAAGAAAAATCCATAAATTAGCCGCGCCGTTTTATAAGCCACAGGTTTCAAAGCGCAGGAAAAAAGTAGCGGCTTATAGTCTGAAAAAATATGTTAGTCTGTTATAAGGAATGTTTGGCTATACTATAACTGAGGCTGTGTAGTAAAGTGGGCAAAAACTTTAACCAGAAGCCAAATTATACGAAAAGAGGTTGCATTTTGTCAATATCTTTGTTTTTACCTTCCTGATTATGTCAATCAATCAATCAATGTTTATTTATATAGCCCCAAATCACAAATGTCTCAAAGGACTGCACAAATCATTACGACTACAACATCCTCGGAAGAACCCACAAAAGGGCAAGGAAAACTCACACCCAGTGGGCAGGGAGAATTCACATCCAGTGGGACGCCAGTGACTATGCTGACTATGAGAAACATTGGAGAGGACCTCAGATGTGGGCAACCCCCCCCCCCCCCCCCCCCCCTCTAGGGGACCGAAAGCAATGGATGTCGAGCGGGTCCAACATGATACTGTGAAAGTTCAATCCATATTGGCTCCAACACAGCCGCGAGAGTTCAGTTCAAAGCGGATCCAAGACAGCAGCGAGAGCCCCGTCCACAGGAGACCATCTCAAGCGGAGGCGGGTCAGCAGCGTAGAGATGTCCCCAACCGATACAGGCGAGCGGTCCATCCTGGGTCCCGACGAGCGGTCCATCCTGGGTCTCGACTCTGGACAGCCAGTACTTCATCCATGGTTATCGGACCGGACCCCCTCCACAAGGGAGGGGGGGACATAGGAGAAAGAAAAGAAGCGGCAGATCAACTGGTCTAAAAAGGAGGTCTATTTAAAGGCTAGAGTATACAGATGAGTTTTAAGGTGAGACTTAAATGCTTCTACTGAGGTAGCATCTCGAACTGTTACCGGGAGGGCATTCCAGAGTACTGGAGCCCGAACTGAAAACGCTCTATAGCCCGCAGACTTTTTTTGGGCTTTGGGAATCACTAATAAGCCGGAGTCTTTTGAACGCAGATTTCTTGCCGGGACATATGGTACAATACAATCGGCAAGATAGGATGGAGCTAGACCGTGTATGATGTTCCGTGTCTCTGGATGGATGTTTTTAGCATGAGAGGCGGTAAGTAGGTGCACGGAGGAGGAGAGCCGACTACATGTCGGGGCTCTTGGGATGCTTTAGTGTTATAAAAAAGTGCTGGATAAATATAAAGATGTATTCCAGGCACAGCCTTCTCAGGTGTGATGTGAGCAGAAGTGGAATGAAAAGTGATGAAGTGAATTGTATTTATATAGCGCTTTTCTCTAGTGCCTCAAAGCGCTTTACATAGTGAAACCCAATATCTAAGTTACATTTAAACCAGTGTGGGTGGCACTGGGAGCACGTGGGTAAAGTGTCTTGCCCAAGGACACAACGGCAGTAACTAGGATGGCGGAAGCGGGAATCGAACCTGCAACCCTCAAGTTGCTGGCACCAACCGAGCTATACCGCATATGTGCGCGGTCTCGATCTAATAGCAACGACACCCTTTGCACCAG
Source organism: Nerophis ophidion (assembly GCF_033978795.1). Taxonomy (NCBI): domain Eukaryota; kingdom Metazoa; phylum Chordata; class Actinopteri; order Syngnathiformes; family Syngnathidae; genus Nerophis; species Nerophis ophidion. The sequence goes on from NC_084623.1 coordinate 47,904,054, forward strand.
GGGTCACCAACGCGGTGCCCGCGAGGCACCAGGTCGCCCGTAAGGACCAGATGAGTAACCCCCTGGCCTGTTCTAAAAATAGCTGAAATAGCAGCACTTACCAGTGAGCTGCCACTATTTTTTTACATTTTATTTATTTACTAGCAAACTGGTCTCGCTTTGCTCGACATTTTTAATTCCAAGAGAGACAAAACTCATAGAATTTGAAAATCCAAGAAAATATTTTTAAAGACTTGGTCTTCACTTGTTTAAATAAATAAAACATTTTTTTTTACTTTGCTTCTTGTACCTTTCAGAAATTTTAGAGAAAAAATACAACCTTAAAAATGATTTGGGGATTTTTAAACACATATACCTTTTTACCTTTTAAATTCCTTCCTCTTCTTTCCTGACAATTTAAATCAATGTTCATGTATTTTTTCATTTATTGTAAAGAATAATAAATACATTTTAATTTAATTCTTCGTTATAGCTTCTGTTTTTTCGACGAATAATATTTGTGAAATGTTTCTTCAAACTTATGAGGATTTAAATTTAAAAAAATTATCCTGGCAAATCTAAAACATTTAAATCTTATTTCAAAGTCTTTTGAATTTCTTTTAACATTTTCGTTCTGGAAAATCTAGAAGAAATAATGTTTTGTCTTTGTTAGAAATATAGCTTGGTCCAATTTGTTATATATTCTAACAAAGTGCAGATTGGATTTTAACCTATTTAAAACATGTCATCAAAATTCTAAAATTAATCTTAATCAAAAAAAAATACTAGCGATGTTCCATAAATTATTTTTTTTATTTTTTCAAAAAGATTCGAATTAGCTAGTTTTTCTCTAAATTTTTTTCGGTTGAATTTTGAATTTTAAAGAGTCGAAATTGAAGATAAACTATGTTTCAAAATTAAATTTTCATTTTTTTCCTGTTTTCTCCTCTTTTAAACCATTCAATTAAGTGTTTTTTTCATCATTCATTCTCTACAAAAAACCTTCCGTAAAAGGAAAAACAATGTACGACGGAAATACCCTTTTTTTTTAAACATATAGATTTATTTATTAAAGGTAAATTGAGCAAATTGGCTATTTCTGGCAATGTATTTAAGTGTGTATCAAACTGGTAGCCCTTCGCATTAATCAGTACCTAAGAAGTAGCTCTTGCTTTCAAAAAGGTTGGTGACCCCTGCTTTGCACCTTTCCCGAAGACACCGTTTGTTTATTTATGGTCTTTTTTTTTTCGTTTTTCTTTTTTGCAGCTCAAAAGACTCCCATTTCAGTGATAAAGCATCGAAAAAGGGAGCACTTTAGTCATCGCTGGTGAGGCTTTACTTATCCCAGTCAAAGTGCCGCACCACGTTGTGGGCGGAGTTCGTGCGGCGCCGCTACAGAAGCTGTCCACCCACAAGCGCTTCGGTTCAAGCAGATTGTGCTGATTTTGTCCATTCTATTCCCTCCGGTCTGGGTTTTTTTTTTGTAGGGCTGTGACCGGTGTCAAACTGTGGAGAATGAAAAAACTCGCAGGACTTTAAAGATTAGGACAAAATAATGGTGTGAATCCCGAGGGAGTCGAGAGCTTCATGTCATTTCTTTGTTTGAAGGGAAGACCACAGCACTGTTCAGCTCGGGGATGGGCGATACGGACAGAAATCTATATTGCGGCCTCCTGCGATAACGATATATATCACGTAGGGCTGGGCCGTTAAAATGATATCATTATATATAGAGATAATATCTATGTACAAACCCCGTTTCCAAATGAGTTGGGAAATTGCGTTAGATGTAAATATAAACGGAATACAATGATTTGTAAATCATTTTCAACCCATATTCAGTTGAATATGCTACAAAGACAACATATTTGATGTTCAAACTGATAAACATTTTTATTTTTTTGTAAATAATCATTAACTTTAGAATTTGATGCCAGCAACACGTGACAAAGAAGTTGGGAAAGGTGACAATAAATACTGATAAAGTTGAGGAATGCTCATCAAACACTTATTTGGAACATCCCGCAGGTGTGCAGGGTAATTGGGAACAGGTGGGTGCCATGATTGGGTATAAAAGCAGCTTCCCAAAAAATGCTCAGTCTTTCACAAGAAAGGATGGGGCGAGGTACACCCCTTTGTCCACAACTGCGTGAGCAAATAGTCAAACAGTTTAAGAACAACGTTTCTCAAAGTGCAATTGCAAAAATTTTAGGGATTTCAACATCTACGGTCCATAATATCATCAAAAGGTTCAGAGAATCTAGAGAAACCGACTTTGAATGACCGTGACCTTCGATCCGTCAGACGGCACTGTATCAAAAACCGACATCAATCGCTAAAGGATATCACCACATGTGTTCAGGAACACTTCAGAAAAAACACTGTCACTAAATACAGTTCGTGGCTACATCTGTAAGCGCAAGTTAAAGCTCTACTATGCAAAGCGAAAGCCATTTATCAACAACATCCAGACACGCCGCCGGCTTCTCTGGGCCTGAGATGGACTGATGTAAAGTGGAAAAGTGTTCTGTGGTCTGAGGAGTCCACATTTCCAATATGGATGATATATTAGTTACTCTGGTAATCTAATTGGTTGCTATGGTCATCTACGTCACAGCAGCTCAGTTTCAACAGACGCCGAAGGACATTTTCACAACAAAGTTCTATTGCTTAGTGATATATACAATGGACTATAATATAATTAAAAAGTACTTTATTGATCCCTGGGGGAAATTCAGCAAATATCAGATTTTAGGTGGGTTTATTTTGTACCCTTCGTGTTCATGTTTCACCGTTTGTTGCGTTTCACTTGATTGTAAAATATGTCGATCGAAAGGGGGGGGGACGTTCATATGTTGTCAATATTCAGTGTTTTATCCTTCATAGAAAAATTTAAATTTCCATTACGATTTTTAAGGCGGTCTGTCATAACGTGTTTAGCATTCAATCAGACATTATTGTGAGGTTTTGTATTAGTGTTCCTAAAAATATGACTCTAGAAAGAGGTTCCACAACCTCTGAAGCAGAACCTCCAGGTTCTGTAACAGCTTCTTCCCTCAGGACGTAAGACTCTTGAACACATCATAGTTAAATTATCCCCTCAACTCCCCCCAAAATGGTTTAACTCGCTGGAATAAAAAAAGACAATATAACATACATCCATAAACGTGGACGCATGTGGAAAAAGTGCAATATATTTATCTGTATAGTAATCTATCCATCCATCCATTTACTACCGCTTATTCCCTTTCGGGGTCGCGGGGGGCGCTGGCGCCTATCTCAGCTACAAATCGGGCGGAAGGTAGGGTACACCCTGGACAAGTCGCCACCTCATCGCAGGGCCAACACAGATAGACAGACAACATTCACACTCACATTCACACACTAGGGCCAATTTAGTGTTGCCAATCAACCTATCCCCAGGTGCATGTCTTTTATTTATTTATTTATTTATATATATTTATATACATTTATTTATTTTATATATAGTATAGTATTTATATATATTTATTTAATTATATATGCACCTTATTGCTTTTTTTTTTTATCCTGCACTACCATGTGCTTATGTAACGAAATTTCATTCTTATCCGTGCTGTAAAGTTCAAATTTGAATGATAATAAAAGGGAGTCTAAGTCTAAATAGACACATTTTTTTCTCTAAATTTCAAAATAATTGCCCAGGCCTGGGTTGGAAACATGATTGGAGAACTGTCTGGGTTTGGGGTTGGCGTGATTGAAATTATTGTAGTGGAAGCGGAATGTGTACGTGAATGTGTGTAGATTTTAAACTTAAGTAGAATCAAAAAGCACAGGCTTGAATTAATCCGCACTTTTTGCAATGGAGTGTTCTGGTGGATACTGTAGTTATGTAAATTACCCTTTCTGCATTTGATTTGCAGATCCTAATTGTGCCTTCTGTGTCGCGGCCTCCGTCGCGCACACATTCAAATCATAAGTGTGGGTTATGTAAATGAGAATCAGCGCTCCTGTGAGCGGGGTGAACTACATCGACCTGTGAGCGATGACAATCGACACATTCTCTGCCAGGGGCCGGCAACCCGCGGCTCCGGAGCCGCTTGCGGCTCTTTGATCCCTTTGATGTGGCTCAGCTGCTAATTTGCCAACCCCAACGATTATTACGTGAGGTTTCCGGATCTTAGTGCCTTTCCCAGAAATCACCCGGGGATGACATTCTCCAATTTGGACTACAATACTGAGGGTGTGCAATCATGACAATGTCTTTAACCACCTCTACAACATGTCGTCGCGCCCACTTTTACATCACGGGATCTGTGTGTCGACTGGTCATTTTATGTTCAGCCTCTGTTAGCACACGAAAGTGACTGCAACGCATACTTAGTCAACAGCCATACAGGTTACACTGAGAGTTGTAATACAAACAACTTTAACACTCTTATTAATATGCGCCACACTGTGAACCCACACCAAACAAGAATGACAAACACATTTTGGGAGAACATCGGCATTGTAACACAACATAAACACAAAAGAACAAATACCCAGAATCCCATGCATCCCACTCTTCCGGGCTACATTAGCACCAAACCCCACCCCCTGACACCCTGCACACCTAATCTGACGCACGGAGGGCTGTATAATGTACCCCAAAAGAGTGGGATGCATGGGATTCTGGGTATTTGTTCTTTTGTGTTTATGTTGCGTTACACTGCCGATGTTCTCCCAAAATGTGTTTGTCATTCTTGTTTGGTGTGGGTTTACAGTGTGGCGCATATTAGTAAGAGTGTTAAAGTTGTTTATATCACAACCCTCAGTGTAACCTGTATGGCTGTTGAATAAGTATGCTTTGCAATCGTTTGCGTGTGACAGCAGAAGCCTCGTACGACATGTGACTAGGCCTGCAAGCTGATTGGACGTGTTGTAGAGGGCGTCAAAGGCAGCACCATCATGGGTTGCCCTTATTATTGTTAATCGAGGGAAGTTCTGCGAACTTTCGCGAGAATGGTTTATTTGACATTCGGTAGTCTCTCGGAATATTCGGGAGGGTTGGCAAGTGTGATGCTGACAAGCGGCATTCATAAAAAACTTGCGGGCCCCACTATCATTAAATTTTCATATTAAAGTGCGGGGCGCGTGTCTGAGAGCCCCGGTTTATACATAGCACAAAGTGAAAAAAACTCTGTATGCAGTGTTATTTCATTTTAAATTTCAAAAGAGTTTTGTGGCTCCCATTGTTTTCTTTATTTTGTGAAACGGGTCAAAATGGCTCTTTGAGTGGTAAAGGTTTCCGACCCCTGTTCTATACAGATGCTTTCTTAAAGTCGAATAATGTGTTCAGATTCCCGACTTTTGTCTAAATCTGATCAGTCGGGTATTGGGCGAAGCCACAATGCGTGGAAGATTCTGTGTTATTTTGGGGAGGAAAGAGTTTAGCTGCTGAACATTTTTTTTTACAATGTGGATGGAAGAAAAATTCTACAGTCAAAGGAAGCCAACCACTTGAATCTGCCAGCCTTTAATCCTAATCAGCATCTATCAATCCCAGAAGGACCTTCTTTATAGTAAAGTGGACACCAAGTGGATAATTACACTCCAGGAGTGGTCAGCATCTTTCTGTATCTTCGAGTACCACTGGAAAACAGACCAGGCAGATACTGTAATTTGAATCTTTTTACATCTAAAAAGACCACCACAAGAACAAGATGTTTTGAGCTGTAAGGTTCACTGTGTGGTGAACGTCTACAAACCGACGTTTTGTGTGTGTGTGTGTGACAATCATTGGTACTTTAACTAACTCTTCCGGACTCTGTGGTGAACGTTTGCAAACCGAAGTTTGGTGTGTGTGTGACAATCATTGGTACTTTAACTAACTCTTCCGGACTCTGTGGGGAACGTTTGCAAACCGAAGTTTGGTGTGTGTGTGACAATCTTTGGTACTTTAACTAACTCTTCCGGACTCTTGTGGTGAACGTCTACAAACCGACGTTTTGTGTGTGTGTGTGTGACAATCATTGGTACTTTAACTAACTCTTCCGGACTCTGTGGGGAACGTTTGCAAACCGAAGTTTGGTGTGTGTGTGACAATCTTTGGTACTTTAACTAACTCTTCCGGACTCTTGTGGTGAACGTCTACAAACCGACATTTGGTGTGCGTGTGACGATCATTAGTACTTTAACTAACTCTTCCAGGCTCAGTGGTGGACGTCAACAAACCGACATTTGGTGTGTGTGTGACAATCATTGGTACTTTAACTAACTCCTCCGGACTCTGTGGTGAACGTTTACAAACCAACGTTTGGTGTGTGTGTGTGACAATCATTGGTACTTTATCTGACTCTTCCGGACTGTGTGGTGAACGTCGACAAACCGACGTTTGGTGTGTGTGTGACAATCATTGGTAATTTAACTAACTCTTCCGGACTCTGTGGTGAACATTTGCAAACCAAAGTTTGGTGTGTCTGTGTGACAATCTTTGGTACTTTAACTAACTCTTCCGGCCTCTTGTGGTGAACGTCTACAAACCGACGTTTAGTGTGCGTGTGACAATCAATAGTACTTTAACTAACTCTTCCAGGCTCAGTGGTGGACGTCTACAAACCGACGTTTGGTGTGTGTGTGACAATCATTGGTACTTTAACTCACAACCTACCAATCCCAGGGCGGACACTGTTGTAAAATACACTTTTCCACCACTTGTGGCGGTAGGACCAATATCCATTAAACAGAAGAAGTCTAGAGCTGAAGTCATAGAGAAGTTTCTTAAGCGCAAAAATTATGACAAATATGGTGAAGCTGTATTTTCGTATGCACTTTAATTTTATTGACAGTTTAATTAAAAAAATATTAATTGTTCATTTACTTTTTTAACATATTTGTAAATGTATTGTTCACCAGTTATTTGGAGGGGAGGAAACAGGTGGTAGAGGTGAACGGCACTGTGCTCCCCCTCCCCCCATCTCAGTATGCTGTGGAGTCCCCCAAGGCAGTATATTAGGGCTTTTACTGTTCCTAATATACGTAAACGACATCTCATCTGCATGCAACGGTGAATTGTTCCTGTTAGCGGATGACTCGGCCCTGCTGGTATCCGGCAAGGACAAGTCACAGGTGGAAAAAAATCATCAGTGCCGAACTCTGTATAGTATTTGCACCTGGCTCGCTGACAACAAGCTATCCATACACTTAGGTAAAAACGGAATCCATCCTATTTGGGTCTCAAATCAACCTTAAGAAAATCGGTGACTTCACTATCAAAGTGGGTGACATTGTTACCACCAGGAAAGATGAGGTCACCTACCTAGGTTCCATTCTAGAGGCTAATCTTTCCTGTGATAAAATGGCAACCAAAGTCATCAAAAAGGTCAACTAACGAACAAGTTGTGTCTACAGAATCTCCTTTCTGGTCAACAAAAGCACCATGAAGATTCTATCGGGAACCTCCAAAACCCTACAATCTAGACTCCAAACATCCCAGAACAAGCTTACTTCTAGACCTCCACCCCAGATCACACCTCACTCCGACCCATTTCTCCAAAGTGGGAAGGCTCAGGGTGGAGGACAGAGTAAAACAACTTGCACTGAGCCTAGTCTATAAAATCTGCTACACCTCCCTGATACCGAAGTACATGTCAAACTACTTCAAGAACGTAAATGACCGCCATAACCACAACACCAGAGGGAGCTCCACAAACCACGTTAAACCCAGATTACGATCAAACAAAGGTCTTAACTCAACTCCCAACAGGTGTAAAAGAAAGTGCATCTCTACCCTCCTTCAAAAGCGCACTAAAAGAACACCTCCAGGCAACTACAACCCTAAACTAACACCCTCCCCCCTCCCCATCCAACATTGTAAATAATCAAATGTAAATTATAAAATGTATATACTTGTTGTTATGTTCACTGCTCACTGTACATATCCTACTAAGTCAGACCTACACTGTTTCAATGTCCATTTCTCAGATGATATTGGAATATCAGACCCCAACCCCCTCCACATCCCACCCCCCGGATTGTAAATAATGTAAATAATTCAATGTATATACTCTGATGATTAACTTGTGTGATGACTGTATTATGCTGATAGTTTATATTTGTACCATGAATCTATTAACGTGGACCCCGACTTAAACAAGTTGAACAACTTATTTGGGTGTTACCATTTAGTGGTCAATTGTACGGAATATGTACTGAGCTGTGCAATCTACTAATAAAAGTCTCAATCAATCAATCAATCAAAACTGTATTCATGAGTGCCTTCTTGTACAGTTTATTTGATTAGTACTTATTTTTCCAATCAGCCAGACCTAAGCCTAAGGTTTATGTGTCCAAAAAATATAATAATCTTTGTGATTAACGCATGGTTTAATATAATTTGACAAGCTGGTGAACTGTAAATAGGTTGAATATAATTACTGAATACGATTAAAAACGTAGATGATCAATTCACTGTTTACATTTTAAATGGCCCCGAGGTCAAAAAGGTTAAGAACCCTTGCTAAAGAAAATCTTTGATGTTTTTTGAAGGGCCTTAAACACATCACAACACCAGCATATAAAGGATGACTTCATTTAGCATTGTTATCCATTATCCTCTATACTGTAGTATCCATTATCACACATTGGCAGTGGGCAGCATGTAGGATGGCGGGTGTTGTTGGCACTTCTGATTTAACCACTCAGTTAGTGCCAGCAACTCACAATTTCCTTGTTTATGGAAATAATACAGAAAAATAAGCTTAAAAGAGCACAAAAGCTCCCTAGGGTTGCGCGGGAGGACACGATTTAGACCAAAGTATTTTGCCACCTAATCACTACACCTACAGGATATGAGAGTGGCTTAGATGTGCTAGTTTGCAATCTTGTGGGAAGACTTGGAAGTCACTGATGCTGGATGGAAGAGGGGGGGGGGGTCCTACTTGCTCGACTTCATCCCAAACTGTTCCCACAGAGATGCAAGTTTAGAATTGTCCATCTTGGTCAAATAGAAAGGAAAACTCCACTTTTTTACGTTATTTTGCTCATTATTCACAATCCTTCTGTGAAACAAAAACTCACCTCTTTCTCTTTGCTGAGGGTTCTAGATCAGGGGTGTCAAACTCAAATACAGAGTGGGCCAAAATTTAAAACTGAACAAAGTGGCGGGCCAAGGTTGAACAAATGAACTTTTTAATAGGGACCCAAACAAGTTTTGCATTGAATATTGAACAAGCAAGGCTTATATAACTCTAAAGTGACATGCAAAATCAAGTTTCCAATAATAATAATAGTAATAAAAAATATCAATGGCATATAAAAAAAATTGAAATAAAAATTCAATGCCTCTTTTGTATTTGCAGCCTTCTGAGGTAATTGTCAAAATAAACTTTTTCAACAGGCTAATAATACATTTGAAAATAAAATAACAATAAGGAATGAATCAAACATTCAAGCCTTGAAGTGGCAAGAGAAAGTGCACGGGGGGTTAAGGTGGGCGGGGTTGGGGGTCGGGGGGTGTATATTGTTGCGTCCCGGAAGAGTTAGTGCTGCAAGGGGTTATGGTTATTTGTTCTGTTGTGTTTATCTTGTTTTACAGTGTTTCGGATGTTCTCCTGAAATGTGTTTGTCATTCTTGTTTGTTGTGGGTTCACAGTGTGGTGCATTTTTGTAACAGTGTTAATGTTGTTTATGCAGCCAACCTCGGCTGTTGACCAAGTATGCCTTGCATTTACCTGTGTCTGTGTGTAAAAGCCGCATATATTATGTGACTGGGCCGGGACGCTGTTAGTATGGAGGAAAAGCGGACGTGGACGACAGTTTGTGGAGGACGCTAAAGGCAGTGCCTTTAAGGCCCGCCCCCAATATTGTTGTCCGGGCGGAAATCGGGAGAAATTGGGGAAAATGGATGGCTCGGGAGATTTTCAGGAGGGGCACTGAACTTCAAGAGTCTCCCGGGAAAATGGGGAGGGTTGGCAAGTATGAGAATTTGCGGTGTTACAGCGAGGGTGTGTATAATACCAGCGGGCCAGCTTGAATGTTAAATTGATATTGTCTCAAGGGCCAAATGAAATTACACAGCGGGCCAGAGTTTGACACCCATGTTCTAAATGGTGAATAATAAATAAGATATAATATTATACAACACATAATTATATATAATAAATAATCATTAACTTGGAATTTAATGGCAGCAACACATTGCAAAAAAGTTGGCATTTTGGGGGGCATTTTTACCACTGTGTTACATGGCCTTTCCTTTTACAACACTCAGTTAACGTTTGTGAATTGAGGAGACCAATTTTTGAAGCTTTTCGGTTGGAATTCTTTCCCATTCTTGCTTGATGTACAGCTTAAGTTGTTCAACAGTCCGGGGTTTCTGTTGTGGTATTTTAGGCTTCATACTTCACCACACATTTTCAATGGGGGACAGGTCTGGACTACAGGCAGGCCAGTCTACTACCAGCACTCTTTTACTATGAATCCACGCTGTTGTATAACGTGACTTGACATCGTCTTGCTGAAATAAGCAGGGGCGTCCATGATAACGTTGCTTGGATGGCAACATATTTTGCACTAAAACCTGTATGTACTTTTTAGCATTAATGGTGTCTTCACAGATGTGTAAGTTACCCATGCCTTGGGCACTAATACACCCCTATACCATCACAGATGGTGGCTTTTGAACTTTGATCCGGATGGTTCCTTTCCCCTTTGATCTAGAGTACACAGCGTTCACACTTTCAAAAAACATTTGAAATATGGACTCATCACACCACAGAACACTTTACCACTTAGCATCAGTGCTTCTTAGATGAGCTCGGGCCCAGCGAAGCCGGCGGCGTTTCTGGGTGTTGTTGATAAATGGCTGTGGCTTTGCATAGTAGAGTTTTAACTTGGACTTACAGATGTAGCGACAATTTGTAGTTACTGACAGTGGTTTTCTGAAGTGTTCTTGAGCCAATGTGGTGATCACCTTTACACACTGTTGTCGCTTTTGATGCAGTACCTACTGAGGGATTGAAGGTCCGTAATATCGTCGCTTACGTGCTGTGATTTCTCCAGATTCTCTGAACCTTTTGATAATATTACGGACCCCTTTATTAACCCCTTTACAAATGTTTGTTGTAGTATTAGCTTACAATGGCATTCTTTTTGTGTGTTAATATTTGTAAAGTCACCCAAAACGTCACCATGGAGTTATTGAGTTTGTTTTGTTGATTGGAGAGATAGCCTCCACAGCTAGTGGGTCCATGACGATGACTTCTGTTTTGTCTGATCAGAAGTTTTACTGCCTTGTTACAGACATCGTTTGGGAACAATTAAGTTATGTAAATAAAAATGTACTAAATCTTTCGTGTCGGTATATAGCTGCGGCTTATAGTGCGGTGCGGCTAATATATGTAAAACATATTTTTTCCCTCTAAAATTTGGTGGGTGTGGCTTTAAATACCGGAAAATAATGGTTGTGAAACACTTTTGCTGTCGTGCGGGTTCCAGGGACTACCAAGGAAGGACATGGCTTTGAGCAGTTTTGACTTTCTTTATTTTCCAATTAAGAAAAGTCTTTTTCGGGTTGCTTTTCAGTCGCCCGCGTTATCTGCCTCTCGCTCTCGCTCTCTTCCGGGTTGCATGCGCTTCGTCTCGTTCCGTCGTTGTCTCTCTGTCTTTCTCCCCGACGTTCACGGCTGCCGCCTTTTTAAACAGTGCAAGAGGATTCATAAATCGTATACAGGTGTGCGATCCACGCACCTGTATAGCTAAATTCCAAAAAGGAAACCTTTTTTTTTTTTTTTTAGCTCCGGCTTTTCCTTGGCAATATTACGACTTTCACGAGCCAAAGTCCCTCACTTTCAAAGAGGAAATCTGTACATAAAAATCTGATTCCGAATACACGTAACGCTACACCTCTGATATTTATTGGAATAAGTTTTCCTTCAGTTTTCACCCGATTGTCGGCATGGCCTCCTCGCTAAAGGGAGACCTTCCACATAATAGAAGCAAATCCTCATTCCGGCTCCCTAAGCTGTGCTTGTCAAAAGGGTTTTGTGCGCAGCCCGATAAGAACCTTGAAACCTCTATTATACCCCTGGATGCAACTTTGCCATGAAGTGTTTTACTCTTTCAAATGAACCTGAAAGAGAAGCCTTGGAATATGTGATGCTCTCAGGGCGACTGACAGATAAGCACAGAAATGTGTGACGCACTCCAATAAAAAAGCCTCGAAATCGTTACAAGCAGAAACAGTGTGGAGATAGAAAAGTCAGAATAGACGGCAAAGTTGATAGGCGGTAAAAACTGGAGAGTGTTTTAACTACTCCTAAGTCGCTAATCCTCGCCAACATGCCGATAAATAAACTACGTTTCTTACAAATATTCTCCCCTGCAAGACGAGGAATAGCTAAACATGCTTCACTACACGCAGCAGAAGGATACAATAGCTAACCGCTAACAGCAAGCTAGCGCTCTGTAATGTAAACAAACGGGTGGATCTATACAAGGAGCCACTTTAACGATACCAAGTCCAAGAGCCGTACACTGCCTACAATGATTACGTCGATCATTTTTTGTCATCTGTGGCCCGGATCATGTTTTGTTTAGTTCTGTTAGTTTTGGACTCCCTTAATTCCTTTTTGTGCACCTCTGGGTTTGTTTTAGTTTCCATGGGGATTAATTGGGTTTACTTGCCTCTGGTTAGTGGTCGGCACGCTCAGCTGCTGTCAACTACTAATCAGATAGGTATTTATTCACCTAGCTCGCCACGCTCAGTCTGGCATCATTGTTTCTTTCTTGCTACCGTGACGTGAGTATTCCTTGTCTCTACTCTATGCTAAGTGTTAGCGTCCGGTGCGATTGGCATGTTTTTCCTCTGACTTGTTTTCCATTTTTGGCACTTGTCTGATTTCGACAAATAAATCATGTTCCTACCTGCACGTTCTGTCCAGAGTGGTCCGTCTGTATCCCGGGGGAACAAACCGCACCGTGTGTGACGTCATGATTTGACGTCATGATTTTGCACCCATTAGGGTTGTACCGGGTATACCGGTACTAAGGCAAGGCAAGGCAAGGCAACTTTATTTATATAGCATGTTTACAACCATTTTTAAATTTGATCAAAGTGCTTTACAGGTTAAAGAGCATAGAGCAAAAAAACTAAACAAAAACAAACAAATAACATAAACAATGAATGAGCAAAACAAGGGTTCGTATAAAAAGTAAAATTGCAAAATAATGATAATGAATAAAGTATGGCGGTACTAATCACTTGAAAATGGTACTATACCACCTTTGAAAAAAGTACCAGTACTGCTTTTTCATCTGAGTGGTCACCACAGAGCCGAGGCACATGATGTTGAGTGTGTCAAAACGCACACACAAAGTGCATACAAGCGATAACATCTTGGAGAGGAAAAATGCCAAAAAACTACAATTCTACTGGTTAAAAAAGAGATATATGTAATAGTTACGTATATGGATATGCGTAATATGGAGGTATTTGGGCTTCAAAACTAAAAATAAAAAAGACGCTTTAAACACGGAGGCACCGTATTGCAAGTATTGTTTTAGTTAGTTAGTTAGTTAATTATATTTATATAGCGCTTTTTCTCTAGTGACTCAAAGCGCTTTACATACTGAAACCCAATATCTAAGTTACATTTAAACCAGTGTGGGTGGCACTGGGAGCAGGTGGGTCAAGTGTCTTGCCCAAGGACAACGGCAGTGACTAGGATGGCGGAAGCGGGAATCGAACCTGCAACCCTCAAGTTGCTGGCACGGCCACTTTACCAACCGAGCTAAACCGCCCCACTGCAAAAGAAATTAAGTGCAAACAATAGAAATACAGGGAATGAACGCCGGCTCTCTAAAGGTCCAAGCAGTCTCTGAAATGGTCGCCCGTCTCTCATGCTTTTATCCGCCTCTGTTACCACAGACGCATTGGTGACGGCGAAGCTGTTGGCCGTCTCGATGTTGTCCACGTGCGGCACCAGGTTGAAGGGGGCTTCCATGGCATTGGGCCTGGTGTTGTGGAGGAAGATGGCCAGTCGAAAGGCCGTCTACTCCTGATCAGTATTCCTGATGAACAACCCGCCAGTTGCGTCTTCTGAGTCCACACATGAGTACACGGTTACTTTCCTGCTTGTCGGCTCCAAGACCGTGGTCGAGGAGAGCAGGGTAGACCTCTCACTTGCCAATAGGTCCGTAAAGCGCCGCCCTTTGGTCGGAATGACGATCTACCGTGCTATTAACACTCCTTAACACGTTAGCGCTACCTCTTCTAACTTGCCCATTCACTTACTCACGTCACTCACCCCACATGCTGCCATTCTTAAAGGGGCACACACACACTTATGCTAAACTCACAACAGCTGCTTTAAAACAGTGGTACCCAAACTTTTTGTAGCTGCGGACCGGTCAACGCTTGATAATTTGTCCCATGGCCCGGTGGGTTTTTTTTTTTTTTTTTGTCATGAAAAGGGGAGGTTTTTGGGGTTAGTGCACTAATTGTAAGTGTGTATCTTGTGTTTTTTATGTTGATTTAATAAAAATAACTGAATTAAAAAAAAATTGTGTTTGGGGACCATTGCTTTAAAACACACCTTAAATGATAAATGGGTTGTACTTGTATAGCGCTTTTCTACCTTCAAGGTACTCAAAGCGCTTTGACACTACTTCCACATTTACCCATTCACACACACATTCACATACTGATGGAGGGAGCTGCCATGCAAGGCGCCAACCAGCACCCATCAGGAGCAAGGGTGAAGTGTCTTGCTCAGGACACAACGGACGTGACGAAGTTGGTACTAGGTGGGATTTGAACCAGGGACCCTCGAGTTGCGCACGGCCACTCTCCCACTGCGCCACGCCGTCCCTTGCCAAATGTTTGCTTCGGACATAGGTAGACATCGGAATAATAGGCATTCACATCTGCACAAGGAGAAAAGAAAAAAAGTGACAGTTAGACCTGTCCTGCTGTTCGGTCTGGTGCAGACTCTAGTCGAGGAGCACAGGGAAGACGTTCCCTTCGGGATTGATGCCATTTCAATGCCTTTTAATCTATATTTTAACCTTGTAAAATAGTTTTTTTTTGACTGTGAGTGTTCAAGTGAGCGGTGTAGTGCAAGATTTTTTGTCAAAATAAAGCCAATATTGACATTTTTCTTGGTTCCTCTGTTTGGAAAAGTATCGTTATACATTTTGGTACCGGTATCGCTACTAAATGATTTGTTTCCTGACAACCCTAGTACCCATACACATAGAAATCACATTGACTTTGGAAAAAGATGAGACTTGAACAAAACAAATCGAAGTGTGAACAGAGTCCTTGTCTGGTCCTCTGGTCTCGTCTTTGACAAGAAGGATACTGAAATGTTTCCGCGTCCGACCCTGTCGGGAAAGGTTGAAGATGAGATTAATAGATGTTGAGTTACGGGGCAAACGTCTTTGGAATTAGGTTACACGTTTGCACAGAACATAGCATGAATGTTAATTATGTGTCTGGCCTTTTGCAAAAAAAAAAAGCCTTCCAACGCACACAGACACACGTGAAAGGCAGAGAGCGGCGGCTACAAGACAGTTTGATCCGAAACATTTATTTCCCTGACTGATCTGACAGGAAGCGGGCGCCACGGGCACCATATCCTGGCAACATCCCTCTTTGTGTGGCGCTGACAGATGAACAGGAAACACCGGTGTGTGCGTGGGCCCCATAAGCGTTTGTATGTGTGAATAACGAGGATACGGGTGTCAGTTTCACCTGGGAGTATTGGCTGGACTGAGCTGTCGGTTGAACCTGGCAGAGGATTCGATTCCCATTGTTCTGCAGGCTGTCTCAATATTGTCCTCTGATTGGCCATTTCACAAAATCCATGCCAGTTTGGGTGGTTAAAACTCTCAAAAGTGCTGAATGTGGCTTGGCATTGTCTTGCTGAAATAAGCAGGGGCGTCCATGAAAAAGACGGCCCTTAAATTGCAGCATATGTTGTTCCAAAACCTGTATGTAGCTTTCAGCATTAATGTTGCCTTCACAGATGTGTAAGTTACCCATGCCTTGGGCACCAATGCACCCCCATACCATCACAGATGCTGGCTTTTGAACTTTGCGTCGATAACAGTCTGGATGGTTCGTTTCTCCTTTGGTCCAGATGACATGATGTCGAATATTTCCCCAAAAAATTTGAATGTGGACTCGTCAGACCACAGAACACTTTTCCACTTTGCATAAAAACTATAACATTTATAATACTAAGTAGTTCTAACTTATATCTGTCAGTAGACACGTTATGGAAGGTAAAAACTACAAAATTCATAATAAAAAGTATTGTATAGTTCTAACTTATATCTGTCAGTAGACACCTTATGGAAGGTAAAAACTATAACATTATAATCAAAAGTAGTTCTAACTTATATCTGTCAGTAGACAAGTTATGGAAGGCAAAAACTACAATATTTATAATAAAAAGTAGTGTATAGTTCTAACATATCTATCAGTAGACACGTTATGGAAGATAAAAACTATAACGTTTATAATACTAAGTAGTTCTAACTTATATCTGTCAGTAGACACGTTATGGAAGGTAAAAACTACAAAATGTATAATAAAAAGTAGTGTATAGTTCTAACTTATATCTGTCAGTAGACACGTTATGGAAGATAATAACTACAATATTTATAATAAAAAGTAGTGTATAGTTCTAACTTATATCTGTCAGTAGACACGTTATGGAAGGTAAAAACTACAATATTTATAATAAAAAGTAGTATATAGTTCTAACTTATATCTGGCAGTAGACACGTTATGGAAGGTAAAAACTATAACATTTATAATACTAAGTAGTTCTAACTTATATCTGTCAGTAGACACGTTATAGAAGGTAAAAACTACAATATTTATAATAAAAAGTAGTGTATAGTTCTAACTTATATCTGTCAGTAGACACGTTATGGAAGATAAAAACTATAACATTTATAATACCAAGTAGTTCTAACTTATATCTGTCAGTAGACACGTTATGGAAGGTAAAAACTACAATATTTATAATAAAAAATAGTGTATAGTTCTAACTTATATCTGTCAGTAGACACATTATGGAAGGTAAAAACTGAAATATTTATAATAAAAAGTAGTGTATTTTTCTAACTTATATCTGTCAGTACACACGTTATGGAAGATAAAAACTATAACATTTATAATACCAAGTAGTTCTAACTTATATCTGTCAGTAAACACGTTATGGAAGGTAAAAACTACAATATTTATAATAAAAAGTAGTGTATATTTCAAACGTATATCTGTCAGTAGACACGTTATGGAAGATAAAAACTATAACATTTATAATACTAAGTAGTTCTAACTTATATCTGTCAGTAGACACGTTATGGAAGGTAAAAACTACAATATTTATAATAAAAAGTAGTGTATATTTCTAACTTATATCTGTCAGTAGACACGTTATGGAAGGTAAAAACTACAATATTTATAATAAAAAGTAGTGTATATTTCAAACTTATATCTGTCAGTAGACACGTTATGGAAGATAAAAACTACAATATTTATAATACTAAGTAGTTCTAACTTATATCTGTCAGTAGACGCGTTATGGAAGTTAAAAACTACAATATTTATATAAAAAGTAGTGTATAGTTCTAACTTATATCTGTCAGTAGACACGTTATGGAAGATAAAAACTACAATATTTATAATAAAAAGTAGTGTATAGTTCTAACTTATATCTGTCAGTAGACACGATATGGAAGGTAAAAACTACAATATTTATACTAAAAAGTAATGTATATTTCTAACTTATATCTGTCAGTAGACACGTTATGGAAGGTAAAAACTATAACATTAATAATACCAAGTAGTTCTAACTTATATCCGTCAGTAGACACGTTATGGAAGGTAAAAACTACAATATTTATAATAAAAAGTAGTATATAGTTCTAACTTATATCTGGCAGTAGACACGTTATGGAAGGTAAAAACTATAACATTTATAATACTAAGTAGTTCTAACTTATATCTGTCAGTAGACACGTTATAGAAGGTAAAAACTACAATATTTATAATAAAAAGTAGTGTATAGTTCTAACTTATATCTGTCAGTAGACACGTTATGGAAGATAAAAACTATAACATTTATAATACCAAGTAGTTCTAACTTATATCCGTCAGTAGACACGTTATGGAAGGTAAAAACTACAATATTTATAATAAAAAATAGTGTATAGTTCTAACTTATATCTGTCAGTAGACACATTATGGAAGGTAAAAACTGAAATATTTATAATAAAAAGTAGTGTATTTTTCTAACTTATATCTGTCAGTACACACGTTATGGAAGATAAAAACTATAACATTTATAATACCAAGTAGTTCTAACTTATATCTGTCAGTAAACACGTTATGGAAGGTAAAAACTACAATATTTATAATAAAAAGTAGTGTATATTTCAAACGTATATCTGTCAGTAGACACGTTATGGAAGATAAAAACAATAACATTTATAATACTAAGTAGTTCTAACTTATATCTGTCAGTAGACACGTTATGGAAGGTAAAAACTACAATATTTATAATAAAAAGTAGTGTATATTTCTAACTTATATCTGTCAGTAGACACGTTATGGAAGGTAAAAACTACAATATTTATAATAAAAAGTAGTGTATATTTCAAACTTATATCTGTCAGTAGACACGTTATGGAAGATAAAAACTACAATATTTATAATACTAAGTAGTTCTAACTTATATCTGTCAGTAGACGCGTTATGGAAGTTAAAAACTACAATATTTATATAAAAAGTAGTGTATAGTTCTAACTTATATCTGTCAGTAGACACGTTATGGAAGATAAAAACTACAATATTTATAATAAAAAGTAGTGTATAGTTCTAACTTATATCTGTCAGTAGACACGATATGGAAGGTAAAAACTACAATATTTATACTAAAAAGTAATGTATATTTCTAACTTATATCTGTCAGTAGACACGTTATGGAAGGTAAAAACTATAACATTAATAATACCAAGTAGTTCTAACTTATATCCGTCAGTAGACACGTTATGGAAGGTAAAAACTACAATATTTATAATAAAAAGTAGTGTATAGTTCTAACTTATATCTGTCAGTAGACACGTTATGGAAGGTAAAAACTAAAATATTTATAATAAAAAGTAGTGTATTTTTCTAACTTATATCTGTCAGTACACACGTTATGGAAGATAAAAACTATAACATTTATAATACCAAGTAGTTCTAACTTATATCTGTCAGTAAACACGTTATGGAAGGTAAAAACTACAATATTTATAATAAAAAGTAGTGTGTAGTTCTAACTTATATCTGTCAGTAGACACGTTATGGAAGGTAAAATCTATAACATTTATAATACTAAGTAGTTCTAACTTATATCTGTCAGTAGACACGTTATGGAAGGTAAAAACTAAAATATTTATAATAAAAAGTAGTGTATTTTTCTAACTTATATCTGTCAGTACACACGTTATGGAAGATAAAAACTATAACATTTATAATACCAAGTAGTTCTAACTTATATCTGTCAGTAGACACGTTATGGAAGGTAAAAACTACAATATTTATACTAAAAAGTAGTGTATAGTTCTAACTTATATCTGTCAGTAGACACGTTATGGAAGGTAAAAACTACAATATTTATACTAAAAAGTAGTGTATATTTCTAACTTATATCTGTCAGTAGACACGTTATGGAAGGTAAAAACTATAACATTTATAATACTAAGTAGTTCTAACTTATATCTGTCAGTAGACACGTTATAGAAGGTAAAAACTACAATATTTATAATAAAAAGTAGTGTATAGTTCTAACTTATATCTGTCAGTAGACACGTTATGGAAGGTAAAAACTACAATATTTATAATAAAAAGTAGTTCTAACTTATATCCGTCAGTAAACACGTTATGGAAGGTAAAAACTACAATATTTATAATAAAAAATAGTGTATAGTTCTAACTTATATCTGTCAGTAGACACGTTATGGAAGATAAAAACTACAATATAATACAAAGTAGTGTGTTGTTCTAACTTATATCTGGGAAGCCCAGACTTCCCTCTCCTCAGCCTCTTGCATATATAATCGGTCCCATCCATCGCTGCTTGCAGCGTTAATTTTTACTTGTTGCTGAAGCTGACATCCATCCAATAATATTACTTTTTCATGGCTCAGTCAAGTGACTTCTTTAGGGAGTCAGAAAGAGTGTGCTCCTGCATCAATGACAGACTCAATGAGGAAAAAGAAGATAATTGGAATCTCTTTCAGGAATGGGATGCAGATGTTGCTGAAGGAGCCCTAATAGATGGAGGCTCTTGCTTGAGAGCCACCTAAGACTTCCTCACTGTGCGTGAGGAACAATCCAGAAGGAATTGTAGTGGTTATGTTCGTTAATGCACATGTGAGATCTGTGAAACTGCCAATAAGACGTGCAAAAAGGTTTTTTTAATCAGCATTTAAATTTATTCCATCTCACCGCTTCCCTGCGGATTTTTCAAGTTCAATGTGAGCATTTTTTTTTTTTTTCTTCCTAAGCCGGCTCGGCTTTACAAACATGAAAATCGAATGACACGGGGAGTTTGACCGTGTTTTGCTTAAAAGCCGAAGCGCCCGTGGCGTGACAAACGACGTTAAAGCGAGCCAAAAGAACGACAGATTGCCGCGGAAGATGCGACGATAATCCCGCCGAAGATCTGGTCTGCTTTGAGGAGAATGCGTTGACGCAGACCTGGGCAAATGAAGGCCCGTTGAGCTTTTCAATCTGGCCTGCCGTACATTCTCAAATAATTTTTGGAGATCTTTGAGATGGAAACTGTAGCCGCCATTATGATGTGTGATGATGTTTTTTAATGACCGCATGTCTTGAACTATACAAAGTATTTCAGTGGTTGGAATCTGCGCTTTGGGATGATATACCAGTTACTATGGTCGTCTAATTAGTTACTATGGTCATCTATGTCACAGCAGCAAAGATGGGGCACCAAGCAGTGTGGGCGGGAAGCGTTTCCACGGACGCGGAAGGAGATTTTCACAACAAAGACCTAAACCTTAGTTATATATCAGATGTATCAGATTGTAGGTGCGTTTATTTTGTACCCTTCGCGTTCATATTTCACTGTTTGTTGCATTTTTTTGTGTTTCACTTGATTGTGAAATATGTCGATCGAAAGGGGTTGTCAATATTCAGTGTTTTATCCATCCATCCATCTTCTTCCGCTTATCCGAGGTTCGGTCGCGGGGGCAGCAGCCTAAGCAGGGAAGCCCAGACTTCCCTTTCCCCAGCCACTTCTTTCAGCTCTTACCAGGGGATCCCAAGGCGTTCCCAGGCCAGCCGGGAGACATAGTCTTCCCAACGTTTCCTGGGTTCCGGTTGGACGTGCCCGAAAGACCTCCATAGGGAGGCGTTCGGGTGGCATCCTGACCAGATGCCCGAACCACCTCATCTGGCTCCTCTCGATGTGGAGGAGCAGCGGCTTTACTTTGAGCTTCTCCCGGATAACAGAGCCTCTCACCCTATCTCTAAGGGAGAGCCCCGCCACACGGCGGAGGAAACTAATTCCGGCCGCTTGTACCCGTGATCTTATCCTTTCAGTCATAACCCAAAGCTCATGACCATACGTGATGATGGGAACATAGATCGACCGGTAAATTGAGAGCTTTGCCTTCCGGCTCAGCTCTTTCTTCACCACAACGGATCGATAGAGCGTCCGCATTACTGAAGACGCCGGACCGATCCACCTGTCGATCTCGCGATCCACTCTTCCCTCACTCGTGAACAGGGCTCCTAGGTACTTGAACTCCTCCACTTGGGGCAGGGTCTCCTCCCCAACCCGGATATGGCACTCCACCCGTTTCCGAGTGAGAACCATGGACTCGGACTTAGAGGTGCTGATTCTCATTCCGGTCGCTTCACACTCTGCTGCGAACCGATCCAGTGAGAGCTGAAGATCCTGGCCAGATGAAGCCATCAGGACCACATCATCTGCAAAAAGCAGAGACCTAATCCTGCAGCCACCAAACCGGATCCCCTAAATGCTCTGACTGCGCCTAGAAATTCTGTCCATAAAAGTTATGAACAGAATCGGTGACAAAGGGCAGCCTTGGCGGAGTCCAACCCTCACTGGAAACGTGTCCGACTTACTGCCGGCAATGCGGACCAAGACAGTCCGGTACCCCATACTCTCCGAGCACTCCCCACAGGACTTCCCGAGGGACACGGTCGAATGCCTTCTCCAAGTCCACAAAGCACATTTAGACTGCTTGGGCAAACTCCCATGCACCCTCAAAGACCCTGCCGAGAGTATAGAGCTGGTTCACAGTTCCACAACCAGGACGAAAACCACATTGTTC
>NC_084623.1:47931376-47963876 GCF_033978795.1 Nerophis ophidion
ACCTGTCAATCAAACATGCACTGCTGCTTGACCTCTGACTGCTGTCTTCACGTTGTTTTCACGAGACAAAAGGAGGGATTCACAAAGGGCCCGATTCACATGAAAAACGTAAACTTCACCTGATTGTTTGCTTTTTGAGGTCTTAGGATACAAAATGGGTCCTGAGGCCAGATAACAAGTATGGACTTGAATTTAGGCCGCAAATACAGACAACAATCTATTAATTACCTTGTTTGTTTGTTTTTTATCTAAAGCTGGAAGTGTCTAAAGTGCGACCCGGGGGGCCATTTGCGGCCCTGCAGCTGACTTTTTAGTTTAAAAAAATGTATTCTATATTTATTATTTATTAAAAGTATTTTTAGATTTTTTTTTTAATACTGACACAAAAAAAACCATTAAAAAGTGGAATAAAAGCGGCATGGTTGACTCTGATAACACAGACTGTATGCTCAAAAAATAATAATGAATAAAAATCTATGTAAAATATGAAATATACATGTGAATTTCCCCAAAAAAATATATTTATTAAATTATTTATTAATTTGTTTTATATTTATTAAAATGTTAATGTTTTCTTAAAATGCTACAACAACAAAAACATTAAAAAGTGGAATAAAAGTGGCATGGTTGAATCTGATAACACAGACTGTATGCTGAAAAAATAATAATGAATAAAAATCAATGTAAAATATGAAATATACATGTGAATTTCAAAATGTTTTTATATTTATTTAATTATCTATTAATTTGTTTTATATTTATTAAAATTTCAATGTTTTCTTAAAATGTTAGAACAAAAAAAAACATTAAAAAGTGGAATAAAAGTGGCATGGTTGACTCTGATAACACAGACTGTATGCTGAAAAAATAATAATGAATAAAAATCTATGTAAAATATGAAATATACATGTGAATTTCAATTTTTTTTTATATTTATTAAATTATTTATTAATTTGTTTAATATTTATAAAAAATGTAATGTTTTCTTAAAATGCTACAACAACAAAAAACATTGAAAAGTGGAATAAAAGTGGCATGGTTGACTCAGATAACACAGACTGTATGCTCAAAAAATAATAATGAATAAAAATCAATGTAAAATATGAAATATACATGTGAATTTCAGAATGTTTTTATATTTATTAAATTATTTATTAATTTGTTTTATATTTATTAAAATTTGTATGTTTTCTTAAAATGCTACAACAAAAAAAAACATTAAAAAGTGGAATAAAAGTGGCATGGTTGACTCTAACACAGACTGTATGCTCCAAAAATAATAATGAATAAAAATCTATGTAAAATATGAAATATACATGTGAATTTCAAAATGTTTTTATATTTATTAAATTATTTATTAATTTGTTTTATATTTATTAAAATGTTTATGTTTTCTTAAAATGCTACAACAAAAAAAACATTAAAAAGTGGAATAAAAGTGGCATGGTTGACTCTGATAACACAGACTGTGTGCTCAAAAAATAATAATGAATAAAAATCAATGTAAAATATGAAATATACATGTGAATTTCAATTTTTTTTATATTTATTAAATTATTTATTAATTTGTTTTATATTTATTAAAATGTTAATGTTTTCTTAAAATGCTACAACAACAAAAAACTTTAAAAAGTGGAATAAAAGATGCATGGTTGACTCTAACACAGACTGTATGCTCCAAAAATAATAATGAATAAAAATCTATGTAAAATATGAAATATACATGTGAATTTCAAAATGTTTTTATATTTATTAAATTATTTATTAATTTGTTTTATATTTATTAAAATGTTTATGTTTTCTTAAAATGCTACAACAAAAAAAACATTAAAAAGTGGAATAAAAGTGGCATGGTTGACTCTGATAACACAGACTGTGTGCTCAAAAAATAATAATGAAAAAAATTCAATGTAAAATATGAAATATACATGTGAATTTCAATTTTTTTTATATTTATTAAATTATTTATTAATTTGTTTTATATTTATTAAAATGTTAATGTTTTCTTAAAATGCTACAACAACAAAAAACATTAAAAAGTGGAATAAAAGTGGCATGGTTGACTCTGATAACACAGACTGTATGCTCAAAAAATAATAATGAATAAAAATATATGTAAAATATGAAATATACATGTGAATTTCCCCCCAAAATTATATTTATTAAATTATTTATTAATTTTCTTTATATTTATTAAAATTTTAATGTTTTCTTAAAATGCTACAACAAAAAAAAACATTAAAAAGTGGAATAAAAGTGGCATGGTTGACTCTGATAACACAGACTGTATGCTCCAAAAATAATAATGAATAAAAATCAATGTAAAATATGAAATATACATGTGAATTTCAAAATTTTTTTTATATTTATTGAATTATTTATTAATTTGTTTTATATTTATTAAAATTTTAATGTTTTCTTAAAATGCTAGAACAAAAAAAACATTAAAAAGTGGAATAAAAGGGGCATGGTTGACTCTGATAACACAAACTGTATGCTCAAAAAATAATAATGAATAAAAATCAATGTAAAATACGAAATATACATGTGAATTTCAAAATGCTTTTATATTTATTAAATTATATATTAATTTCTTTTATATTTATTAAAATTTAAATGTTTTCTTAAAATGCTAGAACAAAAAAAATACATAAAAAGTGGAATAAAAGTGGCACGGTTGGCTCTAACAACACAAATCTGGCATACAGACTGTATTTTTGATTAAAATTGTCATTGCTCAAAAAATAATAATAAATCAAAATCAAAGAAAAATATGAAATATTCGTGTTGATTTAGTTTTTGGGGTTTTTTTTTAACATTTGTTTTATATTTATAAAACATTTTATGTTTTCTTAAAATACTAAAACAAAAAATATATATAAAAAGTGGCATAAAAGTTTTTGTTTTTTTTCTTCGTTAAAATTGTCGTTGCTCAAAAAATAATAGTGAATAGAAATAAATGAAAAATATGAAATATACATGTGAATTAAATTTTTTAAATATTTATTAAATTATTTATTAAATTGTTTTATATTTATTAAAATGTAAATGTTTTCTTAAAATACTAGAACAAAAAAAAATACATAAAAAGTGGAATCAAAGTGGCATACAGACTGTATTTTTGATGACAATTGTCTTTGCTCAAAAAATAATAATAAATCAAAATCAATGAAAAATATGAAATATACGTGTTGATTTAGTTTTTAAATTGTATGTTTAAACATTTGTTTTATATTTATAAAAATGTTACTGTTTTCTTAAAATACCAGAACAAAAAATATATATAAAAAGTGGAATAAAAGTGGCACGGTTGACTCTAACAACATAGAGCTGCAGGGATGTATTCTGGTGTTATTATAAAACGTAGTCGTGTTTAGAGACTCTACATCTGTCGAGCGTGACATCGAATTGGACTTTCTCTTCTTAAAAGCTGGCACTGTTCTCTTAATGTTTGCACATTTTGTAGATGGCTGTCCGCGGGTATATCTGCAATATATATAAAAAATTACATCCACATCACAGACATGCTGACAACGATCCAGACAATGGTGGGTGTTTTGTTTACATTCGCTTTTGGTAGTGCGGTTTTTGTTTTTGTTTTTGTTAAAATTGTCATGCTCCAAAAAAAAATTATGATTAAAATTCAATAAAAAATATGAAATATACTTGTTAAATAAAACTTTGTTTTTAATGAATACCTAGCCCTACTATGTTACAGGTATTTTAATGTGGGTACCTGCGGAGCAAATTGTTTTCTGAGGTGGTACTTGGTGAAAAAACTTTGAGAACCACTGCTCTAGATCACACTTTTTCAAATGCGACCCGGGGGAAGCTTTTTTTATTTATTTTTGTAAACATTTGTTCTATATTTATAAAAAAAAATAAAATGTTGTCTTAAAATACTACAACAACAAAAAATACATAAACATTTTAATAAAAGTGGCACAGTTGACTCTAACAACACAAAGCTGGTATTCAGACTTTTTTTTGTTGTTGTTAAAATTGTTATTGCTCAAAAAATAATAACGAATCAAAATCTTTGAAAATTATGAAATATACTTGTTAAATAAAACCTTGTTTTTAATGAATGCCTGTGCCTACTACGTTACTGAGAGCCACTTTTCAAGTGTGACACAGAGGCAGCTAATTTTTTTTTCGAACATTTTTCTATATTTATTAAAATGTTTATGTTTTCTTAAAATACTAGAACAAAAAAAATACATAAAAAGTTAATTAAAAGTGGCATGGTTGACTCTGATAACAGAAACCTGGCATTTACTGTATTTTTCATTAAAACTGTCATTGCTCAAAAAATAATAATGAATCAAAATCAATGAAAAATATCAAATATATGTGTTAAATTAAAAAAAAACATTGTTTTTAATGAGTACCTGGGCCTACTCCGTTACTGAGAACCACTTTTCAAGTGTGACCCGGGGGCAACTTTTTTTAAAAAAAAACATTTGTTCTATATTTATTACATTTTTAATGTTTTCTTAGAATAAAAGAACAAAAAATATACATAAAAAAAGTGAAATAAAAGTGGCATGATTGACTCTGATAACACAAAGTCATCAAAATCAATGAAAAATATGAAAATATACGTGTTGAATAAGAAATTACTTTACATCAAATATTCCACTTTGAAATATTTTTGCAGAAAATATTTTTTCCTTTACAAAAAGAGCATAACTCATTAAAAAAAAAAGTCAACTTATGGTATGAAGTTGATCCACAACTTTAAAATGGAACTGCACTTTTTGGGGTATTTTGCCTATTGTTCACAATCACTACGAAAGAAATGACGATTGATGGGTTTTTTTTTTTGCATTCTAAATATTAAATAAATGCGATTAAAAGTCTGCTTACATTATAGCCTATAGTAGCCGTTCAATTCTGCCTATAAAGCCCCTAAAAAACATTCACGTCCTTTAAGGTTTTATATTGATGATGTAAGTATTTATGTCATGTATTAACGGGCACTTTTATAATAACATTCAATATTTACGTTTTTTGCGCATCACAAATAACTGATTATTTCCCCTTGCAGACTTTGAGAGGCAAAAACATAATAAAACATTACTTACTGTACAATGTCTGCTGCCATTAGATGCTGACTACTACAAACCCCGTTTCCATATGAGTTGGGAAATTGTGTTAGATGTAAATATAAACAGAATACAATGATTTGCAAAATCATTTTCAACCCATATTCAGTTGAATATGCTACAAAGACAACATATTTGATGTTCAAACTGATAAACATTTTTTTTTTGTTGCAAATAATCATTAACTTTAGAATTTGATGCCAGCAACACGTGACAAAGAAGTTGGGAAAGGTGGCAATAAATACTGATAAAGTTGAGGAATGCTCATCAAACACTTATTTGGAACATCCCACAGGTGTGCAGGCTAATTAGGAACAGTTGGTTGCCATGATTGGGTATAAAAGCAGCTTCCATGAAATGCTAAGTAATTCACAAACAAGGATGGGGTGAGGGTCACCACTTTGTAAGCAAATTGTCGAACAGTTTTAGAACAACATTTCTCAACGAGCTATTGCAAGGAATTTAGGGATTTTACCATCTACGGTCTGTAAAATCATCAAAAGATTCAGAGAATCTGGAGAAATCACTGCCCGTAGGCAATGATATTACAGACCTTTGATCCCTCAGGTGGTACTGCATCAAAAACCGACATCAGTTTGTAAAGGATATCACCACATGGGCTCAGGAACACTTCATAAAACCACTGTCAGTAACTACAGTTGGTCGCTACATCTGTAAGTGCAAGTTAAAACTCTACTATGCAAAGCCAAACCCATTTATCAACAGCACCAAGAAACGCCATCCACTTCGCTGGGCCTGAGCTCATCTAAAATGGACTGATGCAAAGTGGAAAAGTGTCCTGTGGTCTGACGAGTCCACATTTCCAATTATGTTTGGAAACTGTGGACGTGGTGTCCTCCGGAACAAAGAAGAAAATAACCATCCGGATTGTTATAGGCGCAAAGTTTAAAAGCCAGCATCTGTGATGGTATGGGGGTGTATTAGTGCCCAAGGCATGGGTAACTTACACATCTGTGACGGCACCATTAATGCTGAAAAGTACATACATGTTTTCGAGCAACATATGTTGTCATCCAAGCAAGGTTATCATGGACGCCCCTGCTTATTTCAGCAAGACAATGCCAAGCCACGTGTTACAACAGCATGGCCTCGTAGTAAAAGAATGCGGGTACTTTCCAGGCCCGCCTGCAGTCTAGACCTGTCTCCCATCGAAAATGTGTGGTGCATTATGAAGCATAAAATACGACAGTGGAGACCCTGGACTGTTCAACGAATGAAACTCTACATAAAACAAGAATGGGAAAGAATTCCACTTTCAAAGCTTCAACAATAAGTTTCCGCAGTTCCCAAACATTTATTGAGTGTTGCTAAAAGAAAAGGTGATGTAACACAGTGGTGAACATGCCCTTTCCCAACTACTTTGCAGCCATGAAATTCTAAGTAATTTTTATTTGCAAAAAAAAAAATAGAGTTTATGAGTTTGAACATCAAATATGTTGTCTTTGTAGCGTATTCAACTGAATATGGGTTGAAAATTATTTGCAAATCATTGTATTCTGTTTATATTTACATCTATCAAAATTTCCCAACTCATAATCCTGGCAAAGAAATCTCATAATCCTGGCAAAGAAATAGGGAAGCGAATCAGGTGAGCCTTGTATATGCAAAAATATTTAAAAAATAGACCATTCATCGGCAGTGCACTTTATAATCCGGTGCACCTTATGGTCCGGATAATACGGTATGTGTGATTCCTGCTTATAGGGCAGGGGTAGGGAACCTATGGCTCACGAGCCAGATGTGGCTCTTTTGATGACTGCATCTGGCTCTCGGATAATTCTGAGCTGACACTGCTTAACACGATAAGTAATGAATAATTCCACTTGTAATCAAAGTGTTAAAAATAACGTTCAAAATATAAAACATTCTCATTCATTTGAATCCATCCATCCATTTTTAATTGCGCTTGTTCAAGAAGTTGCATTAAGGGTAAGAAGTGATTTATTTATTATTGGTTAGTTTAGGGCTTGCCCTCCTGGGGATTCTTCAGGCCACCAAGCACCGACATCAAAGCCTGTTTCAGGGTTTTAGTATTTTTTTATTTTTCAATAAGTCTCTCTGTTGCTTTCCAGCAATTGTCTTTTTCTCTTTCGTTCTCGCACGTACTCTGGCTCCAGCCCCAACCCTGTCTCTCCTCCGGGCTGCTGCTTATAAACAGAGCGACAAGTGATTAGATAAGGCCCAGGTGAGCCATCTACGCACCTGTCGCCGATTTCAAGGCCGGTCCTGGCAACACCCCGCTTCGCTGCAGACCCGCAGGCCACGCCCACTCCACAGTTAGCTTCAGAATAACAATGTTATTACAAAGAATAAAAGACCTATTATACTCCAGAAATGTTGGTCTTACTTAAAAATGCACACGTTTAGTTGTGTTCAGCGTTAAAGAAATACTATATGGCTCTTACGGAAATACATTTTAAAATATTTGGCTTCTTGGCTCTCTCAGCCAAAAAGGTTCCCGACCCCTGTTATAGGGTATGGGATCAATATTGGTATGGGCCTAAACTCAAATTTCCAACATCTGTATCGGACGGGACTCCCCTGATTCTCTTCGGTTGCAGTCTTAAGACCAATTTCTTCTTTTTTTCGAAGCACACTCTCGCTGGTTTTTCCGCGCTGTCAATCATCCATCAGTCTATATTTCCACTTCTTGTTTTATGTTTTTTCAATCCCTTCTGCAGCAATTTATTGTATTTTCTTCACCCCGCCAATCCATCATTTACCCGCTCGGGCCCCGTCGAGCTCCCCTCCGCTGCTCTTTGTGCTGACACACTGACCTCAATCAGTCTTATTGGGGAATTGATTGCAACCAGCATTAGGTTGGAAAAATGTCATGCCCGTACAGCGCCGTCGCTACTTTCTTTGTGCAAGCGCATCCGTCCCTGAACCTTTGTCACTTTGCAAAACCTTGTAGTCCTTTGAAAGACTGCTGGCTTTATTTGTTTTTTTTCAATTGCTGTCCACAATTGTGTAAATAGCGTCGGATTAGGACGATTTATCCCCGCGTATATTGAAGGCTTAACTCTACCCGGAGGGCGTACATTTTATAAACACACCTTTGACACAAACTGTGTAATCTACAGCTCAAACATGAACCTCGCTGTGCTTTAAGACAGTTCTCACACGTATGCAGGTAGCACGCATGGCTGATGTCGAGACGTGACATGCCTGGTCATGGACAAACATAACATGTTTATGATTTGGTATGCAATCCATATGTGCAAAACAATTGGGTTCCAGTTGTTAGGTCAGCAAGGTTTCATTTTAATGATGGATTAAAATTTAATTAAATGGGGCGGTATAGCTCGATTGGTAGAGTGGCCGTGCCAGCAACTTGAGGGTTGCAGGTTCAATTCCCGCTTCCGCCATCCTAGTCACTGCCGTTGTGTCCTTGGGCAAGACACTTTACCCACCTGCTCCCAGTGCCACCCACACTGGTTTAAATGTAACTTAGATATTGGGTTTCACTATGTAAAGCGCTTTGAGTCACTAGAGAAAAGCGCTATACAAATATAATTCACTTCACATTTTGAGGGGCAACCTGGGCTTCTCTGCTGAGGCTGCTGACCTGCAACCTGACCTTGGATAAGCAGAAAAAGTTGGATGGACGCATTGATTTGAGTTCTTTTTACATCGTAATACAGCCCATTGACAGATGGGGTGCTCAAAAATCTACTATACATATATATATATATATATATATATATATATATATATATATATATATATATATATATATATATATATATATATATGTGTATATGTTAGGGGTGTTGGAAAAAATCGATTCGCATACAAATCGAATCGAATAGGTTGTGCGATTGAGAATCGATTCTCATTTATTTTAAATCGATTTAAAAAAAAATATATATATATATATATATTTTTTTTTTTTTAATCAATCCAACAAAACAATACACAGCAATATCATAACAATGCAATCCAATTCCAAAACCAAACCTGACCCAGCAACACTCAGAACTGCAATAAAAACACAAACACGACACAGAACAAACCAAAAGTAGTGAAACAAAAATGAATATTATCAACAACAGTATCAATATTAGTTATAATTTCAGCATAGCAGTGATTAAAAATCCCTCATTGACATTATCATTAGACATTTATAAAAATAAAAAAAAAAGAACAGTGGCTTACACTTGCATCGCATCTCATAAGCTTGACAACACACTGTGTCCAATGTTTTCACAAAGATAAAATAAGTCATATTTTTGGTTCGTTTAATAGTTAAAACAAATTTACATTATTGCAATCAGTTGATAAAACATTGTCCTTTACAATTATAAAAGCTTTTTTTTTTTAAATCTACTACTATGCTAGCATGTCAGCAGACTGGGGTAGATCCTGCTGAAATCCTATGTATTGAATGAATACAGAATCGTTTTGAATCGGAAAAATGTCGTTTTTGAATCGAGAACCGAATCGAAAAAATCGATATATTATCGAATCGTGACCCCAAGAATCGATATTGAATCGAATCGTTGGACACCCAAAGATTCACAGCCCGAATATATATACGTATATATATATCCATCCATCCATTTTCTACCACTTATTCCCTTTCGGGGTCGCAGGGGGCGCTGGCGCCTATCTCAGCTACAATCGGGCGGAAGGCGGGGTACACCCTGGACAAGTCGCCACCTCATCGCAGGGCCAACACAGATAGACAGACAACATTCACACTCACATTCACACACTAGGGCCAATTTAGTGTTGCCAATCAATATATATATATATATATATATATATATATATATATATATATATATATATATATATATATATATATATATATATATATATATGTGTATATGTATATATATATGTATATGTGTATATATATATATATATATATACATACATATATATGTGTTTGTATATATATATATATATATGTGTGTGTGTGTGTGTGTGTGTGTGTGTATATATATATATATATATATATATACACACACACACACACAGTGGGGCAAATTAGTATTTAGTCAGCCACCGATTGTGCAAGTTTTCCCACTTAAAATGATGACAATCGGTGGCTGACTAAACACTTTTTACCCCACTGTATATATATATGTATATCTGTTAAGATGTTCTATATACACTTCTGTTAAAATGCAATAATCACTTATTCTTCTATTGTTTGATACTTTGCATAAGTTTTGGAGGATTCCACAAATTTGGGTATCAATCCGATTCCAAGTTTAATTAATTTCATCCTGCTTTGCAAGATGAAAATAAATAAATATAAAACAGTTCAAAGTAATAATAATATAAAATACAGAAAATTTAAAAGCAGTACTTGTCTGCAGTACCTTTAATCTGTATTTTATTTGACTTGGCATTGAAGCGTACAAGCTATGGTCTTGTTTCCCCTCAAATAAATTAAAGGCCTACTGAAATGAGATTTTCTTATTTAAACGGGGATAGCAGGTCCATTCTATGTGTCATACTTGATCATTTCGCGATATTTCCATATTTTTGCTTAAAGGATTTAGTAGAGAACATCGACGATAAAGTTCGCAACTTTTGGTCGCTAATAAAAAAGCTTTGCCTGTACCTGAAGTCGCAGACGATGACGTCACCCGTTGATGGCTCCTCACATCCTCACATTGTTTTTAATGGGAGCCTCCAACAAAAAGAGCTACTTGGACTGAGAAAACGACAATTTCCCCATTAATTTAAGCGAGGATGAAAGATTTGTGTTTGAGGATATTGATAGCGACGGACTAGAAAAAAAAAATATATTACATATAGTTAAAATGAAAAAAAAACGCGATTGCATTGGGACTGATTCAGATTTTTTTTAGACACATTTACTAGGATAATTCTGGGAAATCACTTATCTTTCTATTGTGTTGCTAGTGTTTTAGTGAGTTTAATATTACCTGATAGTCGGAAGGGTGTATCCACGGGTGTCTTGAGTCGGAAGGGTGTGTCCACGGGTGTCTTGAGGCCAGTGTCTGATGGAAGTCGACGGCAGCTGTATGGACGGCGCAAGCTCAGCTGATCTCTTTACCACAATTTTCTCACCGAAAACTGCTGGTTGACATTTGGTCGGAATCCATGTTCGCTTGACCGCTCTGATCCATAGTAAAGCTTCACCTCCGGGAATTTTAAACAAGGAATCACTGTGTGTTTGTGTGGCTAAAGGCTAAAGCTTCCCAACTCCATATTTCTACTGTGACTTCTCCAATATTAATTGAACAAATTGTAAAAGATTCAGCAACACAGATGTCCAAAATACTGTGTAATTATGCGGTTAAAGCAGACGACTTTTAGCTGTGTGTGTGCGTAGCGCTCACACTTCCTAAAACCCTGTGACGTCACGCGTACACGTCATCATTACGCAACGTTTTCAACAAGTAACTCCCGGGAAATTTAAAATTGCAATTTAGTAAATTAAAAAGGCCTTATTGGCATGTGTTGCAATGTTAATATTTCATCATTGTTGTATAAACTATCAGACTGCGTGGTGGGTAGTAGTGGGTTTCAGTAGGCCTTTAAATGGGAACATTATCACCAGACCTATGTAAGCGTCAATATATACCTTGAGGGTGCAGAAAAAAGACCATCTATTTTTTTAACCGATTTCCGAACTCTAAATGGGTGAATTTTGGCGAATTAAACGCCTTTCTGTTTATCGGGCTGGAGGCGATGACGTCAGAATGTGACGTCGTCGAGGTAACACACCCGCCATTTTCATTTTCAACACATTACAAACACCGGGTCTCAGCTCTGTTATTTTCCGTTTTTTTTTTTTTTTTTGGAACCTTGGACAGTATGATGTCGGAGGGTGTAACAACACTAACAGGGAGGGATTCAAGTTGCACCACTGGCCCGAAGATACGAAACTGTCTGCCGCCAGACCCCCATTGAATGTACCGGAGTGTCTCCACATTTGACCGGCGATGCTAAGGCAGACATGGCACAGAGATGTATTTATAACCTGCAAATGCATTTGCAACGATAGTCAACGAAATCACAAAGGTGAGTTTTGTTGATGTTGACTGCCAGCTAATCGATGCTAACATGCTATGCTAATCGATGCTAACATGCTATTTACCGGCGGTGCTGAAGCAGACATGGCACAGAGATGTATGGATAACCTGTAGATGCATTTGCAACTATATTATGTTTCCTTCCACCCACATTTAATGCGAAAAAAAACACTTACCCATCGACGGATTTAAGTTGCTCCAGTGTCAAAAGATGCGAAAGTCCTGATCGTTTGGTCCGCACATTTTACCGGCGATGCTAACGCAGCTATTCGGCCATGCTATGGCTATGAATAGCGTCAAAAGCTATTCGCTCAATAGCTTCAGTTTCTTCTTCAATACTTTCATACTCCAACCATCTGTTTCAATACATGCGTAATCTGTTGAATCGCTTAAGTCGCTGAAATCCGAGTTTGAATCCGAGCTAATGTCAGTATATCTTGCTGTGGTATTCGCCATTGTTTGTTTACATTGGCAGCACTGTGTGACGTCACAGGGGAAATGAAATGGCCAGTGTCTTCGCAGAGAGCGAAAATAAGGCACAATAAAACTTTATTTAGGGATATTCCGAGACCGGTAAAATTTTGAAAAAAAAACTTCAAAAAATACAACAAGCCACTGGGAACAGATTTTTATTGTTTTTAACCCTTTTGAAATTGTGATAATGTTCCCCTTTAAGATGCATGGAGCAGCGCAAACAAAGCCGTCACTTTTACCTCCGATGTGTCCAAATCGTTATTTTCCCTGCCATGCGCATCATTCCATCATTTACCAGGTCAATGTATGAAATCACACGTTGGCAGCAAAAAGAAAAAAAAAAACAGTGCTGATCTCAGCAGCGTAACCTTCAATTGTCACGATCGGCATGGCTCCCCCCCGCCCATCACCCTCAATTAAATATTGCTACGGGGAAAAAAAAAAAAACTCACATTAGATGCTGTTGCTTTGGAATTCAAAGTAGGCATCTGGAATAGCCTGATAACACATATTCAAGGAATATAACATTATTTGTTGCCGTTTCATTATCTGTGTGTGTTTGTCACCGTGGTTACATTAATCTTCCTGCTCTTTGAGGGGAAAAAATAAAAAATAAAAAAATAGAAAGAATGTCCGGTTACATAAATCATGCAATTTTGCATGAAGAAGTATTTTTCTCAAGGACGCAGTGGGGAACTGTTAGCCGCCCGCCTCCCTTCCTCCCGAGCCGCGCTGCTTTCTTAATGAAGGAGCGGCTATCCATCATTTTGCCTCCACATCAATCACTTCCTGTCCAATCAGTTTAAATAGACTCCGCCAGGAATGTTGCGCGTGTACATGTGTCCCGCTCTGATATGGAATGCCTAAATGTAGAGGTCGCCAAGGCGCTGAAAATTGTATTTTTGCAAGCACTGACTTGCTATTTTGAGAAGAAATTAAAGGGGAACATTATCACAGTTTCAAAAGGGTTAAAAACAATAAAAATCAGTTCCCAGTGGCTTGTTGTATTTTTTGAAGTTTTTTTCAAAATTTTACCGGTCTCGGAATATCCCTAAATAAAGCTTTGAAGTGCCTTTTTTTCGCTCTCTGCGAAGACACTGACCATTTCCCTGTGATGTCATACAGTGCTGCCAATGTAAACAAACAATGGCGAATAGCACAGCAAGATATAGTGACATTAGCTCGGATTCTAACTCGGATTTCAGCGACTTAAGCGATTCAACAGATTATGCATGTATTGAAACAGATGGTTGGAGTATGAAAGCATTGAAGAAGAAACTGAAGCTATTGAGCGAATAGCTATTGACGCTATTCATAGCCATAGCATGGCCGAATAGCTGCGTTAGCATCGCCGGTAAAATGTGCGGACCAAACGATCAGGACTTTCGCATCTTTTGACACTGGAGCAACTTAAATCCGTCGATTGGTAAGTGTTTTTTTTCACATTAAATGTGGGTGGAAGGAAACGTAATATAGTTGCAAATGCATCTGCAGGTTATCCATACATCTCTGTTCCATGTCTGCTTTAGCACCGCCGGTAAATAGCATGTTAGCATCGATTAGCGTAGCATGTTAGCATCGATTAGCTGGCAGTCAACATCAACAAAACTCACCTTTGTGATTTCGTTGACTATCGTTGCAAATGCATCTGCAGGTTATCCATACATCTCTGTGCCATGTCTGCCTTAGCATCGCCGGTCAAATGTGGAGACACTCCGGTACATTCAATGGGGGTCTGGTGGCAGACACTTTGGCATCTTCGGGCCAGTGGTGCAACTTGAATCCCTCCCTGTTAGTGTTGTTACACCCTCCGACAACACACCGTCGAGGCATGATGTCTCCAAGGTTCCAAAAAATAGTCAAAAAAACGGAAAATAACAGAGCTGAGACCCGGTGTTTGTAATGTGTTGAAAATGTGTTACCTCGGCGACGTCACATTCTGACGTCATCGCTTCCAGCGCGATTAACAGAAAGGCGTTTAATTCGCCCAAATTCACCCATTTAGAGTTCGGAAATCGGTTAAAAAAATACATGGTCTTTTTTCTGCACCATCAAGGTATATATTGACGTTTACATAGGTCTGGTGATAATGTTCCCCTTTAAACTCAAGTGATAAGTAAAATAGCTAGAGCGAATATTGAGTATTTTCCGGAGCATAGGGTGCACCGGAATATAAGACGCACTGCCGATGAATGGTCTATGTTTGATCTTTTTTCACATATAAAGCGCCCCGGATTATAGGGCGCATTAAAGGGGTCATATTAGGCTAGGCTGACCATATTCTGAAATCCCAAAAAAGAGGACACACATATGCGTGCCAATGCGTGAAAATTTGCCAATGATACTCAAACTTGCTTTATAAATAATATATTTATTTAAATAAAGCATTTTTTCTCCTCTGTTGACGGCTGTGTTGGCGCTAGGGATTTCTAAAACGGGGTCCCAGGGACCCCATTAAGTCATAAAAATGGGGTCCCACAGTACATTTTTGGGGTCCCTCTTTTTTGTAAGCGTTTTGAAAACAAATGATAAAAGTATTCATTATCCTGTTGTATCTCACATTCTATATCGAGTTTTGGAAAAAGGTTGTCATAAATGTTACTTAAATCATATTAAAAATAATAAAAAAAAAGAAAACAAATGTGTATACATATGTAAATGTATTCAGTTATAAACATTCATTCACTTTCTTCTTTCCTTCATGGATCTAAACTTTACCGCTGCTGGTAGTTTTTCCTATGTTTTTATGTAATAAGTTGTAGGTGTATTTATTTCAGTATAAAAGTGTAAAAAGTGTTTTCCTTGGGACATGAAATGATAATAATGTTGTGCCATTTTATATTTAACGCTTAAATCTCTGGAGTCTTACACTCACCTTAGTGTTTACCAAGAAGTCTATTTCCTTTTCCCGGCAAAACAAAATTTTTATTCTATTTTTTCATCTTTTTCATATCTCTGAAAGAGGTCCAGAGAGCCACTAGGGTGGCGCTATAGAGCCGCGGGTTGCTGACCCCAGGTCTCCCGTCCAAAGGCAAAACCTAGTAACTCACTTCTAGCTGAGTCTATTTCCTTTTCCCGGCAAAACAACATTTTTATTTTATTTTTTCATCTTTTTCATACCTCTGAAAGAGGTCCAGAGAGCCACTAGGGTGGCGCTATAGAGCCGCGGGTTGCTGACCCCAGGTCTCTCGTCCAAAGGCAAAACCTAGTAACTAACTTCTAGCTGAGTCTATTTCCTTTTCCCGGCAAAACAACATTTTTATTTTATTTTTTCATCTTTTTCATATCTCTGAAAGAGGTCCAGAGAGCCACTAGGGTGGCGCTATAGAGCCGCGGGTTGCTGAGCCCAGGTCTTCCGTCCAAAGGCAAAACCTAGTAACTCACTTCTAGCTGAGTCTATTTCCTTTTCCCGGCAAAACAACATTTTTATTTTATTTTTTCATCTTTTTCATATCTCTGAAAGAGGTCCAGAGAGCCACTAGGGTGGCGCTATAGAGCCGCGGGTTGCTGACCCCAGGTCTCCCGTCCAAAGGCAAAACCTAGTAACTCACGTCTAGCTGATTTTGAGAAAACAAAGGAAAACCAATCTATCTTGATGCTGTCTTACAAAGATTTACAAAGTCATCAAACGTATAGATGTTTTCCTGAGCTTTCATTTTCTTGCCGATTGAGCCATGGATTGGATTGAATATGCTCTCATGAACGATATTTTATCACAATCTCGGGTGGGCCCCATTCTGCGTTTGCACATTGGGCAAGAGTTACGCGTCCAGTTTTTATTTTGACCTCCACAGTTTTCTGCCCAAAAGAGTATGCAAGGGGAAGAATCAAGATCAATACATTTAATGAAAGTGCTTGCAACGTCCCGGGCCAATCTTCCAAATATCCCCTCGTGCCATAATATCACATAATCAGGTTGACCGTCGGCCCCCATTCGTGCAAATGTCTCATTAAAGACAATAAGGTGACTGACAAAGAAGCTCCGATTGGTCTTTTGAGATGCTAGGTTTTTCTGTTGTATCTACGCGGTTATGTGGTAGTTGCTAGGTCCTGCCATGCGCGTAACAGCTTACTTACGGAACAAATTACAATATCGCATACACTAATGTAAAGCATATCACCTAGGAACTCCAAAATTATTATCAGCTCAGTTTTGACCAAAATTGAGTTACTGGGTTTTGCCTTTGGACGGGAGAGGTACAGGCTGAGGCCATGACCCTGCATTGGTTTCTTGCTGGTACTTATGAGGTCAATGGAAACCCTCAGAAAGATTGTGTGTGGGACACGTGTTGTGTGCATGCGAGTTAGCGGGTGTTTTATCAGTAATTGTGGCACAGCACGCTTCCTGTCCGGTCTGCACCGTCTCTGGCAGGAATCCTTTAGTCAAACTAATGACCTCAGGCGGCACCTAGACACTGCCATGCTGTTTGTGTTGGCTGTCTAATTGTGAGTCCGTGTGTGTGTGTGTGTTTGAGAGACCACTGGGGTCGGCATTGATTGAGCGCCCGGTGCCCTTTTTGTCAGCGCATTTAGCCCTAGTAGAAAAAGGTCTCCATGTCCCCCCCGGTCCTCGTATGTGTTGTTTCTGTTCCTTCACCCGCCGTGACCTCCTCTTCCTCGCTAGCCTCCACTCAGAACAAACTAAGCCACGGTTTGATACCACGCCGCTTCGCATCATCATTGAACAGCACTCATCCTTTATCTCCAAACTGCAGCGAATCAAATAGCATCAACCCCCCTTCACTTGTACTGTATGAGTGGGGCTAAAGTTAAAAAAAGTTAAAGTACCAATGATTGTCTCACACACACACACTACGTGTGGCAAAATTATTCTCTGCATTTGACCCATCACCCTTGATCACCCCCTTGGAGGTGAGGGGAGCAGTGAGCGGCAGCAGTGGCAGCGCCCGGGAATCATTTATTAAGATTTAACCCCCAATTCCAACGCAAGCAGGGAGGTAATGGGTCCCTTTTTTTTTTTTTAAGTCTTTGGTATGACTCGGCCGGGGTTTGAACTCACGACCTACCGATCTCAGGGCGGACACTATCCAACAATATTTACATAAATTGGTTGGGCATTGCCACACTGGTCTGTAATGCAAAATTGCCACCAGGGAACAGAAGTGTAGAGAAACCAAACCTAGTGTTTCCATGTACATTCTGGGTGTCTCACTCAGTAAAAAAAAATAAAAATTGGAGAGTGGCACTTTCCATCATTTTCAATTTGGCTCGCTGGACATTCCCAAATATATTTTTTTAGATCTTTAAAGATGGAAACTGTAGCCGCCATGACTCCGAGGATCTTGGGGAATGCAAAGGAAAGTTGGCGCGGGCAAGACGTGAATGTAAGTACATATTTATTAATAACACTAACAAACTACAAAAAAAGGAAGCAGACAGAAGGCGCGCACAACGGCGGAGAACAAACTTGAATAACGAAAACAAAAGACTAGCACAAAGGCAATTAACTATGAACACGAAACAAAAAAACTTACTGTGGTATGACATGAATCTTGAACTATAATAAACAGGAATATCATGGGTAGCAGAGGTATTATGGATGGATAGATAGATAGGGCAATGTCGAATGCTCAGACGAAGCACCAAGTGTGGGTGGGGTGCGTTTCCCCAGAGTGTTAATCCAGAGCGGCCAGCCTGAAATGCGGGTGTCAGGGACGGATGCAGAAGGAGATTTTTACAACAAATTTCTGAAGCTTGGTGATATATCAAATATTTCAGATGGTTTTTTTTTTTACCTTTTGCGTCCATATTTGGCTGTTTGTTGTATTTTTGTTGCTTTTCGCTCGATTGTAAAATATGTCGATCAAGAGGGGGGTGTGACGTTCATTTGTTGTCAATATTCAGTGTTTTGTCCTTCATAGTTAATATTGTAAATCCCACATTCTTTATTTTCATGTACATTCTGGGTGTCTCAGTAAAAAAAAATTAAAA
Source organism: Nerophis ophidion (assembly GCF_033978795.1). Classification (NCBI taxonomy): domain Eukaryota; kingdom Metazoa; phylum Chordata; class Actinopteri; order Syngnathiformes; family Syngnathidae; genus Nerophis; species Nerophis ophidion. The sequence continues at coordinate 47,949,951 of NC_084623.1, forward strand.
TTGGAGAGTGGCACTTTCCATCATTTTCAATTTGGCTCGCTGCACATTCCCAAATATATTTTTTTAGATCTTTAAGATGGAAACTGTAGCCGCCATGATGATGTGCAATGATGTTTTCAAATGACCGTAAGTCTTGAACTGTCAATCCGAGGATCTTGGGCTTTGTTTTCCCGGAATGCAAAGGAAAGTTGGCGCGGGCAAGACGTGAATGTAAGTAAATTTTTATTAATAACACTAACAAACTACAAAAAAAAGGAAGCAAACAAAAGGCGCGCACAACGGCGGAGAACAAACTTGAATAATGAAAACAAAAGACTAGCACAAAGGCAATTAACTATGAACACGAAACAAAAAAACTTACTGTGGCATGACATGAATCTTGAACTATAATAAACAGGAATCTCATGGGTAGCAGAGGTATTATGGATGGATGGATAGATAGGATAATGTCACCAGGACAAACAACAGAAACAGCCCGGCTTAAATAGCAGTGACATGATCAGGGAAAACAGGTGCGTGACTCGACAGGTGAAAAATAATGGGTTGCTGTGGTGACAAAACAAACAAAAGTGAACATGACACGAACTATACCAAGTATTTGAATGGTCGGAATCTGTGCTTTTGCATGATATAATAGTTACTATGGTAATCCAATTAGTTACTATGGTAATATAAGTCACAGCAGCTCAGGCGAAGCACCAAGCGGTGTGGGTGGTGAGCGTTTCCACAGAGTGTTTCCAGAGCGGCCAGCCTGAAATGCGGGTGTCAGGGAAGGAGATTTTTACAACAAAGTTCTAAAGCTTGGTGATATATCAAATATATCAGATTGTAGGTGTTATTTTTTTTTTTTTTCACCTTTTGCGTTCATATTTGACTGTTTGTTGTATTTTGGTTGCTTTTCGCTTGATTGTAAAATATTGTTGTTAATATTTAGTGTTTTATCCTTCATAGTTATTATTGTAAAACCCACATTCTTTATTTTCATGTACATTCTGGGTGTCTCAGTAGAAAAAAAAAAAAATTGGAGAGTGGCACTTTCCATCATTTTCAATTTGGCTCGCTGGACATTCCTAAATTATTTTTTTTTAGATCTTTAAGGTGGAAACTGTAGCTGGCGTTATGATGTGCAGTGATGTTTTCAAATGACCGTAAGTTTTGAACTATACAAAGTATTTCAGTGGTTGGAATCTGTGCTTTTGCATGACATACCAGTTACTATGGTAATCTAATTAGTTACTATGGTAATGTAAGTCACAGCAGCTCAGACGAGGCACCTAGCGGTGTGGGTGGGATGTGTTTCCACAGTGTGTTTCCAGAGCGGCCAGCCTGAAATGCGGGTGTCAAGGACAGACGCGGAAGGAGATTTTTACAACTAAGTTTTAAAGCTTGGTGATTTATCAAATATATCAGGTTGTAGTTGGGGTTTTTTAATACCCTTCATATTTGGCATTTTGTTGCATTTTTGTTGCTTTTCGCTTGAATGTAAAATATGTCGATCCTTCATATGTTGTCAATATTCAGTGTTTTATTGTTCATAGTTAATATTGTAAATCCCACTTTCTTTATTTTCATGTACATTCTGGGTGTCTCATTCCGTTTTTAAGGGGGTCTGTCATAACATTTTTAGCATTCAATCAGAAATCATTGTGAAGTTTTGTATTAGTGTTCCTAAAAGTCTGATATACCGGCCCCCAGACACATTTTATTCCTCTAATGTTGGCCCCTCTATTAAAAGTAATTGCCCAGGCCTGCGTTATAGGTTCTGAAATGTCTTCAATAACCTTTTTTTATCGTTTCAATATCAATTCTGTTTTTAGCAATTTGGATTAATTCCTCCTTTGTCGAGTCCTTGAGGCATAGCTCGGTTGGTAGAGTGGCAGCAACTTGAGGGTCCCAGGTTCGATTCCCGCTTCCGCCATCCTAGTCACTGCCGTTGTGTCCTTGGGCAAGACACTTTACCCACCTGCTCCCAGTGCCACCCACACTGGTTTAAAGGCCTACTGAAATGAGATTTTCTTATTTAAACGGGAATAGCAGGTCCATTCTATGTGTCATACTTGATCATTTCGCGATATTGCCATATTTTTGCTGAAAGGATTTGGTAGAGAAAATCGACGATAAAGTTCGGCACTCCCGGTACTTCCTGAAAAACTCTCGCCTTTACCGGAAGTCGCAGACGATGACGTCTTATGTTGACGGCTCCTCATATATTCACATTGATTTTAATGGGAGTCTCCAACAAAAAACAGTTATTCGGACCGAGAAAACGACAATTTCCCCATTAATTTGAGCGAGGATGAAAGATCGTGTTTGAGAATATTGATAACTAGAAAAAAACCCACAAAAAAACGAGTTAAAAAAAAAACAGATAGCATTGGGACGTATTTGTCAGAGTTATTTTATGTCGAACCCCAAGATGCAGAGAAGGAGGGAGGCATTTTGCAGGAAAACATAGTTTAATTTAAAACACTAGAACTAGAACAAACAAAGGGTACAAACAAAAAGCACGCATGTGGGCGGATATAACAAACTAAGGGCTATGAACAAACAAATCGGAAGCAGGGAACAAAAAACAGTAGCTACAAACATCTACCAAATATAGCTTACCGCTACGCTGCAATCACACGACCAGTAGGAATGACAAGTAGAAAATTACATTGACACGACAATAATCCAGCAACTGACACAAGACAAAGGAGGTACAAAGAGGAGCCGGCTGATTGGCAACAGGTGTGGCCAGATGCCAATCAGCCGCAGCTAAAGGGGAACACAGCACTCAGGGAACAAAATAAGAGCACTAGACAGGAACTAAGGACAGGCAATACTAAACACAGGAAACAGACAAATGCAGAGGAAAAAACTAAAACATAGACAAACTGTCAGGGGCAAGCCTGACAGTATTCCGATGTTTTTAAGCACATTTACTAGGATAATTCTGGGAAATCCCTTATCTTTCTATTGTGTTGCTAGTGTTTTAGTGAGTTTAATATTACCTGATAGTCGAAAGGGTGTCTCCACGGCCGGGTGTTGACGCCAGTGTCTCAGGCGAGTCGACGGCAGCTATGGACGGCACAAGCTCAGCTTTTATCCGGTAAGGATTGACTTTTTAACTACAATTTTCTCACCGAAACCTGCTGGTTGACATTTGGTCTGGAACCATGTCTGCTTGACCGTGCTGTGATCCATAATAAATTTTTACCTCCGGGAATTTTAAACAAGGAATCACCGTGTGTTTGTGTGGCTAAAGGCTAAAGCGTCCCAACTCCATCTTTCTACTGTGACTTCTCCAATATTAATTGAACAAATTGCAAAAGATTCAGCAACACAGATGTCCAAAATACTGTGTAATTATGCCGTTAAAGCAGACGAATTTTAGCTGTGTGTGTGCGTAGCGCTCACACTTCCTAAAACCCTGTGACGTCACGCTTACACGTCATCATTACGCAACATTTTCACGACGAAACACCCGGGAAATTTAAAATTGTAATTTAGTATACTAAAAAAGCCGTATTGGCATGTGTTGCAATGTTAATATTCCATCATTGATGTATAAACTATCAGACTGCGTGGTCGGTAGTAGTGGGTTTCAGTAGGCCTTTAGAGGGGAACATTAACAACACTAACAGGGAGGGATTCAAGTTGCACCACTGGCAAGAAATCTGCCGCCAGACCCCCATTGAATGTACCAGAGTGTCTTCACATTTTACCGGCGATGCTAAGACAGACATGGCACAGAGATGTATGGATAGCCTGCAGATGCATTTGCAACGATTAAGTCAACAAAATCACAAAGGTGAGTTTTGTTGATGTTGTTGACTTACGTGCTAATCAGACATATTTGGTCACGGCATGACGGCCAGCTAATCGTTGCTAACATGCTACGCTAATCGATGCTAATATGCTATTTACGCTAGCTGTATGTACATTTGAAACTAGAAACCCACATTGAATGCGAAACAAACACTTACCAATCGACGGATTAAAGTTGCTCCAGTGTCACAAGATGCGAAAGTCCTGATCGTTTGGTCCGCACATTTTACCGGCGATGCTAATAAGGCAGCCATGCTATGGGCCACTTCATTAGGTACACCCACGCTATGGCCGAATAGCGTCAATAGCTATTCGCTCAATAGCTTCAATTTCTTCTTCAATTTTGTTTTTTCGCTATCTGCCTCCGTACTCCGACCATCCGTTTCATTTCACGCGTAATCTGTTGAATCGCTTAAACCGCTGAAATCCGAGTCTGAATCCGAGCTAATGTCGCTATATATCTTGCTGTGGTATTCGCCATTGTTTGTTTGTATTGGCAGCCCTGTATGACGTCACAGGGAAATGGACAGTGGTTTCGAAGATAGCGAAAATAAGGCACTTTAAAGCTTTATTTAGGGATATTCCGGGACCGGTAAAATTTTGAAAAAAAACTTCAAAAAATACAACAAGCCACTGGGAACTGTTTTTTATTGTTTTCAACCCTTTTGAAATTGTGATAATGTTCCCCTTTAACTGTAACTTAGATATTGGGTTTCACTATGTAAAGCGCTTTGAGTCACTAGAGAAAAGCGCTATATAAATATAATTCACTTCACTTGAGGAGCATGGAGTTGCGCACATCCTTTCCTCCAGATGTGGTCCAATGACGGAGGTGTATCATGCTCTTCTTGTCAACTGGCAACTTCACCTGAGGGGTCATTATGGACTCACGGAGGCAAAGACCCTGACATAAGGAGATAAAAGCAGGAATCGTCAAGAAGAAACAAAGACAAGGGGGCAGAGTGACACCTCACATGATCTCGTCCCGCCTGTTTGTCTTTGACCTGAAGCCTAAAAGACCCCCTCACAGTGGTGCCCCTGACATTATCATCACACCCATGAAAAGAGCTTCTTGGTGCTTTAACTGGAAAAAGAACCGGATCCACAATTGTTTTCGCCTCTGGTGCTCCAGAGTGGGTGCACTTCAATTAATAAGCCCATCTTGCCAGCGTGTAATTACTGTTGCTGGACAAGTTCCACATTTTGTTCCAGCTATCAGGGGGAGGGTGGGAATTATTTGCCTGTTCCACCCAAGCTGAAGCAGCTCGAGAATAACAGTCCATATGGTTTCTCTTGGACTTCCAAATGACTTTAAATAAATGTATTCTTTGGAGTATGGCAGGGGTGTAAGAAGTGCGGCCCGGGGGTTATTTTTTAACGGCCCCACGGCACATTTTAAAAATACTATGAAAATAAATGTAAACATAAAAAGTGGTATAAAAGAGCAAATGTAACAGGAACATTTTGCAATGTTTACTCTAATAACACACAGCTGCCATGCAGGCTATTTCTTTCTTTAAAAAAAATAATAAGTGAATCAAAATCAATAATTATGAATTATTGACCTATTCAAGGCTCCAATTACGTCACATTAAATCAGGGGTCGGGAACCTTTTTGGCTGAGAGAGTCAAGAAGCCAAATATTTTAAAATGTATTTCCCTAAGAGCTGTATAATATTTTTTTTAACACTGAACACAACTAAACACGTGCATTTTTAGGTAATACCAACATTTCCAGAGTATAATATGTCTCTTATTCTTTATAATAACATTGTTATTCTGAAGCTAACTGTGGAGGGGGCGTGGCCTGCGGGCCTGCAGCAAAACAGGATGTTGCCAGGACCAGCCTCGAAATCAGCGACAGGTGCGTAGACGGCCCACCTGGGCCTTGTTATCTAATCACCTGTCGCTCTATTATAAGCAGCAGCCAGGAGGAGAGACAGGGTTGGGGCTGGAGCCAGAGCCCGAGTGAGGACGAAAGAGAAAAAGACAATTGCTGGAAAGCAACTGAGAAAAAAATTAAATAAAACAATATTGTAACCCTAAAACAGGCTCTTGGTGGTCTGAAGAACCCCCAGGAGGGCAAGCCCCACACTAACCAATAATAAATAAATTACTTCTTACCATTAATGCAACTTCTTGAACATAAAAAAAGCATGAGAATGTTTTATATTTTGAACGTTATTTTTAACACTGTGATTACAAGTGGAATTATTCATTACTTATCGTGTTAAGCAATGTCAGCTCAGTTTTTTTCGAGAGCCAGATGCAGTCATCAAAAGAGCCACATCTGGCTCCAAAGCCATAGGTTCCCTACCCCTGCATTAAATATTCCACTTCAACATATTTTTTGTGGGCAAATGTTGGATATTTTATGTTTGCCATATAAAGAATTAAGCTGTTTTGGTTTTTTTTCAAAGAAGGGCCTAAAACGAACAAACAAAAAACATAAACTACAAAAAAACTTATAATTGACGAAAAGATCTGAAGTTGATCTCGAGACCTTTGTGTTAAAAGTAAACAGTAAAAGAAAAATTATATAATTTATTTTTTAACACTTTAATGAGTAGGACCCCTTTGGATCAATGTGTTTTGTTTTTAAGTGTCATTGCACAAAAAATAATAGTGAATTAAAATCAACGGTGTCATGATTTATTGACCGTTTTACGGCTACAATTATTATATAATCTCAAATATTCTACTTGAAAATTTTATTGAGTGAAAATATTGCATATTTTGTGTTTTTTTTCCATAAAAAACATGGTTTTCTTTGACAAAAGAGCATACAACTTAAATCTTTAAATACGTCATATTGACAGATAGACCTAATGTTGATCTAGAGATTTAAAACTTGAATAATAATAAAAAATAATAATACTGAATAATGACACATTTTTAACATTTTATTTTTACCAAAACCCTTTGGGGTCCCCGGGATCAAACCTGAGTGGAGGCCTAAATGTATATTTTTTTCATACATATATTGGATTGTTTTTTTTTAAATAAATGGCCCCCGCTTGCTTCGATTTTTCAGTGTGCGGCCCTCAGTGGAAAAAGTTTGGACACCCCCTGGAGTATGCCATCTGTTTGTTTAACGTTTGTTGGAATTTTGCCTATCGTTCGCAATCATTGTTACTTTTATCTAATTTTTTTACGATTTTAAAGAGGATTTTTTAAAAACAGAAGTCACCGTTGTAGCCTTCAAAGCCCTCTAGAACAACATCAAAACTCTCCATCAAAGTTTAATGTACACACTGCAAGTATATCTACAAAACCCAAAACCGGTGAAGTTGGCATGTTGTGTAATTCGTAAATAAAAACAGAATACAATTTGTTAATCCTTTTCAAATTATTTTCAATTGAATAGACTGTAACACGTGGCTGGGCATTGTCTTGCTGAAATAAGCAGGGGCGTCCATGATGGCAACATATGTTGCTCCAAAACCCGTATGTACCTTTCAGTATTAATGGTGCCTTCACAGATGTGTAAGTTACCCATGCCTTGGGCACTAATGCACCCCCATACTATCACAGATGCTGGCTTTTGAGCTTTGCATTTATAACAATCCGGATGGTTCTTTTCCTCTTTGGTCCGAAGGACCCCACGTCCACAGTTTCCAAAAACAATTGAGCATTTCATGCAAGCTACTTTCATACTCAATAAAGGCACCCATCTGTTCCCAATTAGCCTGTTCAGCTGTGTTGGATGTTCCAAATAAGTGTTCGATGAGCATCAACCATTGGCTCTGTTGTTGGCTGACTTTTGCTAGCAGTCATTTACTAGTTAGAATGCATGGGGGGAATAAAAAAGCTGTGAATCTTTGGGTGTCCCACGATTCGATTCAATATCGATTCTTGGGGTCACGATTCAATAATATATAAAAAAAATTTCAATTCGATTCGATTCTCGATTCAAAAACGATATTTTTCCGATTCAAAAGAATTCTGTATTCATTCAATACATAGGATTTCAGCAGGATCTACCCCAATCTGCTGACATGCAAGCAGAGTAGTAGATTTTTTTTTTTTTAAAAAGCTTTTATAATTGTAAAGGACAATGTTTTATCAACTGATTGCAATAATGTGAATTTGTTTTAACTATCAAGCGAACCAAAACTATGACTTATTTTATCTTTGTGAAATTATTGGACACAGTGTGTTGTCAAGCTTATGAGATGCGATGCAAGTGTAAGCCACTGTGACACTATTGTTCTTTTTTATTATTTTTATAAATGTCTAATGATAATGTCAATGAGGAATTTTTAATCACTGCTATGCTAAAATTATAACTAATATTGATACTGTTGTTGATAATATTCATTTTTGTTTCACTACTTTTGGTTTGTTCTGTGTCGTGTTTGTGTCTCCTCTCAATTGCTCTGTTTATTGCAGTTCTGAGTGTTGCTGGGTCCGGTTTGGTTTTGGAATTGGATTGCATTGTTATGGTATTGCTGTGTATTGTTTTGTTGGATTAATTAAAAAATAAATACATTTTTTTTAATTAAAATAAAAAAAATAGATTTTTTAAAAATGAGAATCGATTCTGAATCGCACAACGTATTTGATTCGATTCGATTTTTCCCCACACCTCTAATATATATATATATATATATATATATATATATATATATATATATATATATATATATATATATATATATATAAGCATGATAGGCAAAATTCCTCAACAAAAAAATAAGTGCAGTTCCCCTTTAAGAAACAGATGTGCCATTTTTTGACCCGTGAGGATCGAAAGGAAAAGGTGTGGACGGTGTTAGGGGACATGAGATGACCCAACACAGGGACAGAGTGACTCACACGGGAAGGGTGAAAAGTCAAGAGGTCTCTGAAGGGCCACATCGTCTTCACGTGTGTGTGTGTGTGTGTGTGTGTGCGTGTGTGTGTTCCTGAAAAGAACAGATAAACAAGGAAGTGCTCAGTGGGGAGTCCATCCTGGACCTTTCAACAGGAAATGTTCTCTACCTGTAAACAATGGTGCAGTGCACGCTCACGTGCACGCTCACGTGCGCGTCGAAAAATCTCATTAGAAATGCAGCACGGAAAACTCCAATCAAACAAATCCAAAATCTCCGCTCGTGTATTTCTCCTTTAGTGTGAGCTGCATACAAACATGCATTGTTTTTGTTTGTTTTTTACTCTATAATTGTTACGACTCGGAGTAAGTAGAGGACCCAGATGCAGAGATGACGTTCCAAAAAATAAAGCTTTTATTTTGAAACAACTTTTTACCTCCAATGCAAAACGTTTTTCACAAGCATAATCAACAGGCGGAAAAATAATTCCGAGGATAAACAATTAACTTAAAATCACTCCACAAAAATAAGGAGGAATACTAATCTAAGGAAATTCTAACAAAAAAAGAATATTAATAAGAATAAACGAAAAGCGCTCCAACAGGAGGAAAAAACACGAAAACGACCTATATATAAACACTAACTATAAATAACAAAAAAATCACTCAATCAATGAGGCAATAAATTCGAAATTTGGAAAAACAAAAACTCACCAATTAGGAAGACGAAGGATAACCAAGGACGCTCGAAGGAGGAAAAAGTAAACTCAAAATTACAGCAAAAACTAGGGTAACTAGGGGCGGTATAGCTCGGTTGGTAGAGTGGCCGTGCCAGCAACTTGAGGGTTGCAGGTTTGATTCCCGCTTCTGCCAGCCTAGTCACTGCCGTTGTGTCCTTGGGCAAGACACTTTACCCACCTGCTCCCTGTGCCACCCACACTGGTTTAAATGTAACTTAAATATTTGGTTTCACTATGTAAAGCGCTTTGAGTCACTAGAGAAAAGCGCTATATAAAATATAATTCACTTCACTAACTAGGAAAACAGGAGCAAGACAAGGAGCTAATCAAGGACATGGACATGGACGCTAGAAAGGCACGATAGACGAGACGATCTGGCAAAGGACAAACGGAGAAGTGAGTTTAAATAGGATGCGGGAGTGATGGGGAACAGGTGGAAACAATCAGGAATCAGGGATGACGTCAGACTGGTGACACAAGAGGAAGGGCCCGTGGTCTGAAACAAGAGGGTAGCTTTTCAAAATAAAACACGTAAATCACAAGACAGAAAAACCAAGACAAGACTTCCCTCACCGCGGTGTGACACTAATATGCTACTTGAAACATCTTAGGACAAATTGCTGCCAAGGTCCAAGGGCCCCCTACCCCCCACCCCTATTTCAACCTACACACACACTTGGGTCGGCACTTCACAAAAAGAAGGTGATGTTTGAAAATAATCATTTAGATAAGGCACAAATACCCCCCAAAAATTGGACTATAATATTTCCAAAATGTTTTTTGTCATGCATAAGAGAAAAAATGTTCTCATGTGTTAGAAGTTGCGGGGATTGTGGCCGTATAAACAACTTGAACACTGTTACAAATATGCGCCACACTGTGAACCCACACCAAAAAAGAATGACAAACACATTTCGGGAGAACATCCGCAACGTAACACAACAGGATAAATACCCAGAACCCCTTGCAGCACTAACTCTTCTACCCCCTAACCCCCCAAACCACACGTCCCCCAACCCCGCCCACCTCAACCTCCTCATGCTCTCTCAGGGAGAGCATGACTCAAATTCCAAGCTGCTGTTTTGAGGCATGTTAAAAATAATAATGCACTTTTTATTTCAATAATAAAATGTTGGCATTTTTTTCCATAACTTGAGTTGATTTATTTTGAAAAATCTTGTTACATTGTTTAATGCATTCAGCGGGGCATCACAACAAAATTAGGCATAATAATGTGTTCATTCCACGACTGTATATATCGGTATCGGTTAATATCGGAATCGGTAATTATGAGTTGGACGATATCGGGATATCGGCAAAAAAAGCCATTATGAGACATCTCTAATCGTAATAAAAAGAAAATAGCGTCATTAGCATTAACACACACACACACACACACATATATATATATATATATATATATATATATATATATATATATATATATTGCTGTATTGTTTCAGTTTCACAAATTCCTCGGTAAATTCCCCAAATCGTCACAATGGAGTTATTGAGTCTGTTTAGCTGATTAGAGAGCTAGTTTCGGCAGCTAGTGGTTCCATGACAATGACCTCTGTTTTGTTTGAGCTGCCGTTTTACTGCCCTGGTACAGACACCATTAAGGTATGTGAAGAAACATTTACAGAATCTCAACCGATGCTCGCCTGTGCATCGGTTGGGGACATCTCTGCGCTGCCGACTTGTCTCCGCTCGGGATGGTCCCCTGCTGGCCCCACCATGGACTGGACTTTCACTATTATATTAGATCCACTATGGACTGGACTCTCACAATATTATGCTAGACCCATTCGACGTCCATTGCACCGGTCTCCCCTAGAGGGGGAGGAGAGGTCACTCACATCTGAGGTCCTCTCCAAGGTTTCTCATTGTCATCCCACTGGCTTGAGTTTTTCCTTGCCCTGATGTGGGATCTGAACTGAAGATGTCGTTGTGGCTTGTGCAGCCCTTTGAGACACTTGTGATTCAGGGCTATATAAATAAACATTGATTGATTGACTGTTTGCGCTCTATAGCGTCACTAAAAACAAATACAAAGCGGAGGACGCCGCCTCCCAGGTTGTTATGAGCGTGACATAACAACACGTAGAAAAAGTGACGGGGTGATCATTATGCAAGGCACTTTATTTGAGGTCAACAGCAGCGCATTTCACCCCTCAGAGTTTCCCTCGGCGGATGCTCTCTGAGTGACTTCCATAAGGTTGGCCCAGCACGTCTCCTAAAATGGAACGAAGGCATCCGTCTGTTTTTTTTTTTTTGTTTGTTTTTTTTTGCAAACATGACTGACTCCGTAACAGATGGTTGCAGAGTTTGTGGTTGCTGCTGCCACAGAATCACTCTTGACAGGTTGACGCAGAGACAGTTGAAGCGCGTTTGGCCTCGTTTGCATTCGCTCTGGCATCTTTTCCACAAAGGTTTGTTGTCCTTCTCTGTCCAGAGTTGTATTCTTTTTTTTTTTCAACAATATTTCCATATTTCCCCCAATGAACTCCCAAGGTTGGTCTTTTACTCTGTTTTGGTCAAGTCATTTACAAAAGTAAAGTAAAGTACCAATGATCGTCTCACACACACACTAGGTGTATACGAATCCTGAGGGGAGCAGTGAGCAGCAGCGGTGGCCGCGCCCGGGAATCATTTTTGGTGATTTAACCCCCAATTCCAACCCTTAACGCTGAGTGCCAAGCAGGGAGGTAATGGGTCCCATTTTTATAGTCTTTGGTATGACTCGGCCGCCCTGAGATCGGTAGGTTGTGATATATATATATATATATATATATATATATATATATATATATATATATATATATGCCTGCGTGCCAATAGGGGTAGCCTGATCCTGTCAGGTCTGGTTGGTGACGAACCCCAAGATGCAGAGAAGGTGGCAGGCATTGTGCGGGAAAACATTATTTAATCTTCAAAAATAACGAAAACAACACAAACCAGGAACCAGGGACGGACAAACTGGAAACAGGGAACAGGAACCAGCAAACAGGAACAGGTACAAGTAGGAGCACGACATCGACAGGCATTAGCGACAATAATCCAGCACTGACTGGAGGAGAAAGCAGGTCTCTATAGAGTTGGGCTGATTGACACCAGGTGTGGCCAGGTGCCAATCAGCCACAGCTGAGGGGACACAGCACTCAGGGAGACAAACAGGAAACAGAACCAAAACAAGAGCGCTGACAGGAAATATTACACACAGAGGAAAAACTAAAACACAACCAAACTGTCAGGGGCAAGCCTGACAGATCCGATATTGATATTGATTTCATCCAGCATCTAAAATCTCAGAAGGAAGCAGACTAATCCAGCAGCACATGGATCACTTGATCAACACCCCTCACTACAAACTAAACAACAAAAGTATAATATTGTATAGGATTTATATTGGCCAATATTGAAAGGCTGCAATGTTGTATCAAAAGTAAAAGAGTTGTATAGACACACCTCTAATATAGTGGGGCAAAAAAAGTATTTAGTCAGCCACCGATTGTGCAATTTCTCCCACTAAAAATGATGACAGAGGTCTGTAATTTTTATCATAGGTACACTTCAACTGTGAGAGACAGAATTTGAAAAAAAAAATCCAGGAATTCAGATTGTATGAATTTTAAAGAATTTATCTGTAAATTATGGTGGAAAATTAGTATTTGGTCAACCATTCAAAGCTCTCACTGATGGAAGGAGGTTTTGGCTCAAAATCTCACGATACATGGCTCCATTCATTCTTTCCTTAACACGGATCAATCGTTCTGTGCCTTTAGCAGAAAAACAGCCCCAAAGCATGATGTTTCCACCCCCATGCTTCACAGTAGGTATGGTGTTCTTGGGATGCAACTCAGTATTCTTCTTCCTCCAAACACGACGAGTTGAGTTTATACCAAAAAGTTATATTTTGGTTTCATCTGACCACATGACATTGTCCCAATCCTCTGCTGTATCATCCATGTATCCATTTTGGTATAAACTCAACTCGTCGTGTTTGGAGGAAGAAGAATACTGAGTTGCATCCCAAGAACACCATACCTACTGTGAAGCATGGGGGTGGAAACATCATGCTTTGGGGCTGTTTTTTCTGCTAAGGGCACAGGACGATTGATCTGTGTTGAGGAAAGAATGAATGGGGCCATGTATCGGGAGATTTTGAGCCAAAACCTCCTTCCATCAGTGAGAGCTTTGAATGGTTGACCAAATACTTATTTTCCACCATAATTTACAAATATATTCTTTAAAATTCCTACAATGTGAATTCCTGGATTTTTTTTTCACATTCTGTCTCTCACAGTTGAAGTGTACCTATGATGACCTCTGTCATCATTTTAAGTGGGAGAACTTGAACAATCGGTGGCTGACTAAATACTTTTTTGCCCCACTGTATGTGCTCAAATCTGAGCTACTCCCTTTTTCAAAATAAACACAAAAATCTTCCAGAAAAAGAAAAAAAAAAACACTCACAGTTGACTCGCCAAAACACTTGTTACTTATTTCAAGTCAAATGTTGCAGTGTGTCTACACCACTTCTGGTGCAAACCAACAGCGAGG
>NC_084623.1:47978876-48083876 GCF_033978795.1 Nerophis ophidion
CCTCCCACCCCTACGTACACACCACATTGGTATGGTATTGGGAAACACTGAAGTGGTTGTGGAGCTAAGAATCATCCCCATTAAGTGACAATAGAATAAATAGCGCAATGCAAAACCCAAAATCATGGTTTATCATTTAGATCAGAACCAAAGTGGAACTATGCAGTTTGGTATGAAAACATTTCTGCCAACTTGGTTCGAAGTGTGTTAGTGGTTAATTTATGTAAGGGGTTAGTGTGTAAGTGCATGGTCGGTCCTGTCTTCATGGCCTGGCTGTATTCTACAGTGCATGTGTCTCCAGTATGTTAGTGATGCTACTGGAGACCCAGCTCTGTTGGAATAACAACCAGGACCCACTGCGTCACCACCTGGTCCCTCAGGCCGACCTGCACCGAGTTTCAACTTGTTGACTTGCGTGAGTGAAGGAGCGAACACGCCGGAGGTCGGATGAAGTAAATGGTGATGTTATGCAAGCATATAATTGCTATTACTTTCTGTTTGAACGATGTCCGTCGAGTGGAAGAGAGAGAAAACTGGAAAAGAGTTGGATTATGATGTGTTGAATTGGTTTAGATATTAAATGTAGTAGTTCCCATCCCACTGGCGGCCTGCCAGTGTTCACAATCTGGCCCGAGGGATGGCCCGAATTTATTTATTCAATTTTTGTTTTATTCTATTTTAATCTGTCCTGTCCAGCCACTCAGGCAAATCATATTGTTGATGTGAATTTCCATATCTGCTGTACAGATTTACTTTATAAAGGAGAAGTGTAGGATACTTCTCCAGTTGCCTTATTTGTATTTGACTTTAGTAAATGTTTCAAAGTATTTATTCGCTGACAGCAAGATAAAAAAAAATTTCTCCCAACATTGTTAACGTTTTTGAGAGCACTGAATGGACTTTTGTGTGTGCGCATGTTTACAGTACAGTTAAGCTTGACGTTGTTGTTTTGTTGTTGATATATATATATATATATATATATATATATATATATACAAACCCCGTTTCCATATGAGTTTGAAAATTGTGTTAATGTAAATATAAACGTGATGCAATGATTTGCAAATCATTTTCAACCCATATTCAGTTAAATATATGCTACAAAGACAACATATTTGATGTTGAAATGGATAAACATTTTTTTTTGTAAATCATTAACTTTAGAATTTGATGCCAGCAACACATGACAAAGAAGTTGGTAAAGGGGGCAATAAATACTGATAAAGTTAAGGAATGCTCATCAAACACTTATTTGGAACATCCCACAGGTGTGCAGGCTAATTGGGGACGGGTGGGTGCCATGATTGGGTATAAAAACAGCTTCCCAAAAAATGCTCAGTCTTTCACAAGAAAGGATGGGGCGAGGTACACCCCTTTGTCAACAACTGCGTGATCAAATAGTCAAACAGTTTAAGAACAACGTTTCTCAAAAGTGCAATTGCAAGAAATTTAAGGATTTCAACATCTACGGTCCATAATATTATCAAAAGGTTCAGATAATCTGGAGAAATCACTCCACGTAAGCGGCATAGCCGGAAACCAACATTGACTGACCGTGACCTTTGATCCCTCAGACGGCACTGGATTAAAAACCGACATCAATCTCTAAAAGATATCACCACATGGGCTCAGGAACACTTCAGAAAACCACTGTCACTCAATACAGTTTGTCGCTACATCTGTAAGTGCAAGTAAAGCTCTACTATGCAAAGCGAAAGCCATTTATCAACAACATCCAGAAACGCCGCCGGCTTCTCTGGGCCCGAGATCATCTAAAATGGATTAATGCAAAGTGAAAATGTGTTGTGTGGTCTGAAAAGTCCAGATTTCAAATTTTTGGGGAAATATTCGACATTGTGTCATCCGGACCAAAGAGGAAAAGAACCATCCAGACTGTTATCGACGCAAAGTTCAAAAGCGAGCATCTGTGATGGTATGGGGGTGCATTATAGCCCAAGGCATGGGTAATTTACACATCTGTGAAGGCACCATTAATGCTGAAAGGTACATACAGGTTTTGGAACAACATATGCTGCCATCTAAGTGCCGTCTTTTTCATGGACGCCCCTGCTTATTTCAGCAAGACAATGCCAAGCCACATTCAGCACGTGTTACAACAGCGTGGCTTCGTAAAAAAAGAGTGCGGGTACTTTCCTGGCCCGCCTGCAGTCCAGACATGTCTCCCATCGAAAATTTGTGGCGCAATATGAAGCGTAAAATATGACAGTGGAGACCCGGACTGTTGAACGACTGAAGCGCTACATAAAACAAGAATGGGAAAAAATTCCTCTTTCAAAGCTTCAACAATTCGTTTCCTCAGTTCCCAAACGTTTATTGAGTGTTGTTAAAAGAAAAGGTGATGTAACACAGTGGTGAACATGCCCTTTCCCAACTACTTTGGCACGTGTTGCAGCTATGAAATTCTAAGTTAATTATTATTTGCAAAAAAAACAATAAAGTTTATGAGTTTGAACATCAAATATGTTGTCTTTGTAGTGCATTCAATTGAATACGGGTTGAAAAGGATTTGCAAATCATTGTATTCCGTTTATATTTACATCTAACACAATTTCCCAACTCATATGGAAACAGGGTTTTTGTATATACATTTATTTATTTATTTATTCATTATTATTATTATTTTATTTAAAAAAAATGTTAAGTTTCAATACTTTTGACCACCCTTGCCAGGAGTCGAACCGACGGCCTCCGGCATTAATGGCACAAGTGTGTACCAGTACACCAGCAAGGACTTTTGGAGGGCATGCAAAGAGTCACAACAATGTGATTTTGTCCTGATAAACATCACTCAGATTAATGAGTCAGAATAATGAATGCTGGTCGAAATCCGTGGCTTAATTAGCCATTAAACTTTGATTTATGCGAATTTCAGCATAAAATATCCTAACATAAGCTTTGTGCAACCGAGGTTTGACCTTCCCATGCATATAGAGAGGAACATGAACAGCTGGTTCATATCCATCGGTCGTAGGCAGCTAATACGTATTGCACTGCTCGCTTGGACATGCAATACGCACAATATACTCATGGAACATTAGAAAAACTTATTTCGGGTACAGTAGTGCAATTTGTCTGATAACGTTATATAGAAATGACTTGCTTGTGGCCCTTCAGGTATTCCAACCTGAGGCTCCTTCAGTCCCATTATTATTTGTAATGTGATTCATAGTTCATATGGATTAGGGCTATCTTTAAGAATGTAATTCCACGTGGGAGTGGAAATGATGTGGGAAAACAGGCACCCTGCTGCTTCTCCCACTTTGCAGCTATAAGGGACAGCGGTGTAAAAAAAAAAAAAAAAAGCAGATCATTGAATAATGTGTGGGTGTACCTACACAGATTGTCAAGGATTATGCAAATACATCTTTGTAGCAAGCTAATGCGTTATATTTCCGTTTTGAGCCCAAATCCAAACATGATGTATTCATGTAAACACTTTGTTGGCTGGGACACAAATTAAATTACATTTACATTTACGTCGATCGGTTTATTGTCAAGGATGATCAAGCGTTTATTAACCTTGAGGAAATACAATTAGGTGCAAGACGTGCACAGTTTGGCAGGTAAAACAGAAGGACGGACACTCAATATACTTTTGGTATGTTTCATTTTTCAATAAATATATATATTATTTTTTTTAAAGAAAATAATGCATGTTAGTTTTGTAACAGTACGGGTGCAGGATAGGATAGCACTTTATTTGCGTTGCACTTAAAAAGTACTTTTTCAGCACAGACCCGGTCAAGAGCAGACTCACGCGCAGGGTGACAGAAGGCTGATATAAAAGGTGGAAAAAGGAGTAAAAAAAAAAAAAAAGTTGACCACAGACTAGGCTCCTTGGGGGGTCTCAGTCTGGGCCCAGGAAAAGAAAACCTCAGTAGTCACGATTATAGAATACAACTCGAGAATTGCAACGACAGGGGACGGGGTGGACATCCGACCCAAAGCAAACAAAGACGGGGCGAGGGTCACCACTTTGTGAAGAAATGCGTGAGTAAATTGTTGAACCGTTTAAGAACAGTATTTCTCAACGAGCTATTGCAAGGAATTTGGGGATTTCACCATCTACCGTCCGTAAGATCATCAAAAGGTTCGTAGAATCTGGTAAAATCACCGCACTAAGCCCGTGACCTTCGATCCCTCAGGTGGTACTGCATCAAAAAGCAATATCAGTGTGTAAAGGATATCACCACATGGGCTCAGGAATACTTCAGAAAACCAATGTCGGTGACTACAGTTGGTCGCTACATCTATAAGTGCAAGTTAAAACTCTACTATGCAAAGCGAACACCATTTATTAACAACACCCAGAAACGCTGCCGGCTACGCTTGGCCCGCCCTCATTTATGATGGACTGATGCAAAGTGGAAAAGTGTTCTGTGGTCTGCCAAGTCCACATTTCAAATTGTTTATGGAAACTGTGGACGTCATGTCAAAGAGGAAAAGAACCACCGGGATAGTTATAGGCGCAAACTTAAAAAGCCAACGTATGCGATGATTAGTGTCCAAGGTATCGATAACTTACACAAGCTGCCAGCCACCAGGGGCGCTGCTCCGTTTTCCGTCATACCACGTGGAGTACGTGTCGAAGGTGTGGGATGGAGGACGTGTGTGACAAATATTGGACAAATAATTATCATGTTGACATGAGACATTATATATCTGTTTTTATACCCAATCATGGCACCCACCTGTTCCCAATTAGCCTGCACACCTGTTGGATGTTCCAAATAAGTGTTTGATGAGCATTCCTCAACTTTATCAGTAATTATTGCCACCTTTCCCAAATTCTTTGTCATGTGTTGCTGGCATCAAATTCTAAAGTTAATGATTATTTGCAAAAAAAAAAAAAAAGTTTATCAGTGTGAACATCAAATATGTTGTCTTTGAAGCATATTCAACTGAATATGGGTTGAAAATGATTTGCAAATCATTGCATTCCGTTTATATTTACATCTAACACAATTTCCCAACTTATATGGAAACGGGGTCTGTATATAAAATAGCTCCAGTGAGTCGAGATTACCCGTACTGTACCAAAGCCAGGTTAGGGTGAGCAAATCAAGGGCTGCTTTCCTCCTAAACATGTCGTGAAATCTAATCGTTTTGGTCTTCCTTCCAAAGGAAGACATTCCCCGTGCTTTATGTACCAACTGTTCCGCCAAGGGGGGGAAAAACATCGCGCTTCAACACATCGATCCTTATCAGATGTCAAAACCTACCAAGACGCTTACATTTAAATCTACAATTGATAAAATCCTAAATATATACAAGTTCATTGGGTATCGCAGTGATTCTCAAACTGTTGTACATTGGCTCCACCTCGTGGTACACTAGAGAATAGTGATGTCCCGATCCAGATTTTTGCACTTCCGATCCGATACTGATGTTGTTTTTACACTTCCGATTCGATACCGATACTGGCCTATCCGAGCATTTATTAAAGTCTAAAATTATTTAGCCTACTTAGTTGTCCGATTCATGTTGAAAAGGATTTTAGTACTCTTGATAACTAGCCGGCTGAATCAGGTGAGTTTGAATAATACACAATGGTTGGTATTCAAGGGGGCGGCGTGGCGAAGTTGGTAGACCACCTTCTACCATCCTAGTCACGTCCCTTGTGTCCTTGGGCAAGACACTTCACCCTTGCTCCTGATGGGTCCTGGTGAGCGCCTTGCATGGCAGCTCCCATCGTCAATGTGTGAATGGGCGAATGTGGAAATACTGTCAAAGCGCTTTGGGCTCCTTAAAAAGGGCTAGAAAAGTTCTATACAAGTACAACCTATTTCCCATAAACACAAAATAGACATAATTTTACATGACGAACAGAAATGGCATCATTAAACAGTAAAAAAGTGAACAGTATAAAGTGCAAATAATGCTGTAAACATTATTTAAAAAAGCAAAACACACAAACAACCTGAGTGGGATAAAATGTCTAACCCTCAGCATCAATACTTGCTCTTGAACAAGTGTAAATTTAAAAAAAAAAGAAAAACTATCTACACACTCCTTTCAATTGTTTACCCCAGTCAGGGGGGGGGCAAACAATTGAAGTCTTAGCATAATCTTTCTTACAAAGACGAGCACTTCAAGATGCTCAGGTGTCAGCCTGCTCCTGTGTTCATCAATGATGAGTGAGGCTGTACTGAAAATCGTCTCACTCTCAAGAGTCAATAAGATGTCTTACAACTTTAACACCACGCTTGACTTTATTGTGGCATGTTTTGCACTCCACCTCTTCATCTTTTTCGTTTTGTAGGGGAAAATAATCCCACACAGCTGACATTTTTACGGTAACTTTTAATTCACATGGCCGTCTTAACGGTTAGGACACAGACCTGTGGATGTGTTGAAGGTGTGCTGGAAAATGCGGAATGGAAATTAGGGAGCAGCAGAAAAGTGGAATGTATTATTTAAATCGGTGGGATGGAAAACACAGACCGTAATTTTTTTTAAAACTGGATCTGGATCGTCATTTTCCCATGCCTTGCTGATATGCATTTTTTGGCAAATATCGGCGGCCGATCCGATCCAAATATGAGATCGGGACAACCCTACTAGAGAATCCCTTAATTAAAAAGCAGTATTTTTTTTCCGCTAAATTCAAATAGTTTACCGCGGCCAAAGAAATACTAAATGTACTTAAATAAAACTTCTGCCTTGTTTTTATTGAATACCTAGGCCTACTACGATAATGTATTTTAATGTTGGTCATGATGGTGGTACTTGGAGAGTCAAGTTTTTCCCGAGACGCTTGAAAAAACTTATTTCGTGGATCCCTATTTTTTAGTGTCCACAAGGTTTTACATGGCCCCATTCCTGGGTGCATCTCCCGTGACAGGAAGAAGGGTTGGGTTAATCATTTGTACAATGCAGTTTGCTGAAAATGATAGAAAGAGCCACTCTACAGAGCAACTGAGGCCGTGGTCAAATTTGGAATTGCCACAAAACGTATTTTAAATTATTTACACTCCACTGCTATCTGTTGGCTAAAGTGGATAGTACACCACCCCAATTTGTCACATTTCATGTGTCAGGTAAACGGCGATGAAAGGGGCCATATGAATCCCCTTCCTACTGTATTTGCTCTATTATTCCACTTTTTTGGAACAGTATTTTTAGTAAGTGATTGAACACCTATCGTATAAGTCAGGGGTGTCCAAAGTGTGGCCCGGGGGCCATTTGCGGCCCACAGCTAATTGTTTACCGGCTCACCACACATTCTGGAAATTCTATTGGAAAAATAAATTTTAAAAAATGTAAAAAGTGGAATGAGGTGAAATCTAACTAGAACAAGTTGCAATGTTGACACAAAGCTGCTGTGCAGGCTGTTTTTTTTCTTCTTTTGTCGATCTTTATTTTTCTTTTTTTGCCACTGCTCAAAAAAAAAAAAAATCAATGTTGTAATGAATTATTGACCTATTCAGCGCTCCAATTATTTCAAATATTTCACTTTAAAATGTTTTATGTGGGAAATGTTGCATATTTTGTGTGGTTGCCATACAAAAACATTGTTTTCTTTGACAAAAGAGCATAAAACAAACAAAATAATAGTTCAAATGTAAAATCAACAGATATATCTGAAGTTGATCTCGTAACTTAAGTGTTGAAAGTTTAAAAAAAACTAATAAAAATGTATCAGTTTCTGAGTGGGGCACCTTTTGAATCCCAAATATATTTCATGGGATTTTATTTATATATTTACTGTGATTTCTCAAAAATAATAATGAATTAAAATCAATGATGTCCTGCATCATTGATATTTTTAAGGCTTTGATTACATTGCATCAAACATTGCTTTTTGAATGTTTTGGGCACTGCATATTTCAGTGTTATTATAAAAAACAAAGTTGTCTTTGACAGAAAAGGCATAAAACCTTTTTGTTTGTTTTTTACTTCATATCAACCTGAAATTGATATACTGTAGATATTTACTAAAAGCATTAAATGATTAAAAAATAATAATAATAATAGTTTGACTTGTTTTTAACATTATACCCTTTATGGTCCCCGGCAGCCCTAAAGGTAAAAAAAAATAAAAAAATACATATATTTTGTTATGGTTTGAAAATGTTGGGCTTTAATTTTTCCATGTGTGGCCCTCCAGTGGAAAAAGTTTGGACATCCCTGGTATAAGTCATGCATATATCAGTGCTGGTCAGTCTGCATCTCGGGGGTCCCTATTGGGCCCCTACACCTGGTATGTTATAATGAGCTGCTGTTTATGCAGTTATGCCTTACCATCACGCAGATCACTTTCCATGCAACATAGAAGTCATTGAATAGTCTGCGCTGATTTACATGCGATCACATCGGCGTTGTTGCACCCACACGTACTGACTTATCTGCACGGGTTGCCGTAGTAACCGCGCGCACTGCCACACAAACACAGAAGAATGCTGGACGTGACGAAAAAAACGTTTTTCAGGCTGGCAGTGTGAAGAAGACCTTAGATCAGGGCTCTCAATCTCAATGTGTCTGGGGGCTGGCAGAAATAGAGTCTGGGTGAGGTCGGGCCGTGTTAAGTATTCACTCCGGAATCACCTTTCAATGAAGTGGCCTGCACATTTCAAGGGCCTGGGCAGCAAAGGCTAGAATTCAATCGCTCTGTGCATTATTATTTTTAATAATAAAAATAAATGGAAGAGGCAATTCCTGAAGGAATTTCGTGTGAAGGCTCCAATACTGAAGTTGAAGTGAAATGCTGATAGAATGTAGTATGAATGTAAGAATAGTTTAAATGTGGGAATAGATCGAATGTTGAAAAGTTTAAAAAAATTCGTAAAAGCCGGAATTTGGTTTGGAACTTGGAGAAGTGTTACTTTGAATGTCCCGGATGAGTAGAATGGGTTAATGTTGCAATGGTTTGAAAAGGTTGAAAAATGTGGGAATTGTGCAGCTTGGAAAAATGTCCCATTAATTTTAATGGGGAAATTCCTGGAAATTTGGGGAAACGTGGGATTTTCAACAAAGGATTAGGAGCATGAATGTCCTGAATGAGCTCAATTGGTTGGTGCTAGAATTGTTTGAATCAGTCAAGAAATGTTGAAATAGTAACTAATGAATTTAGAAATGGTATTAAGGAATTGCTGGAATTTCGGGTAAACCAGAGATTTTCCACTTCAAAAATCAACTTTGTGACGTTGATTTGACCATTGAAATTTGGTCATATTGCAACCGATTTTTTACAACACAAATACAACGTTGAAACAACATGCTTTTTGTCAACGTTTAATCAATGTTGGGTTGTGACGTTGATTTGACCATTAAATTTTGGTCATTTTCTCAACCAATATTCGACAACATAAATACAACGTTGAAACAACATGCATTTTGACGACGTTTCTTCAATGTCAGGTTGTGACGTTGATTTGACCATTGAATTTTAGACATTTTCCAACCAATATTCTACAACACAAATACAACTTTGAAACAATGTGCTTTTTGTCAATGTTTAATCAATGTCAGGTTTTGACGAGGATTTGTTAGAATTGTTGAAATAACATGCTTTTTGACGACGTTTAATCAATGTTGGGTTCTAATGTTGATTTGACCATTGAATTTTGGTCATTTTGTCATCAGCATTCTACAACACAAATGCAACGTTGATACAACATGCTGTTTGACGACATTCAATCAATGTTGGGTTCTAATGTTAATTTGACCATTGAATGTTGGTCATTTTCTCAACCAATATTCTACAACACAAATACAACGTTGAAACAACATGGTTTTTGTCAACGTTAAATCTATGTTGGGTTGTGACATTGATTTGACCATTGAATTTTGGTCATTTTCTCAGACAAAATTCTACAACACAAATTCATGCTTGCATTTTGACGACGTGTATTCAATGTCAGGTTATGACGTTGACTTAACCATTGAAATTTGGTAATTTTCCCCAAAATCTTTTACAACACAAATACAGTGTTGAAACAACATGCTTGTTGACGACGTTCAATCAATATTGGGTGCTAATGTTGATTTGACCTTTGAATTTTGGTCATTTTCTCAACCAATATTCTACAACACAAATGCAACGTTGAAACAACAGGCTTTTTGTCAAGGTTTAATCAATGTTGGGATGTGATGTTGACTTGACCGTTGAAATTTGGTAATTTTACCACAATTTTTTATAACCCAAATACAATGTTTAAACAACATGCTTTTTGACGACGTTCAATCAATGTTGGGTGCTAATGTTGATTTGACCATTGAATTTTGGTCATTTTCTCAACCAATATTCTACAACACAAATGCAACGTTGAAACAACATGCATTTAGACTATGTTAATTCGACATCAGGTTCTGACGTAGATTTGACCATTGAATTTTGGACATTTCCCAACCGATTTTCTACAACACAAATACAACGTTGAAACAACATGCTTTTTGTCAAGGTTTAATCAATGTTGGGTTGTGACGTTGACTTTACCATTGAAATTTGGTTATTTTCCCACAATTTTTTTTCAACCCAAATACAACGTTGAAACAACATGCTTTTTGACGACGTTCAATCAATGTTGGATGCTAATGTTGATTTGACGATTGAATTTTGGTCATTTTCTCAACCGATGTTCTACAACACAAATGCAACGTAGAAACAACATACATTTAGACGACGTTAATTCGACATCAGGTTTTGACGATGATTTGACCGTTGAATTTTGGACATTTTCCAACCGATTTTCTACAACACAAATACAACGTTGAAATAACATGCTTTTTGTCAACATTTAATCAATGTTGGGTTGTGACGTTGATTTGACCGTTGAAATTTGGTATTTTTACCACAATTTTTTTTCAACCCAAATACAACGTTGAAACAACTTGCTTTTTGACGACGTTCAATCAATGTTGGGTAATAATGTTGATTTGACCATTGAATTTTGGTCATTTTCTCAACCAATATTCTACAACACTATTGCAACGTTGAAACAACATGCATTTAGACTACGTTAATTCGACATCAGGTTTTGACATTGATTTGACCGTTGAATTTTGGACATTTTCCAACCGATTTTCTACAACACAAATACAACGTTGAAATAAGATGCTTTTTGTCAACGTTTAATCAATGTTGGGTTGTGACTTTGATTTGACCGTTGAAATTTGGTAATTTTACCACAATTTTTTTTATAACCCAAATACAATGTTGAAACAACATGCTTTTTGAAGACGTTCAATCAATGTTGGGTTCTAACGTTAATTTGACCATTGAATGTTGGTCATTTTCTCAACCAATATTCTACAACACAAATACAACGTTGAAACAACATGCTTTTTGTCAACGTTAAATCTATGTTGTGATGTTGATTTGACCATTGAATTTTGGTCATTTTCTCAAACAAAATTCTACAAAACAAATGCATGCTTACATTTTGACGACGTGTATTCAATGTCATGTTGTAAAGTTGACTTAACCATTGAAATTTGGTAATTTTCCAACATTTTTTTTACAACACAAATACAACGTTGAAACAACATGCTTTTTGTCAACGTTTAATCAATGTTGGGTTGTGACGTTGATTTGACCGTTGAAATTTGGTAATTTTCCCAAAAATTTTTACAACACAAATACAACGTTGAAACAACATGTTTGTTGACGACTTTTAATCAATATTGGGTTCTAATGTTGATTAGACCATTGAATTTTGGTCATTTTCTCAACCAATATTCCACAACACAAACACAACATTGATACAACATGCTTTTTGACGACGTTCAATCAATGTCGGGTTCTGACATCGATTTGTATATTTCAAATATGATCTCGTAATGTTTTTGAGAAATTTCTACTGAAGTATTTTTAGAAACGTGGGTCTGTTCCAAATGTTCCTTTCTTTTCTTTTCAGTGTGGCTTTCTATACTCCTTCACACATACTAACTGGAGGTATTGTTAGAGAAAAAAGGTTACCAGCCGACCAGCTGGGTGGGAAATGACCTTAACATTACGGAGCGCTTATTGCCGGTGGCTTCATCACGCCCACTTGTGTGCTCCCTTTTTAGACTTGATTAAACTTTTTACCGAGCTTCCATCCCCACAGTTGTGCTGCAGAAGTCTCACGCAGTTTTATTACCTCTGATAATACCAGTTGACGGCAACCTTTCGCCCTTTCATTTTTTTTCTGTACAGATACATTTTATTAGCAGGTCACATCATCGACACTATCATTCATAACTCAATTCGGTGCCGTTACTCCGGCGAGGTGACCGCTGCAATCGCATCTTTTTTTAACACCTGCTGCACAGCGGTTTTACACTGATGTTTTTACGATGAAGAGTGTCCCTCAAGAGCAACCGAGTGTGGTTGTAAGAGCAGTAAAGTATGGACGACACGCGCTATACTGCAGAACTACCGTCGGACGCCCGTCATAGGTGCAATTTAAAAGGAGGCATGTGGTATTCAGCATAAAATAACAGTTTAGGAACTATAAAGTGCATTTAGCTTCCGGGCTATTCCAGTGATTGATGCTGACTGAAATCCCTAAATGTGTAGCTTTTTTCAAAATGTTCTGCAAAAGTATTAATAGGTTTTTTAAACTTCGCGATTCTATTTTCTTTTTAAACTGGATTTTTAGTGCGTCCAGAAAGTATTCACAGCACTTCACTTTTTACACATTTTTTCAAGTTACAGCAGGGGTCGGCTATTGTATATGTGTATATGTATATGTATATATATATATATATATATATATATATATATATATATGTATAAGTATATGTATATATAAAGTATATTTATATTTATATATATATATATATATTTATATATATTTAAATGCATATATATGTACATATATATACATATATATATGTCTTGATTGGATTATCCAGAGAATAGTGCTCGATACCGTGGTAGAGCGCAATATGTAGGTGTGGGAAAAAAATCACAAGACTACTTCATCTCTACAGAACTGTTTCATGAGGGGTTCCCTCAATCTCCTGATGATTGAGGGAACCCCTCATGAAACAGTTCTGTAGAGATGAAGTAGTCTTGTGATTTTTTTCCCACACCTACATATATATATATATATATATATTAGGGCTGTGAATCTTTGGGTGTCCCACGATTCGATTCAATATCAATTCTAGGGGTCACAATTCGATTCAATATCAATTTTTTTCGATTCGATTTGATTCGATTCTCGATTCAAAAACGATATTTTTCCCATTCAAAACGATTCTGTATTCATTCAATACATAGGATTTCAGCAGGATCTACCCCAGTCTGCTGACATGCTAGCAGAGTAGTAGATTTTTGTAAAAAGCTTTTATAATTGTAAAGGACAATGTTTTATCAACTGATTGCAATAATGTAAATTTGTTTTAACTATTAAAAAAAACAAAAATATGACTTATTTTATCTTTGTGAAAACATTGGACACAGTGTGTTGTCAAGCTTATGAGATGCGATGCAAGTGTAAGCCACTGTGACACTATTGTTCTTTTTTATTATTTTTATAAATGTCTAATGATAATGTCAATGAGGGATTTTTAATCACTGCTATGCTGAAATTATAACTAATATTGATACTGTTGTTGATAATATTCATTTTTGTTTCACTACTTTTGGTTTGTTCTGTGTCGTGTTTGTGTCTCCTCAATTGCTCTGTTTATTGCAGTTCTGAGTGTTGCTGGGTCCGGTTTGGTTTTGGAATTGGATTGCATTGTTATGGTATTGCTTTGTAGTGGTTTGTTGGATTGATAAATGAAAAAAAATCGATTTTAAAAAAATGAGAATCGATTCTGAATCGCACAATGTAAACTATTCGATTCGTATTCGAATCGATTTTTTCCCACACTTCTAATATATATATATATACATATGTATGTGTGTGTGTGTCACTGGCATACACACACAGAAACAGAAACGTAAGGTAACGTGGTGAAATTATCCATATCAGTTTTTTCTTATCCCATTTCAACAATTTCCTGAAAGTTTCATGGAAATCCATCCATAACTGTTTTTAATTTTTTTTTTTAAACTCAGTTAATGACGACAACTATTCCATGTTGTTGCGCTCCACTCCAAAATACAGCAAAAATACTGTATGGCGCAACAGGGCCACATATTCGAGGGTGTATATTTACATTTATCTTCTGGGAAATACAAAAAAGTGTGTATGTGCGTGAGGGGGGGAGGGGGTGTTTGTGGCTTTGGGCTCAGGCCATAAAAACATAATGAGAGGGATTTGTTAAATTATGCTCATCACAGGTGCCATCCAAAATGTCAGAGCTCTCAGTGAGATTGGAAATAGTGGCGATAAAAAAGAGGGAGGGCGCGAGTGCATCCTGATTAGAGAGGACACAGGGGGGGGGAACATATGGAAGACAGACAATATGAATTATGATCATGAGAGGGAACGACAACAAATATGTGTTCGTGTCGTCTGAATTCAGAGTTTAGGTTTATTAGGGTTTTGTACACTCTTTGTTTACGTGGGTGAAGCAACACTGTGAGGGCTCCATGTGGATTTATATAACATGAAACAGAATTATGAATACATACTGTGTAATAACAGCAATGCACCATTATCATAATAATGTTAGCGGGGGGAAGAGGGGGGGCTGATGAGATGTTGTGGTGGCATTTTCAATTCCCATAAAACGCCCCGCTCAAGTTCACTCAAATCGAAATGGCATGACGACAAGAATCTGATCTCGTTTGGCGTAATAGAATTATTTCCATTCGCAGATCAAAGGCAGACAGTGTTGTACGCCAATATCGCAGATGTGAAAGCCGGTCTTCACTCAAACAGGAGGACAATAACGATCAGGGCCGGCAATCGCATGCGAGTGCTCACAGATCAGTATCGCACTAATCATGTGTAAAGGCAGATTAATCAGACTAACACAATTTGTTTTGGTTACCTTAAAGACGGCGGAAGATAGTATATGGAAATGGTGATGGCGCAATTACGCCAACTCACCTTGATTTACATATATATATATATATATATGTATACAATATATATTTATATACACAATATATATATATACATATATGTGTGTGTGTGGTGTATGCTTGTATATGTAAATATAAACGGAATACAATGATTTGCAAATCCTTTTCAAGCCATATTCAATTGAATGCACTACAAAGACAAGATATTTTATGTTCAAACTCATAAACTTTTTTTTTTTTGCAAATACTAATTAACTTTGAATTTCATGACTGCAACACATATCAAAGTAGTTGGGAAAGGGCATGTTCACCATTGTGTTACATCACCTTTTCTTTTTGCAACACTCAAACGTATGGGAACTGAGGAAACTAATTGTTGAAGCTTTGAAAGAGAAATTCTTTCCCATTCATGTTTTATGTAGAGCTTCGGTCATTCAACAGTCCGGGGTCTCCGCTGTCGTATTTTACACGTCATAATGCGCCACACATTTTCGATGGGAGACAGGTCTGGACTGCAGGCGGGCCAGGAAAGTACCCGCACTCTTTTTTTTACGAAGCCACGCTGTTGTAACACGTGCTGAATGTGGCTTGGCATTGTCTTGCTGAAATAAGCAGGGGCGTCCATGAAAAAGACGACGCTTAGATGGCAGCATATGTTGTTCCAAAACCTGTATGTACCTTTTAGTCTTAATGGTGCCTTCACAGATGTGTAAGTTACCCATGCCTCGGGCACAAATGCACCCCCATACCATCACAGATGCTGGCTTTTGGACTTTGCGTCGATAACAGTCTGAATGGTTCGCTTCCCCTTTGATCCGGATGACACGATGTCAAATATATCCAAAACTATTTTAAATGTGGACTCGTCAGACCAAATAACACTTTTCCACTTTGCATCAGTTCCTCTTAGATGATCTCGGACCCAGAGAAGCCAGCGGCGTTTCTGGATGTTGTTGATAAATGGCTTTCGCTTTGCATAGTGGAGCTTTAACTTGCACTTACAGATGTAGCGACGAACTGTATTTATTGACAGTGGTTTTCTGAAGTGTCCCTGAGCCCATGTGGTGATATCCTTTAGAGATTGATGTCGGTTTTTGATACAGTGTCATCTGAGGGATCGAAGATCACGGTCATTCAATGTTGGTTTCCGGCCATGCCACTTAGGTGGAGTGATTTCTCCAGATTCTCTGAACCTTTTGACTATATTATGGACCGCAGATGTTGAAATCCCTAATTTTCTTGCAATTGCACTTTGAGAAACGTTGTTCTCAAACTGTTTGACTATTTGCTCACGCAGTTGTGGACAAAGGGGTGTACCTCGCCCCATCCTTTCTTGTGAAAGACTGTGCATTTTTTGGGAAGCTGTTTTTATACCCAATCATGGCACCTACCTGTTCCCAATTAGCCTGCACACCTGTGGGATGTTCCAAATAAGTGTTTGATGAGCATTCCTCAACTTTACCAGTATTTATTGCCACCTTTTCCAACTTCTTTGTCACGTGTTGCAGCCGTAAAATTCTAAGTTAATGATTATTTGCAAGTTTATGAGTTTGAACATCAAATATCTTGTCTTTGTAGTGCATTCAACTGAATATGGGTTGAAAATGATTTGCAAATCAAAACACGTGCTGAATGTGGCTTGGCATTGTCTTGCTGAAATAAGCAGGGGCGTCCATGAAAAAGACGGCGCTTAGATGGCAGCATATGTTGTTCCAAAACCTGTATGTACCTTTCAGCATTAATGGTGCATTCACAGATGTGTAAGTTACCCATGCCTCGGGCACTAATGCAACCCCATTCCATCACAGATGCTGGCTTTTGAACTTTGCGTCGATAACAGTCTGAATGGTTCGCTTCCCCTTTGATCCGGATGACACGATGTCAAATATATCCAAAAACAATTTTAAATGTGGACTCGTCAGACCAAAGAACACTTTTCCACTTTGCATCAGTTCCTCTTAGATGATCTTGGACCCAGAGAAGCCAGCGGCGTTTCTGGATGTTGTTGATAAATGGCTTTCGCTTTGCATAGTGGAGCTTTAACTTGCACTCACAGATGTAGCGACGAACTGTATTTATTGACAGTGTTTTTCTGAAGTGTCCCTGAGCCCATGTGGTGATATCCTTTAGGGATTGATGTCGGTTTTTGATACAGTGTCGTCTGAGGGATCGAAGGTCACGGTCATTCAATGTTGGTTTCCGGCCATGCCGCTTACGTGGAGTGATTTCTCCAGATTATCTGAACCTTTTGATGATATTATGGACCGCAGATGTTGAAATCCCTAATTTTCTTGCAATTGCACTTTGAGAAACGTTGTTCTTAAACTGTTTGACTATTTACTCACGCAGTTGTGGACAAAGGGGTGTACCTCGCCCCATCCTTTCTTGTGAAAGACTGAGCATTTTTCGGGAAGCTGTTTTTATACCCAATCATGGCACCCACCTGTTCCCAATTAGCCTGCACACCTGTGCGATGTTCCAAATAAGTGTTTGATGAGCATTCCTCAACTTTATCAGTATTTATTGCCACCTTTTCCAACTTCTTTGTCACGTGTTGCAGCCGTGAAATTCTAAGTTAATGAGTATTTGCAAGTTTATGAGTTTGAACATCAAATATCTTGTCTTTGTAGTGCATTCAATTGAATATGAGTTGAAAATGATTTGCAAATCATTGTATTCCGTTTATATTTACATCCGACACAATTTCCCAACTCATATGGAAACGGGGTTTGTATTTAAAAAAAAGTACCGAAGAGTATCGAAATAATTTTAGTACCAAAGTATTGGTACCGGGTCAACACTAGTTCTGTGATAATTTCGTCTTTTGCAAATACTATCCTCTCCCGTTTCCGCCTCTTGATGTCTCGCCAACCACCGCCATGAAGAAACGTGACACTATTACAGCGATGAAAACCTGTCTTTAATCTCATTCAAATCATTTGACCGCACCAATAACATTAACACAACGTTTTCTCCCTCAGTGTTTGGCAAACTAAATCAAGTGTCGCCTTGACGACCGGCGTCCTCTGCAGAGGACGTTTGTTTGTGCCTTCCTGCCGCCGTGCCCGACGTAAACGTCCACTGCGGCGGACGCCGGCTCCCAGGAGGCAGGAAGGTGATGAAGAGTGACAAGCAGATGCACAGATATATTACATGCTTAGGGGTTTATTGTGAGAAATGATTGTGAGAGGTCATAAGACAGAGTTTGACATTTACCGAGGCCACACACACACACACACACACATGCACACACACACACCCGTGATGATAAGTAATTGTGTGCCGCAGCTACATTTTGGAGGATGATGACATTATTTACCAGC
The DNA here is from genome assembly GCF_033978795.1 of Nerophis ophidion. Taxonomy (NCBI): domain Eukaryota; kingdom Metazoa; phylum Chordata; class Actinopteri; order Syngnathiformes; family Syngnathidae; genus Nerophis; species Nerophis ophidion. The sequence continues at coordinate 47,997,132 of NC_084623.1, forward strand.
ATTCCAAGCGCTTTAGTTGATGATGCAACACGTTTGGACTGAAAGGGATACTCTGGCGGGCTGGCACGGGTCCAACTTCATTACGACGGACTGATTGAGTGATCAAGGCTAATCGCGCTTAATGATATTTAATCATATGCAATAAGCAACACGGGGCGCTCAGGCATGACAGGACTATCTCCACGCCTTCCCCGTCTCCTCTTTTTGCTCGGCTCGCATCCTTCACACTTTGACCCACCGAGCCTCAGGGAGAACACTACACACATACATATACACACATATAGGGACGGCGTGGCGCAGTGGAAGAGTGGCCGTGCGCAACCCGAGGGTCCCTGGTTCAATTCCCACCTAGTACCAACCTCGTCACGTCCGTTGTGTCCTGAGCAAGACACTTCACCCTTGCTCCTGATGGGTTCTGGTTGGCGCCTTGCATGGCAGCTCCCTCCATCAGTGTGTGAATGTGTGTGTGAATGGGTAAATGTGGAAGTAGTGTCAAAGCGCTTTGAGTACCTTGAAGGTAGAAAAGCACTATACAAGTACAACCCATTTATCATTTATATACACACACACCTTTGTCTTCACTTTGTTTTCTTAAATGCCATAACCAAGCATAAGGAGAAGATGGGGTAGATCAGGGGTCACCAACCTTTTTGAAACCAAGAGCTACTTCTTGGGTACTGATTAATGCGAAGGGCTACCAGTTTGATACACACTTAAATAAATTGCCAGAAATAACCAATTTGCTCGGTTTTTTGTAGAGGATAAATGATGAAAAAAACACTTAATTGAACGGTTTAAAAGAGGAGAAAACAGGAAAAAAATTGAAATTAAATTTTGAAACATAGTTTATCTTCAATTTTGACTCTTTAAAATTCAACAGAGAAAAACTACCTAATTTGAATCTTTTTGAAAAAAATTTAAAAAAAAGAATTTATGGAACACCATTATTAATTTTTCCTGATTAAGATTAATTTTTGAATTTTGATGACATGTTTTAAATAGGTTAAAATCCAATCTGCACTTTGTTAGAATATATAACAATTTGGACCAAGCTATATTTCTAACAAAGACAAATCATTATTTCTTCCAGAACAACGATTTTAAAATAAATTCTAAAGACTTTGAAATTAAATTTAAATTTGATTCTAAAGATTTTCTAGATTTGCCAGAAGAATTTTTTTGAATTTCAATCATAATAAGTTTGAAGAAATATTTCACAAATATTCTTCGTTGAAAAAACAGAAGACAAAATAAAGAATTAAATTTATATATATATATGTATGTATGTATGTATGTGTGTACATATATGTATGTATGTATGTGTGTGTACATATATGTATATATGTGTGTGTGTATGTATACACATATATGTGAATATATACACATATATGTATATATAAACATATATGTGTATATGTATATATAAACATATGTGTGTATGTATATATAGACATATATGTATATATGTTTATATATAAACATATATGTGTATATGTATATATACACATATATGTGTATATGTATATCTAGGTGTATGTATGTATGTATATATGCATGTATGTATATATAAATATGTATAAATGTATGTATATATAAATATGTATATATGTATGTATGTGCATATATATACATACATGTATATATAAATGTGTGTATATATATATATATATATATATATACACAGTTATATATATATTTTTTAAATTATGAAATAAATTTAGAATCGGAATAAATAAGAATCGCAATTTGGATGTGAATCGATTTTTTTTTTTTTTGTGCACCATTAATTAATATTACCCTTAGTATCAATATCCATGCATCCATTTTTTTTCACCGCTTGTCCTTTTCGGGGTCTCATCTGCATTCGATATATTATCAATATTTGCATCTGTCTGCCCACCCCTAATAGAGAGAAGAAACATATATTAAGTTTCTCTCTGTGACTACCACTGGTCAAAAGAAGTCACAATCAAACCTTTCACCATCTTTTTTTTATGGCTACTCCCCATCCCGTCTTAAAAGCACTCTCAGATATTTTCCAGTATTTCCCGCCGCTTTGATCAGATTGTGAAGTCCCAAACAGTTCACACACTAAAATGCTGTAAGAATGCAATTTGACAACAGCAAGACGTAAACGTTTTTGAAGTTGTGACCCGCGCTTTCCCTGACGTTTGTGGGGGATGACGGTGTGAGAATTGTCAGAGTGCAGTTAATTGGCTCATGGAGACGGATGCTTGGATGCTGTTTTGCAGCCTTATTTGGATCCCAAACACATGTCAAAGAAAGTCAACTCTCTCTCCGGTAGTTTCGGTGCTCAGTATGTGCACAGGCCAGACTAATAACCCACTTCTATCTCAACTTCCAGTGTTTAAGAACAATAACAAAGTTTTACAATTAAATGTTTCCATAAAAACTCACCACAAACACATTTTAGAGGACAGCTTTAACATCAGAAACGTAAAACTGTTTTTTCAAAGCCGCCATTGTATGGACAATGAGAGCTTGTTTTTTATTCAAAAATGCTGACAAAAAACAAATCTTAAAAAAAACAATTCACTTTTCCCAATTAAATCACAAAATATTTACAGTAAACATGTTTTGTAGAGGAAATGTGTAGTTTTTAAAGTAAAAAACATTTTATTAATTTGGAATACTAGTTTAATTGATTCTGTAACGCAGCTCGTACCTTGAAAAAATGTGAAATAACATCGCAGGTAGTATATGTAGACATATACGGTATATTAATACGATATTTCTAACCTATAACTTTATTTCTTTTTAAAAGAATACATGTTAAAATTGGGTTTTTGGGGAGTGACAAAACACCAATTAAATACATATTAATACACTTTAATTGGCAACAGTAGTAAATTTGGACACATACAGTCAGAGAGGGAGTCAAAAGGCCCCATTTATCGCGATTTACCTGACACACGAAACGTGACAAATTGTGGGTTTGAGGAGGGGGTTGCGCTATCCTTTTTAGCCGCCAGATGGTAGTAAAGCGTTGATCATTTCAATGTGTCTTGTGGCAATTCCAACTTTGACCACAGGGTCAGTTGCGATGTAGAGTGCCGCTTTCCATCATTTATATATATATATATATATATATATATATATATATATATATACAATCATCTTTACCTTCCCTGTGTGCATCCCCGAGTCAAGCTGTGCGTCTTGTGCTCCCGGATCTTCCCTGTCTCCCCCACGCTTCATGGTTTTTCGATTGCCTCCCTCGTTCCTCGACTCCTCGCTCGCCCCACGACTCTGACGCCTCTCTCTCGCCCCGGATCCCCTGCATGCCCCATGGACTGCCTCGTTCCTACGCTCTTCATTCAACATTTACGGTAACACTTAACAGCTAATCTACACACATAGTCACACACATACACTCTTGGATTTTGTCACACACTATAGTTTATTAGTATTGTAAATTATTATTATTGTTATATATGTTGACTATATATATAATAAATCTTTGGACATTACTGCTGCCTGGTGTCAGTCTGCCGTCATCTCCCCCTGTTTAAATCATAACAGGAGCAGCGGCTTTACTTTGAGTTCCTCCCGGATGGCAGCGCTTCTCACCCTATCTCTAAGGGAGAACCCTGCCACCCGACGGAGGAAACTCATTTCGGCCGCTTGTACCCTTGATCTTATCCTTTCGGTCACAACCCAAAGCTCATGACCATAGATGAGGATGGGAACGTAGATCGACCGGTAAATTGAGACCTTTGCCTTCCGGCTCAGCTCCTTTTTCACCTCAACCGATCCGCCTGTGGATCTCACAATCCACTCTTCCCTCACTCGCGAACAAGACTGCAAGGTTCTTGAACTCCTCCACTTGGGGCAGGGTCTCCTCCCCAACCCGGAGTTGGCACTCCATCCTTTTCCGCGCGAGAACCATGGACTCGGACTTGGAGGTGCTGATTCTCATCCCAGTCGCTTCACACTCGGCTGCAAACCGATCCGAAAGAAAACACCAGATGATTTGTCTCCTAATATGTGCCAATTTGGGGTCCTTACACACACACGCCATAATAATCGTCATCGGCGATCACTCGAACGAGTATGACGATCCTCCTAATAGGGGGGTATCCCTTTATGGAGGATGCCTGTTTAACGTGGGGAGACTGGTGCACCACACGATCCTTGACAGATCCGGGTCAGGGTCCAGTGGCATGGAATCCAAAACAACCGGGGACCCTTTTCTGCTGCAGCCCTCTTCTGCCGTCGCAGCCGTTGTGACGCTCCATAGGGTTAGCGATCATCTTCCGCCTGTTCCACCGTTGAGGTCTTGGGTTGTTATTTCTCCATAACTGGGCCCACAAGGATTAGGGGGTGCCTTCTCCCGCCATCGCAGCCGTTGTGGTAGTTCTTACATCTATCTGCCGTTGAGTTCTTCACCATATCCCTGGCTAGGGGGCAGTCAGGTACTAGGCCAGGGGTCACCAACCTTTTTGAAACCAAAAGCTACTTCTTGGGTATTGATTAATGCGAAGGGCTAGCAGTTTGATACACACTTGAAAAAATTGCCAGAAATAACTATCCATCCATCCATTTTCTACCGCTTATTCCCTTTGGGGGTCGCGGGGGGCGCTGGCGCCTATCTCAGCTACAATCGGGCGGAAGGCGGGGTACACCCTGGACAAGTCGCCACCTCATCACAGGGCCAACACAGATAGACAGACAACATTCACACTCACATTCACACACTAGGGCCAATTTTTAGTGTTGCCAATCAACTTATCTCCAGGTGCATGTCTTTGGAAGTGGGAGGGGCCTATCCCCAGGCGCATGTCTTTGCCAGAAATAACCAATTTGCTCAATTTACCTTTAATAAATAAATCTATATATATATGTATAATAAATGGGTATTTCTGTCTGTCATTCCGTCGTACATTTTTTTTCTTTTTACGGAAGGTTTATATGTAGAGAATAAATGATGGGGGAAAAAAACACTTAATTGAACAGTTTAAAAGAGGAGAAAACAGGAAAAAATATATTATTAAATTTTGAAACACAGTTTATCTTCAATTTCGACTCTTTGAAAACATTTTAAAAAGAATTTATGGAACATCATTAGTATTTTTTTCTGATTAGGATTAATTTTAGAATTTTGATGACATGTTTTAAATAGGTTAAATCCTATCTGCATTTTGTTAGAATATATAACAAATTGGACCAAGCTATATTTCTAACAAAGACAAATCATTATTTCTTTTAGATTTTCCAGAACAGAAATTTTAAAAGAAATTCTAAAGACTTTGAAATAAGATTTAAATTTGATTCTAAAGATTTTCTAGATTTGCCAGAATATATATATTTTTAATTTTAATCATAATAAGTTTGAATAAATAATTCACAGATATTCTTCGTCAAAAAAACAGAAGCTAAAATGAAGAATTAAATTAAAATGTATTATTCTTTACAATACAAAAAATAAATGAACGGATCATTGATTTAAATTATAAGGAAAGAAGAGGAAGGAATTTAAAAGGTATGTGTTTAAAAATCCTAAAATCACTATTAAGGTTGTATTTTTTTCTCTAAAATTGTCTTTCTGAAAGTTATAAGAAGCAAAGTAAAAAAAATAAATGAATTTATTTAAACAAGTGAAGACCAAGGCTTTGAAATATTTTCTTGTATTTTCAAATTCTATTTGAGTTTTGTCTCTCTTAGACTTAAAAATGTTGAGCAAAGCGAGACCAGCTTGCTAGTAAATAAATACAATTTTAAAAATAGAGGCATCTCACTGGTAAGTGCTGCTATTTGAGCTATTTTTAGAACAGGCCAGCGAGCGACTCATCTGGTCCTTACGGGCTAGCTGATGCCCGCGGGCACCGCGTTGGTGACCCCTGTACTAGGCCTTTGCCAAGGGCCACCTGGGGTAACAGTAGTAAAGGGGTTAACCTCCTCGTGCTCCAAGACCCCATACAGGAGCCTCCACTGCCATAATAATACCTGTATGTCGAAGCACAGTACGTCTGACTATGGTAGCCATAATGCGCCGGCTAAAAGAGTCGTACTAAAACATTTTGAGGTTCCACCGCATATCAAAACAATCACTGTGCTTTTTAAAACCCACCATCCATTGGGAAGTTATCAGTGGAGGTCTACTACTTTTGAGTTTTGAGTACGCGTAGATCCCACGGAACATTTACAGCACGCCTACAAACTTGATATAGAGGACGGCCTGCTTGCTTCGTCCCGGCTACGACCTGCCTTGATGAGACATTAAAACAGTTAAATAAATGTAAGCAAGAAAAACAAGCCCTCCTTGAAGCTCGAGCAGAACCTGCATAATAATATTTTTTGTTCACGCTGTGATTTTATGACTAATGAGCTTATTCTCACCCAAGAAACTAACCGTTTTTTCACACTACATGATATAAAGGCATTACATGTACCGAACAGCGAAACTAATTCCTTTCAGAGCCTCCAGTGTGTTATACTTTAATGGTGTTTTTTTTTTTTTTTGGGCAGTTTGAAGGGGCAAAATACTTCACACAAAATGAGGAAACTAAGCTCAGGGCTGTGTTTTTTGGAGTTTTATTGTGAAAGAGCAGCCAGACTCAAATCAGGCAATGTGTTTGTCTCCTTCCCCAGGATGCTCTGCTGCAGCTGGCAGCGGTTGTCGACGCGCGCTCGCTGCGAGCGGCCCTCCGAGACAGCGTCCAGGCGCTGCTACCCAGCACGGTAATACCCACAAACTGCACACATGCATGCATTTTCTTCATACAACTAATAGTTTCCCATGGAATGATGAAGGTGATGATCGGACTGGAGGCTGTTTTTGTGAGTTTTCCAATTGCCCGGAGAAAGTTAATGTACACTATATTGCCAAAAATATCTGGCCACCCATCCAAATGATCAGAATCAGGTGTCTTAACCACTTGGCCCGGCCACAGGTGTATGAAATCTAGCACTTAAAGGGGAACATTATCACGATTTCAAAAAGGTTAAAAACAATAAAAATCAGTTCCCAGTGGCTTGTTTTATTTTTCGAAGTTTTTTTCAAAATTTTACGCCTCCCGGAATATCCCGAAAAACTGCTTCAAAGTGCCTGATTTTCACCATCGCTATATGCACCCGTCCATTTCCCTGTGACGTCATACAGGGCTGCCAATTCAAACAACATGGCGGTTACCACAGCAAGATATAGCGACATTAGCTCGGATTCAGACTCGTATTTCAGCGGCTTAAGCGATTCAACAGATTACGCATGTATTGAAACAGATGGTCGGAGTATGGAGGCAGATAGCGAAAACGAAATTGAAGAAGAAATTGAAGCTATTCGGCTATAGCATGGGTGTACCTAATGAAGTGGCCCATAGCATGGCTGCCTTATTAGCATCGCCGCTAAAATGTGCGGACCAAACGATCAGGACTTTCGCATCTTGAGACACTGGAGCAACTTAAATCCGTCGATTGGTAAGTGTTTGTTTCGCATTAAATGTGGGTATCTAGTTTCAAATGTACATACAGCTAGCGTAAATAGCATGTTAGCATCGATTATCATAGCATGTTAGCATCGATTAACTGGCAGTCATGCCGTGACCAAATATGTCCGATTAGCACATAAGTCAACAACATCAACAAAACTCACCATTGTGATTTCGTTGACTTAATCGTTGCAAATGCATCTGCAGGTTATCCATACATCTCTGTGCCATGTCTGTCTTAGCATCGCCGGCAGACACTCTGGCAAATTCAATGGGGGTCTGGCGGCAGATTTCTTGCCAGTGGTGCAACTTGAATCCCTCCCTGTTAGTGTTGTTACACCCTCCGACAACACACCGATGAGGCATGATGTCTCCGAGGTTCCAAAAAATAGTCGAAAAAACGGAAAATAACAGAGCTGAGACCCGGTGTTTGTGATGTGAAAATGAAAATGGCGGGTGTGTTACCTCGGTGACGTCACGTTCTGACGTCATTGCTAAAAGACCGATAAACAGAAAGCCGTTTAATTTACCAAAATTCACCCATTTACAGTTCGGAAATTGGTTAAAAAAATACATGGTCTTTTTTCTGCAACATCAAGGTATATATTGACGCTTGCATAGGTTTGGTGATAATGTTCCCCTTTAAGCATGGAGACTGTGTCTACAAACATTTGTGAAAGAATGGGCCGCTATCAGTGATTTCCAGCGTGGAACTGTCATAGGATGCCACCTGTGCAACAAATCCAGTCGTGAAATGTCTTTGCTCCTTAATATTCAACTGTCGGCTTTATTATAAGAGAATGGAAAAGTTTGGGAACAACAGCAACTCAGCCACAAAGTGGTAGGCCACCTAAACTGGGGTTAGATAGAAGTCAAAGAGGTCGCCGACTTTCTGCACACTCCAAACTTCATGTGACCTTCCAATTAGCCCACCTCCAGTACGCAGAGAGCTTCATGGAATGGGTTTCCATGGCCGAGCAGCTGCATCTAAGCCATACTTACCCAAGTTCAATGCAAAGCGTCGGATGCAGTGGTATAAAGCAGTGGTCCCCAACCTTTTTGTAGCTGCGGACCGGTCCACGCTTGATAATTTGTCCCGCGGCCCGGTGGGGGGGATTTATTTATTTTTTTTGTCATGAAAAAGGGAGGTTTTTTTGGTTGGTGCACTAATTGTAAGTGTTTCTTGTGTTTTTTATGTTGATTTAAAGGCCTACTGAAACCCACTACTACCGACCACGCAGTCTGATAGTTTATACATCAATGATGAAATATTAACATTGCAACACATGCCAATACGGTCGGTTAAGTTTACTAAATTACAAATTTAAATTTCCCGCGAAGTGTCGTGTTGAAAACGTTGCGGTATGATGACGCGTGCGTTTGAAGTCACCGGTTGTAGCGGACATTATTTTCCAGCCCGATCCAAGCTATAAGTAGTCTGCTATAATCGCATAATTACACAGTATTCTGGGCATCTGCGTTGCTGAATCTTTTGCAATTTGTTCAATTAATAATGGAGAAGTCAAAGTAGAAAGATGGAGGTGGGAAGCTTTTAGCCTTTAGCCACAAAAACACAGCCGGTGTTTCCTTGTTTAAAATTCCCGAAGATGAAGCTTTACTATGGATCAGAGCGGTCAAGCGAACATGGATCCCGACTACATTTCAACCGGCAGTTTTCGCTGAGAAAATTGTGGTAATAAGTCGCCTCTTACCGGAGACATCAGCGGAGCTTCCATCCTGCTGTAGCTGCTGTGACTTCCCTCAGAGACTCTGGCGTCAACACACCCGTGGCCACACCCCTCCGACTTTCAGGTACTATTTAATCTCACTAAAACACCAGCAACACAATGGGCAGATCAGGGATTTTCCAGAATTATCCTAGTAAATGTGTCTAATAGCATCTCAATCGCTCCCACTGCAATCGCCTTTTTTTTTTTTTTTTTTTTTTTTTTAAGTCCTTCACTCTAAATCTCCTCATCCACAAATCTTTCATCCTCGCTCAAATTAATAAGGAAATTGTCGCTTTCTTGGTCCGAATAGCTCTAGCTGCTGCTGGCTATGATTGTAAACAATGTGAGGATGTTAGGAGCCATACAATCCGTGACGTCACGCACACATCGTCTGCTACTTCCGGTACAGGCAAGGCTTTTTCATTAGCGACCAAAAGTTGTGAACTTTATCGTCGATATTCTCTACTAAATCCTTTCAGCAAAAATACGGCAATATCGCGAAATGATCAAGTATGACACATAGAATGGACCTGCTATCCCTGTTTGAATAAGAAAATCTCATTTCAGTAGGCCTTTAATAAAAATTAAAAAATTAAAATTTAATAAAAAAATAATTTAAAAAAAATTCTTCTGCGGCCCGGTGGTTGGGGACCACTGGTGTAAAGCATGTCGCCACTGGACTCGAGAGCAGGGGACACGCGTTCTCTGGAGCGATGAAACACTCCTTTCTATCTGGCTTTCTGATGGAAAGTCTGGGTTTGGAGGTTGCAAGGAGAACGGTACATTTCGGACTGCATTGTGCCGAGTGTGGAATTTGGTGGAGGAGGAATTATGGTGTGTGGTTGTTTGTCCGGTGTTGGGCTTGGCCTCTTAGTTCCAGTGAAAGGAACTTTGAATGCTCCAGGATACCAAAACATTTTGGACAATTCCATGAATGGGATCCTATGTGAGTCAAGGCAGGTGGCCAAATACTTTTGGCAATATAGAGTATTTTTAAGTATTTCTTAGCGTACTCACCAGAATACAAAAGGGAAAGGTTTTATGCTGCTAAAGAAGGGAAGAAGAAGGGAGAGAGAGACAGGAATTAGAGAGGAGCGACGGTGGGGTTTGGGCAAAATGTCCTGTGTCCTGGGATTTTGAGGAAAATGATCAATTATCTAATTGTGATGTTAGCTAACCAGGAATGTTTTGATGAAAAATTTGAGAGGCAATTACAATCGCAAAAGAAACCCATTTGAATTAGTGTTCCTGCATGGGTTCCCTCAGCGTAGTCCGACTAGCTTCCACCCCCAAAGACATGCACCTGGGAATAGGTTGATTGGCAACACTAAATTGGCCCTAGTGTGTGAATGTTGTCCGTCTATCTGTGTTGGCCCTGCGATGAGGTGGCGAATTGTCCCACCTACCGCCCGAATGCAGCTGAGATAGGCTCCAGCACCCCCAGCGACCCTGTACGGGACAAACGGTAGAAACTGGATATATGGATCTTCCCACATCACAGCAATCTTTGTCTTATTCGGAGAGAAGGGTTTGCAGTCATTTCTATCTTACTCCAAGAATGTATCAAGGCCATGAAAGTGTCTTTGTCATGATCCGATACTCGGATCATGACATATTCTGGTTTTGTTCTGTTTGTATATCACATCCTGTTTGGTTTTTGTCTTCCCTAGTTCCTGGTGGCACTTCCTGTTTTGTTACGTTGCTTAGTTACGTATTAGTGTCACCTGCCTTGTGCTGTCTACGCGCACCTGCCTCCTAATTTCTGTCCCTATTTAAGCCTGCCTTGGTTTGCCATTTGGCCTCGCAGTGTAAAACAACTTGCTTCGATGCAACAGGTGACTTCGCTATCCCTCATTGTGGTAATAGACTTTTTGAACTTGTTAGCTTCCACGCTATTCTTTCCTTTGTTTATTTCCCTAGCTCACATGCTAGCGTCTTCTGTTCTTTCTAGCTCACATGCTAGTTCTGTTAGTTTGTCTGTAGTGCCTTTGTGCAAGTATTTCTGTTCTTAGTTTGTTTTTGTAGTTAGAAATAAATCATCATTCCTGCCTTCACGCTGTGTCCATTATCCGCCTGCACCTCGAGAGAATGCAACCGCAATGCCAGCTAAACGTCGCAGTCTTATCTCTGACAAAACCAAGGCATTGGCAGTTAAGGACCACTACGAAAACATTTAGTTTATTTTTCGGACAGTACGGCGCACCGGATAATAAGGTTGTTTTTTTCGACATTTGATTCTTTCGTTGTGGGCTACATAACACGAAATGGTGGTCAAAATGTTACATAGATTATGTTTTACGGACCATTTTTCAGGCGTTTTTTTACCGTTTCTTCAGCAGGCGTCGTTTTGTGGGTGGTCTTATTTACATGGCTCCAATTCGACAGCATCTTCTCCCCGTTTTCTTTGTTGTACCTGTAGTTTTTTAGCGCTTCCATAGCGAGCCTACTGTCAGATATAAGTTAGAAAGTTCTTCACAACAAGATTATAGAGGAAAAAGAAGGAGCTTATTCACCACGGCGCAACTACAATGGCGGACGAACGCAAATTTTCGGGACTTATGCACATCCCAAATACACAACAGCAGGTACCAATAGGTAGGAGAAGTTGCTTTTACATAATATTGTGAAAAAAAACACCAAATAATGTGTCTCCTAATATGTGCCATTTTGGGGTCCTTATATACACACCATAATAATATCTGTATGTTAAAGCACTGTACATCTGACTATGGTAGCCGTAATGTTCCGGCTAAATGTTGCGGTGTTGCTTGCTTACGGGTCCATGCCATCCGTCCATCCATCCATTTCTACCGCTTGTCCCTTTATGGTTTGCGGGGGGTGCTGGAGCCTATCTCAGCTGCATTCGGGCGCTAGGCGGGGTACACCCTGGACAAGTCGCCACCTCATCGCAGTGCCAACACAGATACACAGACAACATTCACACTCACATTCACACACTAGGGCCAATTTAGTGTTGCCAATCAACTTATCCCCAGGTGCATGTCTTTGGAGGTGAGAGGAATCCGTAGTACCCGGAGGGAATCCACGCATTCACGGGGAGAACATGCAAACTCCACACAGAAAGATCCCGAGCCAGGGATTGAACCCAGGACTCCTCAAGACCTTCGTATTGTGAGGCACATGCACTAACCCTTGTTCCACCGTCCATGCCATCATCTTTTATTGAACAGGCGTCAACCTGCAGTCCACACGTATCTCTTATGTGTCACACTTATCACTACACCATGTACAGTATTCAAGGTCGGTAAGCACTGCCAGAATTAACGTGTCCATTGCGCGCACCGGGTTATAAGGCGCACTGTCGATTTTTGAGAACATTTTAAAATTTTAAGTGCGCCTTTTAGACCGAAAAATACTGTGTTGGAAAACATTTATGTACCTTTAAGTGAATTGCAATAGTGCTGTGCGGAAATCACATTCTGGGCTGTGTGTGACCTATCTCTTCTCCCTTTATGTCGCTCATTTAACAATGCACCATTGCTCTACCGAGTTGCATCATATGCTTCCCCCCCCCCCTCTAAACTGAGCCTACTCCCTCCCTTCCTATTGTGCACTCCTTATATACTTTGCTATTATTGTCACCTTTGAGATGCTGGAGCTTCTCAAATAAATGGCAAATGGGTCATACTCGTATAGCGCTTTTCTACCTTCAATGTACTCAAAGCGCTTTGACACTATTTCCATATTTACCCATTGACACACCGATGGCAGGAGCTGCCATGCAAGGCCCTAACCACGACCTATCAGGAGCAAGGGTGAAGTGCCTTGCTCAAGGACACAACAGACCCGACGAGGTTGGTAGAAGGTGGGGATCGAACCAGGAGCCCTCAGGTTTCTGGCACAACCACTCTTCCATCCGCGCCACGCCGTCCCCCCTAATAATAAGTCTAAAATAAACGACTTTGTTTGACTATTTTATTAGAAAACTTCCAATACAAGGCTTGCCCCCGACAGTTTGTTCGTGTTTTAGTTTTTTCCTCTGTGTGTGTAGTGTTTCCTGTCAGCGTTCCTATTTTGTTGGTTTCCTGTCTTTCTCCGTGAGCGCTGTTTCCCCTCAGCTGCCGCTGATTGGCGCCTGGCCACACCTGGTGTCAATCAGCCCGCTCCAATTTTTACCTGCTTTTGTCCTCCAGTCAGTGCTGGATTATTGTCGCTCCTGTCGTGTCGTGTCGTGTCTTTGCAGCGTAGCGGTAAGCTATATTTCGGTAGCTGTTTGTAGCTTACTGTTTTTTGTTCCCTGCTTCCAGTTTGTTTTTATACTAGAAATAACGACTTCTGTTTCCTGCTCGTTATCTTCTAGCTCCCATGCTGGCTCTTTTAGTTTGTTATCCGCCTTGTGCGCGCCTTTTTTAGTACCCTTTTTGTTTGTTCATGTCCTAGTATTTTAAATAAATCATGTTTCCTTACTCAATGCCTGCCTCCTTCTCTGCATCTCGGGGTTCGTCACAAACTAACTCTGACAGGCTGAAATTGTGGTTTGGACAAGAGATGACGAAAATATGAGTTCCGCCGTTACAAGTCCTCGTGATTATTACTAGTAAAAATGCTCCTGTGTGTCATTTCAGGTGTGTGTGTGCGTGTACACATTGGAGGGAAACTCCAGGCTGCTGTCTGACGACCCACCGCATGAGCTGCCACGGGAGGGGAAGATCAGGTGCGTTTTGTTGTTGTTTTGGTTTCCACATGCAGGACGCCACAGATGTTTGCTTTCGAGTGGAGGGACTGCTGTGTGCTGATTTGCCGCGGCTTTGTCAAGGGAGTTGGTGCCCTGAGAGGGGGGGGGGGGGGGGGTTGGGATAGGGAAGGGGTGTGATTATGAGGCTTTTTTAGCGCTTAATCTTGTCGCACGCTGCTGATCTTCCTAGCTGCCCGCACGCCATCAGGCTGCCTCTACACCCCCTCGGAACCATGAGACACATGTTATAGTGTCTCTTCCCCTACTTGATGCTCTACTTCCTCGCCGTCCTCCTCTGACGCGCCGCCCGCAGGGCTAATAGCTGGGGTGACAGCGGCGGGGGCTCCCACAGTGAGGCCCAGCCGTCCCATCTTAAGTGCTCTGTAGAAGCGTTCGCCACTGCCACAGCTGCGAAAAAAAACAAAACAAAAAAAGAAAAACAACGCTGCATTATTGATGAGTCCGTCTGTGTGTCAGACAAGAAATCGCTTTTTAATGACACCTCAGTGCGGCGCAAACGCCAGATTGCACACAACTAGACACAATTGCACAAGGTTGACAGGTGTGCATTGTACAGTATGCAGTATGTATACTGTACACCTGAGGTCACAGGACGGACAATTTATCTACAAACCCCTTTTCCATATGAGTTGGGAAATTGTGTTAGATGTAAATATAAAGGGAATACAATTATTTGCAAATCGTTGAATGCACTACAAAGACAAGATATTTGATGTTCAAACTCATAAACTTTATTTGTTTTTGTAAATAATAATTGACTTAGAATTTCATGGCTGCAACACGTGCCAAAGTAGTTGGGAAAGGGCATGTTCAACACTGTGTTACATCACCTTTTCTTTTAACAACACTCAATAAACGTTTGGGAACTGAGGAAACTAATTGTTGAAGCTTTGAAAATGGAATTATTTTCCATTCTTGTTTTATGTAGAGCTTTAGTCGTTCAACAGTCCGGGGTCTCCGCTGTCGTATTTTACGCTTCATAATGCGCCACACATTTTCGACGGGAGACAGGTATGGACTACAGGCGGGCCAGGAAAGTACCCGCACTCTTTTTTACGAAGCCACGCTGTTGTAGCACGGTATAGCTCGGTTGGTAGAGCGGCCGTGTCAGCAACTTGAGGGTTGCAGGTTCGATTCCCGCTTCCGCCATCCTAGTCACTGCCGTTGTGTCCTTGGGCAAGACACTTTACCCACCTGCTCCCAGTGTCACCCACACTGGTTTAAATGTAACTTAGATATTGAGTTTCACTATGTAAAGCGCTTTGAGTCACTAGAGAAAAGCGCTATATAAATATAATTCACTAATTCACTTCACTTGTCTTGCTGAAATAAGCAGGGGTATCCATGATAACGTTGCTTGGATGACAACATATGTTGCTCCAAAACCTGTATGGACCTTTCAGCATTAATGGTGCCTTCACAGATGTGTAAATTACCCATGCCTTGGGCACTAATACACCCCCATACCATCACAGATGCTGGCTTTTGAACTTTGCGCCTATAACAATCCGAATGGTTATTTTCCTCTTTGTTCTGTAGGACACCACGTCCTCTGTTTCCAAATATAATTTGAAATGTGGACTCATCAGACCACAGAACACCTTTCCACTTTGCATCAGTCCATCTTAGGTGAGCTCGGGCCCAGCCAAGCCGGCGGAGTTTCAGGATATTGTTGATAAATGGGTTTGGCTTTGCATAGTAGAGTTTTAACTTGCACTTACAGATGTAGCAACCAACTGTAGTTACTGACAGTGGTTTTATGAAGTGTTCCTGAGCCCATGTGGTGATATCCTTTACACACTGATGTCGGGTTTTTGATGCAGTACCACCTGAGGGATCCACGGTCACAAGCATTCAATGTTGATTTTCAGCCTTGCTGCTTACGTGCAGTGATTTCTCCAGATTCTCTGAACTTTTGATGATTTTACGGACCGTAGATGGTAAAATCCCTAAATTCCTTGCAATAGCTCGTTGAGAAATGTTGTTCTAAAACTGTTCGACAATTTACTTACAAAGTGGTGACCCTCACTCCATCCTTGTTTGTTAATTACTTAGCATTTCATGGAAGCTGCTTTTATACCCAATCATGGCACCCAACTGTTCCCAATTAGCCTGCACACCTGTGGGATGTTCCATATAAGTGTTTGATGAGCATTACTCAACTTTATCAGTATATATTGCCACCTTTCCCAACTTCTTTGTCACGTGTTGTTGGCTTCAAATGATTATTTGCACACAAAAAAAATGTTTATCAGTTTGAACATCAAATATGTTGTCTTTGTATAATATTCAACTAAATATGGGTTGAAAATTGTTTGCAAATCATTATATTCCGTTTATATTTACATCTGACACAATTTCCCAACTCATATGGAAACGGGGTTTGTATAATCTTAGAGAAAAATGTAATTTAAAATATTTGTACGCACGTACAACACTTAAGACCTTCAGTATATCAGTATGGGGAATCAAATGATGGAATGGATTAAGCGAAGCAATCAATTAATGTACTAGTATGATCCACTTCAAGAAACTCTTCAAACTTGAAGTGTTTACAAAGTACAAAGATGAAGAACCATGATAAACATTCTGAATGTATTTCATCCATTCATTCATTCTCAAAATAATCTTACTTATCTCATCATATGAAATATAACTTACTTCACCAATTGTTATTTATTTATTTTTATTGTGATTACTTATGGAGTATATTGTGAATAAATTGAGAAGAGGAAGTGAACAAAGGTTTTAGCAACTGCTATGTAGAAGAAAAGGGGTTGGATTAAATAAGCTCTGCTTCTTCCTACTTCTTTTCGAACATATTGAAAAGAGAAACTGGAAATTGTGAAGTATCATGTTGTATGCTTGCATGTTCGAAATAAACTCAAACTATATAACATTGGGTGCCAGTTTTACGATTAGCTACATTTCTCCATACAATAGATGAACAGCTGTGATAGATTTATATATTACTTAAAAGAGAACTGATTTTGTTTGATGAAATTCTACTCAAATATTTAATAAAGTCATAAACAAATAGGGCAACGAGAAAAGTATCCCACTATTCTCTTTTCTAAAGTAAATGTGCACAACAGATATGATCATCTACATCAACTATATGATCTGTCTGAGTGGCTGGACAGGGCACATTTTTAAAAAAATGAAACATTTAAAATCAAATTTTTATTTTATTTTTTAATCGTTAAGAATCGTTAAAAATAAGAATCGCGATTTCTTTGAATTTTTTTTTTTTTTTTTTTTTTTTTTTACAGTTTGGGTTATCTTTAGTAAAGATGAATACCAACTGATACGGTATCGATTCCAGGTACCTGGTAATCGATACCGCTACTCTAAGGTGCCAATATTGGGAACTTTTGTGTGTGTTAAAAAATATGAATTGTTTCTGATAATATATTGTTTTGTTTATGATTATCCATATATATATATATATATATATATATATATATATATATATATATATATATATATATATATTTACAAACCCCGTTTCCATATGAGTTGGGAAATTGTGTCAGATGTAAATATAAATGGAATACAATGATTTGCAAATTATTTTCAACCCATATTTAGTTGAATATGATACAAAGACAACATATATTTAGCCTCTTCATATACGTGTACATATATTAATATAATGAATATATAAGTTAAGTTAAGTTAAAGTACCAATGATTGTTACACACACACTAGGTGTGGCGAAATTATTCTTTGCATTTGACCCATCACGCTTTATCACCACCTGGGAGGTGAGAGGAGCAGTGAGCAGCAGCGGTGGCCGCGCCCGGGAATCATTTTTGGTGATGTATCCACCAATTCCAACCCTTGATGCTGAGTGTCAAGCATGGAGGTAATGGGTTCCATTTTTATAGTCTTTGGTATGACTCGGCTGGGGTTTGAACTCACAACCTACCGATCTCAGTGCGGACACTGTAATTATATAATTAATTGAATAGTATATTAACAGTATGTGAAAGTTCAACATCCACCTTGTTTACTTCGGTGAGGACCTTAAAGTTGTGTAATTAATCAGAAATATCAAGCCGCTAAAATGCGCAAAACATGCACGGGTGTGGAGTGTTTTGCATTTTTCCCATCATGCTTTTTAATGAATGGGTGTCTTTTTATAATATCCACAATGTTCAGTCACCATGTCTGTTGACATTTTGTCTTAGTTGGATTTATTTTATTTTTTTGCATCATGACTAAGGAAGGTTGTTTGCTTTGGGTCATATAAATAAATGCTGCCCATTCAGATCCTCATTTAAGGCCATTGACCAGAAAAAAAGGTTAGAATGATTATGTGTAAGTTATCACAAAAGTTTCCGTTTTTGGAAACATCCGACAAGCATACAGAGGCTGTCATTGTTGTACTAAGCCAAAGGCTTGTAAAATTCCATTTTGTACGATGGGAGAAGATGAGAGGGGTTATTTATTGTGATCCAAGACTTTCCCAAGCTCGATCCAGGACCAGCCCAAGCCCGAGGCATCTTTTTCTTTTCTGTTAATTTGACCGAAAACAATGGCTGTTTGCGTACCCCCCATTCCTTTAGAAACAGCTGTTGTTATGTAAACAGAGAAAAACCAAATCAAAAGAATTAAATTAAATGTTGTTTCTGTTTAATTCCTTGCTTCTTGTCATGTTTAATAGATGTTTTGAAAAAACTCTTGTTGTTTTCTAGAAAGTGACAAAATAGCAGCGTAAATAATTCTAGACTCTTAGAATAGATCTTTATTGTCAATGCAGAAGTATAACGAGATTGATTTTTTTTTTTTGGTACAAGTGAATGCAATGACTGCAATTGCCATGCGGGCAAGATTCCATCTTGTGGGCCAATTTGAAGACGAAGTTTGGACACCCCTGGTTTACGGTGTTTTCCATTTGTTTGTTGTTGCGCACTGAAAAGTGGTAGTACTGAAAGCGTTGTACTTATTACACACCGTCATACCATGATCTGGTATCGGATTGATATTGGTACAGGCCAAAACTCAAGGCTCCAATAAAAAAAAAAGCTGTGTGATGAGACCCCTAGTAAATAGATGGAGGGCTGGATAATGTTAACTATGTCAAATGTAAAGTCAGTAAAGTAAAAGAAAGCCAGTTTCCGGGGTTAAAGTTGAGGATGTCCACATCTTTTAATGAGCGTCGTATGAAAGGTTAAAAACTCGCAGACCCTTTTCACAGCTTGCTTTCCTCATTAATCTCGTCTCCTCCTCAGTCCGACGGCTTCTTGCTGCCGTTTCTGTCCGCCGCTCTAACAAGAACTCTCGCTCTGCAGGCACATTGGCAGCAGGAATGGTCCGAAGCAATTATTTCATGTTTTGCCCAGTCGGGGACAATTTCCACAATTTCTTTGATAACTATTTCCCACACTGTGTAGGGACGTCAGCCTGCTGTATCTACACAGATCCTCCTGACAGGCCCCAGACTTTTGGCTGCTGGGACTGAACCCAGCAAAGGATTTAGTCTTGCCTGCGCAAACAAATGACAGAAAATAAATCGAAGCCGTGAGTGGAAACTGATGAGTTTGTGTCAAGTTAAACGACATTTAGAGCACATTTACCGCATCATAAACAACTGTCGGTATAAAATGTGCTCATCCTTAAAGGTTAAATCTCCACACTACCGTTTAGTTCTGAGGTATGTACAAAACCCAAAACCAGTGAAGTTGGCACCTTGTGTAAACATGACATAAAAACAAAATACAATGATTTGCCAATCCTTTTCAAACTATATTCAATTAAATAGACTTCAAAGACAAGATACTTTACATTCTAACTGGAAAACTTTGATATTTTCTGCAAATATTAGCTCATTTGGAATTCAATGCCTGCAACATGTTTCATAAAAGCTGGCACAAGTGGCAAAAAAGACTGAGAAAGTTGAGGAATGCTCATCAAACGCTTATATGGAACATCCCACAGGTTAACGGGCTAATTGGGAACAGATGGGTGCCATGATTGGGGTAGGTATAGCTCAGTTGGTAGAGCGGCCATGCCAGCAAGTTGAGGGTTGCAGGTTCGATCCCCGCTTCCGCCATCCTAGTCACTGTCGTTGTGTCTTTGGGCAAGACACTTTACCCACCTGTTCCCAGTGCCACCCACACTAGTTTCAATGTAAAAATTAAAGCTGCAAGCAGCGTTGGTCGGGTCCGCTTTGGCTGCTGTCCCCGCGACTCAAGCCCTAGTGTTAGTCAAACCTACATAAAGGTTTTTGTTTCATGTCTCTACGACATTCCTAACAGAAGTTTTGATTTTGATTTCTAGGGTTTGGTTTTTTATTAAATGCCAATTTTTGCCAGTCCTGATGTGTGTGTAAAATTTGGTGAGTTTTGAAGCATGTTAAGGGGGTCAAATTACAGATCGGCGTTTCTGGATGTTGTTGATAAATGGCTTTCGCTTTGCATAGTAGAGCTCTAACCTGCACTTTGAAGCATTTTAAGGGGTTCAAATTACAGCTCAAAGAGGCAAAAATTAAATTTTTTAGGAAAATTTGCGCAGGGGTTCTTTGAAGGCGCGTAAAATCCAAACCGGAGCAGTAATCAAAACAAGAGGTTTTTGTTTCATGTCTCTACGACATTGCTAACGGAAGTTACAAGCAGTCACTTTTTTTATTCTTCCTAGGGGTCGCTAGCGCGCAATTTTGGTTTTTGGGGTTTGGTTGCTTAATAAGTTGGGAAGGTTTGCCAGACCGTCGTGTGTGTCAAATTTGGTGAGTTTTGAAGCATGTTTATGGGGTCAAATTAGGGTGCGAAGGTGCGGAATTATAATAAAGAATAATAATAATAATAATAAAACCTTACAGTTTCAATAGGGTCCTTTGGCCCATTGCAAAAGGACTCCTGTGGAGTCCTTTTGCAATGGGCCTGGCGGACCCTAATTAGATATTGGGTTTCTTTGAGTCACTAGAGAAAAAGCGCTATATAAATATAATTCACTTCACTTCACATGATTGGGTATAAAAGCAGCTTCCGTGAAATGCTCAGTCATTCACAAACAAAGATGGGGCGAGGGTCACCACTTTGTGAACAAATGCGTGAGCAAATTGTTTAAGAACAACATTTGTCAACCAGCTATTGCAAGAAATTCAGGGATTTTGCCATCTACGGTCCGTAATATCATCAAAAGGTTCAGAGGATCTGGAGAAATCACTGCAAGGCCATAAATCATCATTGAATGCTTGTGACCTTGGATCCCTCAGGCGGTACTGCATCAAAAACCGACATCGGTTTGTAAAAAATATCATCACATGGGCTCAGGGACACTCCAGAAAACCACTGTCCGTAACTACAGTTGGTCGCTTCATCTGCAAGTGCAAGTTAAAACTCGGAAGCCGTTAATCAACAACATCCAGAAAGGCCCGAGCTCATCTAAGATGGACTGATGCAACATGTAAAAGTGTTCTGTGGTCTGACGAGTCCACATTTCAAATTGTTTTTGGAAACTGTGGACGTGGTGTTCTCCCGTACAAAGAAGAAAAGGACCATCCGGATTGTTATAGGCTCAAATTTCAAAAGCCAGCATCTGTGATGGTATGGGGGTGTATTAGTGCCCAAGGCATGGGTAACTTACACGTCTGTGAAGGCACCATAAACGCTATAAGGTACATACATGTTTTGGAGCAACATATGTTGCCATCCAAGCAATGTTATCATGGACGCCCCTGCTTATTTCAGCAAGACAATACAAAGCCGTGTGTTACAACAGTGTGGCTTCATAGTAAAAGAGTGCAAGTACTAGACTGGCCTGCCTGTAGTCCAGACCTGTCTCCCATCGAAAAAGTGTGGGGCAATATGAAGCCTAAAATACCACAACAGAGACCCCGGACTGTTGAACAACTTAACAACAATGCTGTATAATAGACTGTATATATATATCATTCACATGTGAATAATGCTGTATAATAGACTGTATTTATATTATTCACATGTGAATAATGCTGTATAATTGACTGTATTTATATCATTCACATGTGAATAATGTTGTATAATAGACTGTATTTATATTATTCACATGTGAATAATGCTGTATAGTTGACTGTATTTATATCATTCACATGTGAATAATTCTGTATAATAGACTGTATTATTCCCATGTGAATAATGCTGTATAATAGACTGTATCTTTATTATTCACATGTGAATAATGCTGTATAATAGACTGTATGTCTATTATTCACATGTGAATAATACTGTATAATAGACTGTATTTACATTATTAACATGTGAATAATGCTGTATAATAGACTGTATTTATATTATTCACATGTGAATAACACTGTATGATAGACTGTATTTACATTATTCCCATGTGAATAATGCTGTATAATAGACTGTATCTCTATTATTCACATGTGAATAATACTGTATAATAGACTGTATTTACATTATTAACATGTGAATAATGCTGTATAATAGACTATTTACATTATCCACATGTGAATCACGCTGTATAATAGACTATTTATGTTATTCACATGTGAATAAGGCTGTATAATAGACTGTATCTATATTATTCACTAGTGTATAACACTGTATAATAGACTATGTTATTCACATGTGAATAACGCTGTATAATAGACGGTATTTATATTATTCACATGTGAATAAGGCTGTATAATAGACTATATTTATGGTATTCACATGTGAATAACGCTGTATAATATACTATTTACATTATTCACATGTAAATAACGCTGTATAATAGACTGCATTTATATTATTCAGATGTGAATAATGCTGTATAATTGACTATATTATTCACATGTGAATAATGCTGTATAATAGACTGTATTTATATTATTCACATGTGAATAACGCTGCATAATAGATTGCATTTACATTATTCACATGTGAATAATGCTGTATAATAGACTGTATTTACATTATTCACATGTGAATAATGCTGTATAATAGACTGTATTTACATTATTCACATGTGAATAATGCTGTATAATAGACAATTTATATTATTCACATGTGAATCACGCTGTATAATAGACTGTATTTACATTATTCACATGTGAATAACGCTGTATAATAGACTGCATTTATATTATTCACATGTCAATATTGCTGTATAATAGACTTTTTATATTATTCACATGTGAATAATGCTGTATAATAGACTGTATTTACCTTATTCACATGTAAAAAATACCTAAGTGTTTATTGTTTATTTTGAGTGAACTGTGGTGCTGAATTTCCCCCAGGGATCAATAAAGTACTTTCTACTCTTGTCTATTCTATTCTCTAAAAATAATAATATAACTGCCACGTACAGAATTGCTAAGAGAGGCGTAACATTTCCTTCTGCACACGAACACACCATTAGCGCTCATGTGTGTCTCGCTGATGGCCTTACAGTTACGCCTAATGAAGCCGCCAGTGTACATTGACTGTCATTAGCCATTAACGACGACACTATGACATCCGCCAGGTGCATCATCGACACTGCCACGTCTCACAATGGCTCGATTACAATCAAAACATTTATTCTTGTTGCCGGTAAGCGTGGGGATCTATTCGTGGCGCGGCTTGTAAACACACGGCCTTGCGCACTAAACAATGCACTTTTTTCCTTGTCCGATCCCCTTTATTTTGTCATTTGTTTACACTAAATTACAGTGGTGTTCCTTGGCCTCTGCTGACCAACCATTGGAGCTGTTTGCTATTTGCACTGGGAATTTACTCGGTAAAAGCGCTTTGACAACAGGCAATAAGCAAAGGTGACGCCCCCCCCCCCCCCCCTTTGTCAGCGTGGTCACCCTCGGCAATAATGCTTTAAGACCCAAACGGAAGAGACCGTACATTAGCCGGCTGGAATAAATGTGCACATTTGTGGCGTGTGAGTCATCGCTGCATTGCTGCCACGTATTAAATGGAGCCGGTGTGTGACAAATGTACCTGTGTTCATGGCGAGAAAGACTTTTTATTGCTCATTTCCATATTCATATGCAAGCTCTATGAAGCAGTGTTAACGTGCGGTATGGTATAAACAGTCATAGAGCGGCCCCCGCTTTAATAGATGAAGATGTGCTAAAGACGCTGTGTCCTAGATTTGTTTTGTTGTGTTTGGAAACAAATAACCACCTCTCCCCAAATAGACGCCTCCTTTTCTTTAACCGCTGGCAACGAAGTTGGAGTCTGGATTCATAGATGCTGTTGTAATGTGGCCCACCACCTCTTTTGTTTTATAGTCCACCACAGCATTTTTTGTGGCCCGCCTCTTTATTCCCACATCGTTTTATGTGGCTCGTCAAGTGACCTGTTTTACGCCACTCCTTCTTTGTCTCATTTTGTCCACCAAATATTTTGTACTGTGTGTGAATGCACAAAGCTGTGCAGATCATATTTTCTTTGGGTTTTTCCGGTTACTTGTGTTTTTCTGTTAGTGTTGGACTCTGCTTAGTTCCTGTTTATGCACCTCTGAGTTTGTTACCATAGCAACATATTACTTTCACCTGCCGCACACCTGTTTGTCAATCACTGACATTATTATTTAAGCCTGCCTTTGCCAGTTAGTCGGTCTGGTTTCTTTGTTTTTGCATCACGCGACTGCCACGTAAGTTTGTCTTGTCTCCAAGCCCCTGCTATTTGTCTTAGTCTGTGCTAAGTGTTAGCCTTAGCTTCGGTTTGTTTTCTGTTTTTGTACCAGTATTGTTATTTTATAATTAAATCAAGCTGCTACCTACATGTCCTGTCCGGTTTTCGGCCCTTTGCATCATGGGAGAACAAAAATCCCGCATCATCATGCGACCCGATCGTGACACAAAGGTGATCTTTGATGATGTTATCGTTTTGTGTTGAGTGCTAATCGGGCATATTTGGTCACTGCATGACTGCAAGCTAATCAATGCTAACATGCTATTTTGAGGCTAGTTGTATGTACATATTGCATCATTATGCCTCATTTTTGTTCTATTTGAGCTTTTTACTTAAGTGTATTTAGTTTATTTTTCCATGTTTCATGACACATTATCGGTATGAAATATTGGCTGCATTTCTGATTGTTTGTGCGGCATGTTGTTCCAGACCACAGCAAACGTTACCCAGCTTCCAGAGATTGTAATGAATCCATTAGAAGAAGACAGCCTGTCGTTTCTTTTAACGTGGACACACACATTTTTCCCTTTGCCATTCTAAGCCAATCATTTCCAGGAGTTATCTCACCCTCTTAGAAGTTTTAGTAATGTTTTCCAATGTTGTAAAAATGTGTAGAATAGATATTACATTTCAACATTTCTGTCAACGAAGATATGCGTCATTTTGATAGTAGGCTGATATAGCTGGCCCACCATTTTATTTTACATGGCCTGCCACATCATTTCAAGTTGTCTGCCACATCATTTTATGTGGTCTGCCACGTCATTTTATGTGGCCTGCCATATCATTTTACGTGTTCTGCCACATCCTTTTATGTGGTCTGCCACATAATTTAATGTGGTCTGCCACATCATTTTATGTGGTCCGCCACATCATTTTATGTGGTCCGCCACATAATTTTATGTGGTCCACCACACGGTCCATCACATCATTTGATGTGGTCCGCCTCATCATTTCATGTGGTCTGCCAAATCATTTCATGTGGTCTGCCCCATCATTTTATGTGGTCTGCCACAACAATTTATGTGGTGTGCCACATCATTTTACGTGATCTGCCACATCATTTTATGTGGTCCGACACATCATTTTACGTGGTCCACCACATCATTTTATGTGGTCCACCACATGGTCCATCACATCATTTTACGTGGTCTGCCCCATCATTTTACGTGGTCTGCCACAACAATTTATGTGGTCTTCCACATCATTTTATGTGGTCTGCCACATCATTTTATGTGGTCTGCCACATCATTTTATGTGGTCCGCCACATCATTTTATGTGGTCCGCCACATCATTTTATGTGGTCCGCCACATCATTTTATGTGGTCCGCCACATCATTTCACGTGGTCTGCCACATCATTTCACGTGGTCTGCCACATCATTTTACATGGTCTGTCACATCATTTCATGTGGTCTGCCACATCATTTCATGTGGTCTGCCACATCATTTCATGTGATCTGCCACATCATTTTATGTGATCCATCACATAATTTTTCGTGGCCTGCCACATCGTTTTACGTAGTCTACCACAACATTTTACATAGTCTGCCACATCATTTCACGTGGTCTGCCACATCATTTTATGTGGTCTGCCACAACCTTTTTATGTGATCCATCACATAATTTTTCGTGGCCTGCCACGTCATTTTATGTGGTCCACCACACGGTCCATCACATCATTTTATGTGGTCCTTCACATCATTTTATGTGGTCCACCACACGGTCCATCACATCATTTTATGTGGTCCTTCACATCATTTTATGTGGTCCACCACACGGTCCATCATATCATTTTATGTGGTCCGCCTCGTCATTTGTGTGGTCTGCCACATTATTTTATGTGGTCCACCACATTATTTTATGTGGTCCACCACATAGTTTTATGTGACTCTGCCACATCATTTTACGTGGCCCAACACATCATTTTATGTGGTCCGCCAAATCCTTTTACGGGGTCTGCCCCATCATTTTATGTGATCGACCAAATAATTTGACATTGCCCGCCATGTAGTCCCGCACATTATTTTATTCGGCCCGCCACGTGGTCTCCCACATTACTTTACTTTTCAGTGATCTGCCACGTCTTTTGTTTTGTGGTGGGCCATCTTATTCCCAGTTGTTTTCATGCGGTATGTGCAGCGACACCAGCGCACGTTTCTCCACCAGCAGCCAAGTCTTACGCAATCCAATATTCCAATGAATAACAGAGTGAACTCTCTTCTCCCAGGAGCGTTGTTGACCAGCTGAAGCGATGCCAGTGTGCAGGCTTTCCATCGTCGGAACTCCCAGAAAAATACAGAAGCTACCTTGCAACGCCGCTGACGGCACACCAAAGAGGTCTGTGGGGATGTATTGGACATGGACTAAGTGTTTGCAATCATGCTTGAGACCAAAAAATGATTCGTTCAAAATCGATCTTTGGACAAGTTTTTTGAAAAGTTGACTAATCCAAACTATTAATTTGAAAACATAGATATTGTATTTGCTGAAACTACACTCTTCCGATAACGATATATATATATATATGCCAATATATTATTTGTTTGGTTGTCACAATTATTAGCAAAGTATGTCTCACTTTTCCCATATGACTTTTTCACTTTCGATACGATACCGATATTGGACCCTCGAGCCTTGGCTGATACCGATATTAAACCGATACAATATTAGCAGGAATCAAAATTACTTACTTTTATTATTTTGTCGTGTGGAATGTTAGAAAGGCTTTGATCAAGTAAAATTACTCACAGAGCAATGGTTGGTGAAAAAATTAAAATGTACCTTTTGCCCTGCAAATAAGAAATGACAAAATTGTACATTAAAAGACTAGATTTTAGGGGAGAAAATACCAAACAAAAACAAAAATATATCCGTCTATTCATCTACTTAATTTTATTTAATGACATCCTGAATTAGGATTTTTACATCCAGAAATTTGCAGGACTTTTAAGATATAAATACAAATTTTATTCTGAAAACAAGCATTATTCAATTTGCAATTATTAAGACTATTTAAGATTTTGCAGAATCTTAAAATAAGATTTTCTAAGGTCATCCATTTTTTCCTAATTTCTCAAGTCCTTGAACGCACCGCAGTTGTTTACACGTACAACTTTCTCTGACCTGTTTTACGCCACTCCTTGTTGGTCTCATTTTGTCCACCAAACGTTTTATACTGTGCGTGAATGCACAAAGGTGGTCTTTGTCGATGTTGTCGTTTCATGTTGAGTGCTAATCAGGCATATTTGGTCACTGCATGACTGCAAGCTAATCGATGCTAACATGCTATTTCGGCTAGCTGTATGTACACATTGCATCATTTTTAGTTATATTTGAGCTCACTTAATTCCCTTTGCTTATGCGTATTTCGTTTATTTTACCATGTTTCAGTTGTTTGTGCGCCATGTTGTTACAGACCACAGCAAACGTTACCCAGCTTGCAAAGATTGTAATAAATCCATTAGAAGGAGACAGCCTGCCGTTTCCTTTAACGTGGACACACACATCTATACCTTTGGCCATTCCATCCATCCCATCCATTTTCTATCGCTTATTCGAGTCGGGTTTGCGGGGGGTGCTGGAGCCCATCTCAGCTACAATCGGGCGGAAGGCGGCATACACCCTAGACAAGTCGCAACCTCATCTAAGCCAGTAATTTCCAGGAGTTATCTCACCTTCTGAGAAGTTTTACTAATGCTTTCCAATGTTGTAAAAATGTGTAGAATAAATATTACATTTCAACATTTACCGTATTTCCTTGAATTGCCGCAGGGCATATAGTATGCGCCTGCCTTGAATTACTGCCGGGTCAAACTCGCTTTGCAAAATAATTAGCGCATGCTTAGTATTACCGCCTTGTCAAACTCGTGACGTCACGAGTGACACTTCCCCTGTCATCATTTTCAAAATGGATGAGGCTGATTTCAATACCGGTAATTTGAAATCGCATAAAGTGAAAAAGATTAAGAGCTATTGAGTAGGATTTAAGGTCCAAGCTATTGAATACCGGTATGCTAAAAAGAACAGTAAGCAGCTATGTTTTATTGATACCTGTGTTTGTGGAGCCGACGGTCCGACAGACAGGCAGGGCACGCTGGAGTTCGGCCCATGATGGCGGCGAGGAGACGGCGAGCGAGCGGAGAGGAGGAGCGGAAGAGCGACCTGGACTGAGGTTTCATTGAAAAATAAACAAAGTCAAACTGCTTAAGCCATGTCCTTCCTTGGTGGTCCTGGGAACCCGCAAGACGATGGCTTGAGACCGTCACAATACCTTAGCTGCGTCTGTCAAATATGAGTCATTAAAAGACTCCCGCCTCCTGGTGGTAGAGGGGGCTAGTGATTCTTCTTGTGACTACTTGGCTGCAGAAGAAGTGAAATGAGTGACGTGATATGTGCTGGAGGAGGTAATAAAGAAAGATCTCCATTGAAACATAGAGACTTTTAAAACTGAAGAAAGATAAGGAAGACTTCTATAAACAAGTTATTGATGCTTTTGATCAGAAGGAGCTGGCATGGACTATATTTATAAGTAAAGGTAAGACCATAATAACGTTTTTTTTTTTATTAAAAGTGCTTTTAATGATAGTATCCTTACATCACCCTCAAATTTTTACTGCATGCCTTCCGTAAGTGCCGGAGTGAGAAGAGGTTTTAAAATTATTAGTGCATGCTTAGTTTTACCGCATGCCTTTGGTATGCGGTAGAAGAGGTTTGGCGCCAATTCAAGGAAATACGGTATGTCATGGTCATTTTAATAGTAGGTTAATGTGTTACATAATGTTTTGCTATCATTATAACATTTATAGAAATCTTTTTTTAAAAATTGTGGCTCCAGACCGATTACTTTTTAGTGTTTTGGGTTGCCGACCCCAGGGTTAAACGACTCATTGAACAGGAAAAAAATTGCTGTCGACAATTTTTCATGGTCAAGAACGTCGAAAGTGTTTTTCATTTTTCATCTGATTACCCAATAAGAAGCAGAGAAGAGCCTCAATAGGACAAGCCTTTGCTTGGCGGTAAACACATTCTTCTTTTTCGCTTGTTTGCTATTCACACATGCAGAAAGCAGCAGCTTCATGAATACATCAATGTTTTTCCTTTTTAATAATTTGCCCATGCCGTCTGTTCTTCGTGCAAAAACCCCCGGAACGAGGCGCGCCGTGGAAAGTGTCGTCCGCTTTGGATTCACATTCCCCCCTGTTCCATTCACACGTTTTTATTAGCGGGGCACGAGAAACAAATTGAAAAGAGATTAAGAGCAAGGCGAGAACATGACAGGGAAATGAAAGGCTGCTTAAAAGGAGTGAGTTTTAATCAATGGCCTCCTTGGTTCTGTTCTTTTTTTTTTCTCCAGCTGTGGTTATTCCCATCTTGGACCAGGAGAGGACCAAAGCTATTGCTGTCTTACTGGTGAGTTCTTGTGAGAGAACATTATTAGTTTGTCCCGTGCAAAGGACTGGATTTAGATATT
This sequence comes from Nerophis ophidion, assembly GCF_033978795.1. NCBI lineage: Eukaryota > Metazoa > Chordata > Actinopteri > Syngnathiformes > Syngnathidae > Nerophis > Nerophis ophidion. Next base: position 48,027,122 of record NC_084623.1, read on the forward strand.
TTCCGTGTTGCAGGTGGGCTGCAGTCCCCTCACTGATCAGGATGAAGTGCACCTGGACGTGCTGGAGAAACATGTACGTTTATCTCACCGACTTTGGCTATCTGATGTTTCGACCTTGTCTTTTTTTATTTTTTCCCCCTCGACGACGCGCATTCTGCATATCAACGAGCTTTGACCTTGTGTTTACTTTATAAAAGCAGACCGATGCTTTCCATTTCCGATCGTAAGCTCACCTTTTAGTCTTTGCGCAAATAAATGCGCTCATACACTGCCAGAAGTATTTGGCATTCAAATGATCAGAATCAGGTTTCCAGAGGTGGGTAGTAATGCGCTACATTTACTCCGTTACATCTACTTGAGTAACTTTTGGGATAAATTGTACTTCTAAGAGTAGTTTTTATGCAACATACTTTTACTTTTACTTGAGTATATTTATAGAGAAGAAACGCTACGTTTACTCCGCTCCATTCATGTACATTCAGCTCGTCACTCGCTACTTTTTTATTTTTATTGATCTATTAATGTTTGTTTTAGTTTTTCAAAGTAGGATCCAAGCATGCCTGCGTTTCACCAATCACATGCAGTCACTGGTGACGTTGGACCAATCAAACAGAGCCAGGCGGTCACATGACCGTCACACGTCGAATCCGACTTAAAAAAGTTGAAAAACTTATTGGGGTGTTACTATTTAGTGGGACGGCGTGGCGCAGTGGAAGAGTGGCCGTGCGCAACCCGAGGGTCCCTGGTTCAAATCCCACCTAGTACCAACTTCGTCACGTCCGTTGTGTCCTGAGCAAAACACTTCACCCTTGCTCCTGATGGGTGCTGGTTGGCGCATTGCATGGCAGCTCCCTCCATCAGTGTGTGTGAATGGGTAAATGTGGAAGTAATGTCAAAGCGCTTTGAGTACCTTGAAGGTAGAAAAGCGCTATACAAGTACAACCCATTTATTTATAATCAAAAGTGTAAAAGAAAAAAGACACTTTTTGTTTCAACCGTACTTCCCGTCAAAAGCCTAAAGGCTGATCGCACAGTTCCGGTCTTCACAATAAAAGTGCCGCTCCATCGCGCCTGCGCTAACAAAATAAGAGTCTCCGAAAGCCAGCGCAAACAAGCGAGCAAACTACGGAGTTTGCCGCCAATGCATTTATTGTAAAGTGTATAAAAACGAATATGGAATATGGACAAATAAGATGCCAGAAACCAACGACTTTCATGTGGTATTAGACAGAAAGGAAGAACTTTTTTCTTCTCCATTTGAAAACGTGGACATTTTAAGCACTATACTGTCTGATTCCAATCAATGCAAGTCATCAGAATCAGGTAATACACCAACTTATATTCTTGTCTTCATGAAAGATAGGAATTATGTGTTAAACATGCATGTATATTCATTAAAACACCTTTAACATGTAAACAAAAACGGCAAAATATAAATTATATACTGTATATATATATATATCCATCCATTTCCTACCGCTTATTCCCTTTTGAGGTCGCGGGGGGCGCTGGCACCTATCTCAGCTACAATCGGGCGGAAGGCGGGTACACCCTGGACATATTAAAATATATGATATGTGTGTGTATGTATGTTATACGTGTGTATATGTAAATATGAGGTAGATCACCTCGACTTGGTCATTTATTGAATAATTGATTGACCTTGAAAAACTTATTGGGGTGTTACCATTTAGTGGTCAATTGTACGGAATATGTACTGTACTGTGCAATCTACTAATACAAGTTTCAGTCAATCAATCAATGAATGCCTACTGAGCCTATGGTGTTGTTAAGTTATTGTGGCTCAATTTGCCTTTTTTATTTTGATGTATTATTATTTATTATATATTATTGTTTTAGTTGCTTAAAAGATATTCCTGGCTCTGAATTTGCTCATTGCTATTTTTATGTTTTTGTGCATTATTTGTTGCCGTAATGAGGTTACTCATCAGTTACTCAGTACTTGAGTAGTTTTTTCACAACATACTTTTTACTTTTACTCAAGTAAATATTTGGATGACTACTCTTTACTTTTACTTGAATAATAAATCTCTAAAGTAACAGTACTCTTACTTGAGTACAGTTTTTGGCTACTCTACCCATCTCTGCAGGTTTCCTAATCACTTGGCCCGGCCACAGGTGTATAAAAGCAAGCACTTAGACATGGAGACTGTTTCTACAAACATTTGTAAAAGAATGGGCCGCTCTCAGTGATTTCCAGCGTGCAACTGTCATAGGATGCCACCTGTGCAACAAATCCAGTCGTGAAATGTCCTCGCTCCTAAATATTCCAAAGTCAACTGTATTATAAGAGAACGGAAGAGTTTGGGAACATCAGCAACTCAGCCATCAAGTGGTAGGCCACGTAAACTGACAGAGAGGGGTCAGCGGATGCTGAAGCGCATAGTGCAAAGAGGTCAGGTTGCTACAGAGCTCCAAACTTCATGTGACCTTCCAATTAGCCCACGTACGGTACGCAGAGAGCTTCATGGAATGGGTTTCCATGGCGGAGCGGCTGCATCTAAGCCAGGGGTGCCCACACTTTTTCTGCATTAAGTTATCATAACTCAACTTTTTGGTTCGGTAATTCAACGCAAAAGTTGGATTGAAAAAGATTAACCTAAAATTTTGAGTTCAAATAACTCAAATAAGGGGTTCGTCCTTTTCTGAACCAGCAGTTGGGTTTAAATTGGGTTATTTTTTTAACCCAACATTTTTTTTGTGTGTAATATCTCAGTGCAGGGAAGTATTTTATTAACACCTGTTTTTTTCAAAGTGTTTAAGTTATTTTCTTGTAAAGACCACACATATCCTTCACTGTGTTTCTATTCATTAAAATCATACTCAGCTGCAAATGATATTTATACATGGCATGTATGTAAACATACTGTTTACATCAGGGGTGTCCAAACTTTTTCCACTGAGGGCCGTACACTGAAAAATCGGAGCAAGCAGGGGCCATTTTTATAATTTTTATTTTAAAAACCAATACAATATATGTATAAAAAATATACATTTAGGCCTCCACTCAGTTATGATCCCAGGGACCCCAAAGGGTTTTGATCCATAAAAAATATAAAAAATGTGTCATTATTCAGTATTATAATTTTTATTTTTATGCAAGTTTTAAATCTCTAGATCAACATTAGAAGAAAAAAAAAGGAAAAAACACAAAATATGCAATATTTTCACCCAATAACTTTTTTAGGTGGAATATTTCAGATTATATAATAATTGGAGCCTCAATTTTGGATTTTGATTCACTATTATTTTTTGAGCAATGACACTTAAAAACAAATTACACTAAAATAATTGGGGATCCTAAAGTGTCCTACTTATTATAGTGTTAAAAAATAAATTATACATTTTTTTTACTGTTTACTTATAGCACAATAATCTCAAGATCCACTTTAGATATATCCGTCAATTTTAAGTGTTATTGTTGTTTATGTGGTGTTTGTTTGTTTTAGGCCCTTCTTTAAAAAAACAGCTCAGTTTTTTATATGGCAAAACACAAAATATGCAACATTTTCCCCCAAAAATATCTCAAAGTGGAATATTAAATGTGACGTAATCGAAGCCTTGAATAGGTCAATAATTCAAAATGACATTGATTTTGATTCATTATTATTTTTTAAAGAAAGAAACAGCCTGCATTGCACCTTTGTGTTATAAGAGTAAGCATTGCAAAAATGTATTGTTACATTTTACCTGTTTGTTCTTTTATACCACTATTTATGTTTTAAATTTTTTTCAATTGTATTCTTTTAATGTGCCGTGGGGCCATTGAAAAATTACCCGCGGGCCGCACTTTGGACACCCCTGGTTTACATGATATATCATATCAAATATATAAATAAATACAATCAATTAATGAGGGTGTCCATTTTGTAACAATAGGAATTGATATTTGTGTTTATGTTGCACACGGACGTATTTGAGTGACGGACCGGAAGCCATGTTGAGTGCTGACAGCTACCAGTGTGTGTGTGTGTGTGTGTGTGTGTCTTTTGTATCATGTAAATAAAAGGACTCAATAAAGCAAGTGTAATTTGTAAGCAATTTTATGAATTATCATACTACTTAAAATTTTCAAGAGTGGATTCACATTGGCCTGTGGATAGACGGATCGCTAAGAGGACGGTTGACAAAAACGCAGTCGTGAGTAAACTGCGTTCATTTGAAACTGAAACAGCGTGCGTGATTTTGAGGAAATTTTACGGAGGAAATATTGTTGTGTTACAAACTTTTGTGTGGTGTTGCTTCCTTATTTGTCATGACTCAAAGCTCATGTTAATATGTAGCAGACATATAAGGAATATCGATACTGGTATCAGTATTGATACAATCCTAACAATATACATCCCTACTCGTGTGTGTGTGTGTGTGTGTGTGTGTGTGTGCGTGTGCGTGACGTCACACAGGTGTCGGTGGCATGTGTGCGCGTCCAGCTTGTTCAGGCGTCCTACCAGAGGCCCCCCCTGAGCCCCTCGCCGATCCAGTCCCACAATGCACTGCTGCAACTCAACGTCTCTGAGCAGGACTACTGCGAGTTGGACCACAACATCCTACAACTCTGCGGTACGTAAACGCACACGCACACCTCTGATATGTGACGACCTGCTGATTCACAGATCTGGGAATTTGTGTCATGATTTTAACCGATACGGTACAAATTCCCGGTACCTGGGAATCGATACGAGCACTCGACGGTACTAATTTTCGGTAGTTTTGTGGGTTAATAAATTTAAACTATAAATTTGTATGTATTATTTCAAAATGAGCTGTCAAGTTGTTACACAATGCAGTTGCACCTCCAAGACGTTAGATGGCAGTGCTGTGGTATGATGTCTAACGAGGAAGTAGCTCTTTCCAGGAAGCTGAATGTGCTATGTTGCGCCCTACAAAGTGTTTTTTGTTGGGTAAAAAAACATGTTTTTTGATGGGTAAAAAAAAAAGAGGGGGGCGCATAAAAGATTGAGGTGAAGGGAGCAGTGAGCAGCAGCGTGCGCCACGCTCGGGAATCATTTGGTGATCTGACTATGCTATGTTGCGCCCCACAAAGTGTGTATTTTTGTTGGGTAAAAAAACATATTTTTTGTTGGGTAAAAAAAAAAAAGATTGAAAAAAATACAACTTTATGGCAACAGATATTTCAAGGTTCAAGTTTTATTTGTCACATGCAGACTACACCACAGTAAAATGCTTTTTTCCATGCTCTTCAGGTATTGCGTACAGTGGGATCCAAACACTAGTTGCAGAATCTAATACACTAAATACAAAAAAATACAAACAAATTGAATAGCTCTGATGTACATTAATTACAAGACAATTAAGTTGCACAATAAGTCACAGAAGTTATGGAAGAAGTATCAGTACAGTAGTCAAATACAGTACCAGTGCAAGATCAAATAGTGTAACAGTATGTACTGTATAGAAAGGAACAAATATGAAAGTGTCGACAGTTCTTTGATCTATAAATATTTAAGTGTTGAAAGTAAAATAAATATATATCAATATATGACTCATTTTTAACACTGAAATACATTTTGGGTCCCTAGGATCTTTAACATATACCAAAATTGAGGGGAGCACTCAGGGTTACAATATATATTGCATTGTTTTTTTAAATTAAAAACATCAAAACGGGCCCGGAATGCTTTAATTTGTCAGTCTGCGGCACTTAGTGGGAAAAATGTGGACTTCCCGGCAGGGTAGGGATTCATATGGCCCTGTTTTTTTGTGGATCTCGCGCGAGAGGAAGGCGGGGGGAGGGGGGTTTAAGCATTTTGCAATGCAGTTTGCTGAAAATGACGAAAAGCGGCATTCTGCATCGCAACTGACGCTTTGGTCAAAGATGGAATTGCCACAAAAAACATTTTACTGGACCCCACCCCCCAAGTTCGTCACGTTTCATGTGTCAGGTAAACCGCCATGAATGGGTCCATATGAATGGCTTTCCTACTGTAGGCTAGTGTCTTAGTTTCAAGCAACATTTCCACCATGACTATGGATTGTAAGTGTGTCATTATTAAAGAGGTGGCAAAATTATGAGAGATGAGACCCCGTACGGGTTAGTGCGTCTGCCTCACAATACGAAGTTCCTGCAGTCCTGGGTTCAAATCCAGGCTCGGGATCTTTCTGTGTGGAGTTTGCATGTTCTCCCCGTGAATGCGTGGGTTCCCTCCGGGTACTCCGGCTTCCTCCCACTTCCAAAGACATGCACCTGGGGATAGGTTGATTGGCAACACTAAATTGGCCCTAGTGTGTGAATGTGAGTGTGAATGTTGTCTGTCTATCTGTGTTGGCCCTGCGATGAGGTGGCGACTTGTCCAGGGTGTACCCCGCCTTCCGCCCGATTGTAGCTGAGATAGGCGCCAGCGCCCCCCGCTACCCCAAAAGGGAATAAGCGGTAGAAAAATGGATGGATGGAGACCCCGTACGGGACAAGTGGTAGGAAATGGATGGCTGGATGGGTGGCTGAATAGGCTTTTAAGAGGAGACTTTTACAAAGTAACAGAGCTTCCTGGACTTCTAATACTAATATTGTATTTGGAAACAACATTTAAGTGAAATATTCTCTTATCTGTATTTATTTTAATTAATTTGGCAATATGCCCAAAAAATCACAGCATATATATTAGGGCTACGAATCTTTGGGTGTCCCAAGATTCGATTCAAAATCGATTTTTTTTTTTTTCAATTCAACACGATTGTCGATTCAAAAACGATTTTTTTCCCGATTTAAAAGGATTCTCTATTCATTCAATACATAGGATTTCAGCAGGACCCAGTCTGCTGACATGCTAGCAGAGTAGCAGATTTTTGTAAAAGGCTTTTATGATTGTAAAGGACAATGTTTTATCAACTGATTGCAATAATGTAAATTTGTTTTAACTATTAAACGAACCAAAAATATGACTTATTTTATCTTTGTGAAAACATTGGACACAGTGTGTTGTCAAGCTTATGAGATGCCATGCAAGTGTAAGCCACTGTTTATCTATTTTTATAAATGTCTAATGATAATGTCAATGAGGGATTTTTAATCACTGCTATGCTGAAATTATAACTAATATTGATACTGTTGTTGATAATATTCATTTTTGTTTCACTACTTTTGGTTTGTTCTGTGTCGTGTTTGTGTCTTCTCTCGATTGCTCTGTTTATAGCAGTTCTGAGTGTTGCTGGGTCAGGTTTGGTTTTGGAATTAGATTGCATTGTTATGGTATTGCTATGTATTGTTTTGTTGGATTGATAAAAATAAAATAGATTTAAAAAAAATGAGAATCGATTCTGAATTGCACAACGTGAGGATCGCGATTCAAATTCGAATAGATTTTTTCCCACACCCCTAATATATATATATGTCATCTACAAGCCTGTTTCGCAGGTTTACCTGCTCTTCAGGGGAGTTTAAATTAGACATATTTTTTCCTGACCTAACATATATTCCGCTCTACCGCACTGTGTAGCTGATAAACTACAGTAAGTGTGCATGTGAGTTGTGTTTTAGTTTCCAATACTCAAACACAGTGTTACTATTCAAACTGTGTGTAAAGTCACAGTGGCTGAAAAATAAATATACTTCTTAAATAAAACCTTCGCTTTGTTTTTAATGGATACTTAGGCCTGCTGCGCTACTGCAGTTTAATGTCGGTCGTTCTGGCGGTACTTGGAGGCCCGAGTTTTTCCCTGAGGTGGCGTTGAGAACCACTGACATGGGGACTACTGAATTTTTAATGCATAATGAAACCGGACTTGCTAATGCCCAGCCCTAGTCCGCTTTATTTACTCCTCTATGATTGTCAACAAACAAGTGTGCCCCCGTGGTTTCTTCCCAGCCTGCGCCTGGCCTCGCGTCTTGTCTTTCGGCCTCCCCTTTTCCTTCTTTTTTTAATCTTGACAGCAACGTTTCACCTGTCTTGTCGTCATTATTGCAGCCCGCGTTTGCTGGTTCTTGGTCGCCTCTCCCTGACCTCTCTGTCACAAAGCATGTCCCTGTGGATTGCTTTTCCGTCGACTTGTCTCCATGTTCTGCATTCCTGTCTCTCAATGTCTTTTTTTTTTTTGCCCTTTCTCCTCTCGTTTCGCAGTCATCACTGTCCCTCTCCATCCTGTCTTCCAGGTGAGCTTTATGACCTGGATGCAGCCTCTCTCCAGCTCAAAGTCATCAATTATGTAAGTGCCTGAGATCTGTCATACTCTCCCACATGCGCACACACACTAAACGAGTGAAATACAACAGTTGGAAGGGAGTCTTATGGCCCCCATCCCTGGGTGGATAATCATTTTGCAATGCAGCCTAGTGAAAATGATGGAAAGCGCCACTCTACATAGCAACTGATTCCATGGTGAAAGTTGGAATTGCCACAAACACATTCTACTGCCATCTGGCAGCTGAAGAGGATAGTTAAACCCCCCAGTCGGGGCGGTATAGCTCGGTTGATAGAGTGGCCGTGCCAGCAACTCGAGGGTTCTAGGTTCGATTCCCGCTGCCGCCATCCTAGTCACTACCGTTGTCTCCTTGGGCAAGGCACTTTACCCACCTGCTCCCAGTGCCACCTACACTGGTTTAAATGTAACTTAGATATTGGGTTTCACTGTGTAAAGCGCTTTGAGTCACTAGAGAAAAAGCGCTATATAAATATAATTCACTTCACTTCACACTGTCAGGTTTAAACATCGACGACATCTATTAAAACAGACAAGAAGCAAGGAATCAAAGAGAGACAGAGTTCATTTTGGCTCAGTGAGGAGAAACGTGTACATCTGTACCCTTGTACAGTGTCATTACGCTCGAACAAAAAAAGGTTCACATATCCTGTGACGGTTAGCTGGCATCGATGTGCGGGTACGTTCTCTCAGGGATGCAGTCGGATATGGACACAGCGTGAAGGTAGGAAATGATGATTTATTTACACTAACAAAACAGACTAAGAACAGAAACACTTGCACAAGGCACGAAAGGCAAAAACGGGAGCTAGAAGAACTAAAAGCGCTAGCATGTGAGCTAGCCAACAAACAAAAGAAGCATAGCACGGAAGCGAGCAAATACAAGAAATAGTTTTTTTTACCACAATTGGGAAACAGTCTCGTCACCTGTTGCACGGAACAGAAACTAGGATGCGAGGATGAGTAACGGAAAAGGCAGGCTTAAATAAGGGGAGTAATTACAAAGCAGGTGCGCGTAAAAAACAAGAGGCAGGTGATACTAATACGTAACTATGACAACAGAACAAAACAGGAAGTGCCACCAGGAACTAAGGAAGTCAAATACTAACAAGATGAGATACAAAACGGAACCAAAACCCGAATATGACATGATCCAAGCAGTGGATCATGACATCTCCTCCTTTATTTGGATATTCCCTGTTTACAAATGTATCTATCTATGTATTTATATTATATATATATATATATATATCTATATATAGATATATAGATATCTATATATAGATGTATATATATATCTATATGTAGATATATATATATATATATATATATATATATATATATATATATATATCCATTCATTTTCTACCGCTTATTCCCTTTGCGGTCGCGGGGGGCGCTGGCACCTATCTCAGCTACAATCGGGCGGAAGGCGGGGTACACCCTGGACAAGTCGCCAACTCATCGCAGGGCCAACACAGATAGACAGACAACATTCACACTCACATTCACACACTAGGGCCAATTTAGTCTTGCCAATCAACCTATCCCCAGGTGCATGTCTTTGGAAGTGGGAGGAAGCCGGAGAACCCGGAGGGAACCCACGCATTATATATATATGCACGCACACACACACATATATAAACTGTGACAATCTGCTGTACAATATGTGTTTAATTCCTATTTTGTGAAGTGAATTATATTTATATAACGCTTTTCTCGAGTGACTCAAAGCGCTTTACATAGTGAAACCCAATATCTAAGTTACATTCAAACCAGTGTGGGTGGCACTGGGAGCAGGTGGGTAAAGTGTCTTGCTCAAGGACACAACGGCAGTGACTAGGATGGCGGAAGCGGGAATCGAACCTGCAACCCTCAAGTTGCTGGCACGGCCACTCTACCAACAGAGCTATGCCGCCCCACATACAAAAACTCACAATAATGCCTGATTGAATGCTAAAAACATTATGACAGACCAAACCGCCTTAGGTAATGGAATGGAATTTAAAAATGTTCTACTGAATGAGACACCCGGAATGTGGGATTTACATTAATAACTATGAAGGATAAAACACTGAATATTGACAACATATGAACGTCACACTCCCTCTCCATCCACATTATTTACAGTCAAGCGAAACACAACAAAAATGCAACAAACACGGCGAAATATGAATATGAAGGGTATAAAACCCACCTACAGTCTGATATAATATCACTTTTTTGTAGAACATTGTTGTAAAAATCTACTTCCGCATCAGTCCCTGTCACCCACATTTCAGGCCGCTCTGTGGAAACGCTCCCCACCCACACTGCTTGGTGCCTCGTCTGAGCTGCTGTGACTTACATTACCATAGTAACTAATTAGTTTACCATAGTAACTACAATGTACTTTGTATAGTTCAAGACGTACGGTCATTAGAAAACATCACTGCACATCATAAAGGCAGCTACACTTTGCATTTAAAGATCATCCATCCATCCATCCATTTTCTACCGCTTATTCCCTTTCGGGGTCGCGGGGGGCGCTGGCGCCTATCTCAGCTACAATCGGGCGGAAGGCGGGGTACACCCTGGACAAGTCGCCACCTCATCACAGGGCCAACACAGATAGACAGACAACATTCACACTCACATTCACACACTAGGGACCATTTAGTGTTGCCAATCAACCTATCCCCAGGTGCATGTCTTTGGAAGTGGGAGGAAGCCGGAGTACCCGGAGGGAACCCACGCATTCACGGGGAGAACATGCAAACTCCACACAGAAAGATCCCGAGCCTGGATTTGAACCCAGGACTGCAGGACTTTCGTATTGTGAGGCAGACGCACGATCAAAAAAAGATAAATTGGGGAATGTCCGGTGGGCCAGGTTGAAAAGCTCGACAGGACGCATGTGGCCCCCGGGCCTTCATTTGCCAAGGTCTGATCTACAATGCAAATACTAATGGAAATAAAGAAAACACATTGAAATGAGAAGGTATGTCCAAACTTTTGGCCTGTACTGTATGTTGTTTTGTTGGAGATATCGGACCGATATCAATAGTCTTCATACACTGTACACTTGAACGGAGACGGGGTTCAAAACACACTGAACTGACCAAGAGAGGGGCTCCTTTACCATGAATTGATTAACGTGGACCCCGACTTAAACAAGTTGAAAAACTTATTCGGGTGTTACCATTTAGTGGTCAATTGTACGGAATATGTACTGTACTGTGCAATCTACTAATTAAAGTTTCAATCAATCAATCAATCAAAACTCTTTAAATCTGTTGGCAGATGACAAACAGTCGGAAAATGTGACCGGTCGGTGTACTAAAACCTGACTGCATTTTCTTTTTAGATGAGGACAAAAGATGTTAGAGTAAAAAAAAAAAGGTCAGCTTTTCATGTTACATTCCTGCTGCCTCTTAAGGATAAGAAAGATGGCAGAGTTGCAAAAGGTCGGAGGTGGTTGAAAGCACCAAGGCTTGTTTTCTCCTGGTTACGTTTTGAGAGTTAGGGTTGCGGGGAAAGGAGACGCAGCAGCGGGAGTTTTTTTGATTCCAAAGAATCATCATTTTGGTGGCGAGAGCTTCGGGCGACTCTTATGGGATTATAAAGGTATTTGGGAAAATGAAAGGGGGGGCGGCTTTGTTATATGTTTGTGTGTATGTCACAGTTGTGTACTTGTTTGTACGTGTTGTGTTATTGGGGGATTAGTGCGTTGGCTGTGTTTGGCGTTTGTTATTGTCCAGCAGTCATAACTGTGGATTACAGGCAGGAAATGTACTATATGGGGACTTCAAATAACATTAACTGTATATATATATATATATATATATATATATATATATATATATATATATATATATATATATACATATATATATATATATATATATATATATATACATATATATATCTCCATCCATCCATTCATTTTCTACCGCTTATTCTCTTTCGGGGTCGCGGGGGGCGCTGGCGCCTATCTCAGCTACAATCGGGCGGAAGGCGGGGTACACCCTGGACAAGTCGCCACCTCATCGCAGGGCCAAGACAGATAGACAGACAACATTCACACTCACATTCACACACTAGGGCCAATTTAGTGTTGCCAATCAACCTATCCCCAGGTGCATGTCTTTGGAGATGGGAGGAAGCCGGAGTACCCGGAGGGAACCCACGCATTCACGGGGAGAACATGCAAACTCCACACAGAAAGATCCCGAGCCTGGATTTGAACCCAGGACTGCAGGACCTTCGTATTGTGAGGCAGACGCACTAACCCCTCTGCCACCGTGAAGCCCCTATATATATATATATATATATATATATATATATATATATATATATATATATATATATATATATATATATATATATATATATATATATATATATATATATATATATATATATATATATATATATATATATATATATATATATACATATATATACATATATATAAACACACATACCGTATTTCCTTGAATTGCCGCCGGGGCGCTAATTAATTTAAAACCTCTTCTCACTCCTGCGCTTACCAAAGGCATGCAGTAAAAATTTGAGTGTGATGTAAGCTTGGACCTTAAATCCTACTGAATAGCTCTTAATCTTCTTCCCTTTATGTGATTTTAAAAAACCTGTATTGAAATCAGCCTCCTCCATTTTGAAAATGATGACAGAGGAAGTGTCACTCGGGACGTCACGAGTTTGACCAGGCGGTTATACTAAGCATGCGCTAATTATTTTGCGAAGCGAGTTTGACCCGGCAGTAATTCAAGGCAGGCGCATACTATATGCCCTGCGGCAATTCAAGGAAAAACGGTATATATATAATTATATGTACCATCTTAGATTAGCTCGGGCCCAGCTAAGCTGGCAGCGTGTCTGGGTGTTGTTGATAAATGGTTTTCGTTACGCATGATAACTTGATCTTACACATGTAGCGACGGACTGTAGTTACTGACAGTGCTTTTCTGAAGTGTTCCGGAGCCCATGTGGTGATATCCTTCACACACTGAGGGCTGCGTTATCCGCTTTAGCCGCCTGACTGTTGTAAATCATAAAATGGGTTTTGTGGCAATTCCATCTTTGACCCATGTAGAGTAGCACTTTTCATCATTTTCAGCAGACTGAGTTGCAAAAAGATTAATCCCTTACCTAACTCAGACGCGAGAAGATACCATACATTGAACCCTTTTTTTGTTTTTTTATTTTGGTTACGCCAAATCAATACAATATCAGGTTTATGTTGTGTGTCTCTCAACACAGCTGCAACAGCAGACTCAGTCGCAGTGTTGTTGTCTGCTCTTAGTGTCCGAGGACAACCACCAGCTTTTCTGCCAGGTACGTTCCTAATCTCACAAATAAAACTCTGCCCGATTGTTTATGCCTGAACCACACTGAACTTACATCTGCCACTATCAGGTCGTTGGAGACAAAGTCCTGGAGGAAGAGATCAGTTTCCCGGTGAGGCCAACAAATATTTCTGTCTTTGTGTCTTTCTCCTAAAAACATTGTTGTTGGCGCTCACAGCGCTAGTAGTGTTAATTTTTTTTTTAACACTTTGTGAGAATTGCGATTGATTCTTCATCTAAACAAAATTATATGAGCTTCCCGTCGGTCAGCATCCCAGCGAGAGTGGAGATTGTACAGTAAGTGTTTATTTTATTATGGTTAATTTGTGTGTTTAGTACCTAGTGTCACAATAAGCCAGTGTCTGTTTAGCCCTCGGCTTCTAAAACTTGCCGTTCATCCTCTTTGTGTTCGGGCTCAAAAATATTTGCTTCTGGATCATAATTTCTCCCAAAAACGTTGTTTTTGGCGCAAACAAAGTCTGTTTGATTAGCATTGTTGTTGATGGGGAAGGGATCTGTTGTTCTATCTGGACTATTTGAGCGGCGCATTGATAGCAGTGAGCGAATGCTTTTTTTAACCCTTCGTGAGGATTGCGATTGATTCTTCATCCAAACAGGATTATGTGAGCATCCCGTCAGTCGGCATCCCACCGAGAGTGGATATTGTACAGTAAGTGTTTGTTTTATTATGGTTAGTTTGTATATTTAGCACCTGGTGTCACAATAAGCCAACACCTGTTTAGCACTCTGCTTCTAAAACTTGCCGTTCATCGTCTCTTTGTGTCCGGGCTCAAAATGATTTGCTTTTGGATCATAATTTTTCCCAAAAACATTGTTGTTGGCGCTAACAAAATCTGTTTGATTAGCATTGTTGTTGATAGGGAAGGGATTTGTTGTTCTATCTGGACTATTTGAGCGACGCATTAATAGCAGTGAGCAAATGCTTTTTTTAACCCTTCATGAGGATTGCGATTGATTCTTCATTTAAACGGAATTATGTGAGCATCCCGTCGGTCGGCATTCCAGCGAGAGTGGAGATTGTACAGTAAGTGTTTGTTTTATTATGGTTAGTTTTTAATGTTTTGCACATAGTGTCACAATAAACCAACATCTGTTTAGCAATCGGCTTCTAAAACTTGCCGTTCATCCTCTTTGTGTTCGGGCTCAAAAATATTTGGTTCTGGATTATTCGCTCCCAAAATAATCATCGTTGGCGCTCACAAAGTTTGTTTGATTAGCATTGTTGTTGATGGGGAAGGGATCTGTGGTTCCTCCTCTATTTATTCGCTAACTTAGAAAGTCTTTAGGTGTCATAAATCAAATATATATGATAATAGCTTCAATATAGAGGCAACTTGATTTTCCCACTCAACTGCTACTTTAAAGTTCTACCTCTTTAAACCTCCAGAGGGTTGGACACTGCTTATTTTTCCTCTTTCACTCAACCTGTCTATCATCTTCCCTCTTGTGTGCAGCTGATGTTTGGACGTTTTGGTCAGGTCGTGGAGAAGAAGAAGTCAATTTCTCTTCAAGACATCAGCGCCGTAAGGGGAATCTATTTCTGGTGGATGTCACGGCCGTTCTGTTCCGTGTGCACGCTGTTCAATTGTCCTTGCTTGTCAGGAGGAGCGCAGGCAGCTGTCCAGCATGTTGGGCTGCGAGATCTCCTCCATGCTGTGTGTGCCGGTGGTGAGCAGGGCCACGGGCCAGGTGGTGGCACTCGCTTGCGCCTTCAACAAGCAGGGTGGACAGAGGTATGTTTACTTCAAATTAAGATTATTTACATGAATGCATGGTCTACGGAGGGGGCGTCTGAGAAAACATTGCACTGGGGTGACTGGTGATGGGTCCTGTTCACATTTGAACTGATATGATACCAATTCCCGGTACCTGGGAATCGATACTGGGACACAAGGGTACCAGTTTTGGGTATTGTTGTGTGTGTTCATAAATATTTATTGTTTTTGATGATAAAATCTTATTTTTTCATTGTTACATTTAAAATGTGATCATGATTTATGATCACATTTCCGAGTCTCGATTAGTCAGTTCACCACTTTGCTGGCGAGTCTTTTGTTGCGCCTTAAAAATGTTAATACTTTAAGTATTGTGCAAATTACACACCAAGCTGTTTGATTGTAGGTTGTATCTTAGTTGTACTTTTTATTACTAAATTTGCCAGTGTTGCCTTATATAAATATATGTGTGTGTGTGTGTGTGTGTGTGTGTGTGTGTGTGTGTGTGTGTGTGTGTGTGTGTGTGTGTGTGTGTGTGTGTGTGAATGTATATACGTATGTATGATATATATATATATATGTATGTGTGTGTGAATGTATATACGTATGTATGATATATATATGTGTGAATGTATATATGTATGTATGATATATATATGTAAATGTATGTATGTATATATGTATGCGTGTATGTATATATGAATATTTATGCGTGTATATGTATGTCTCCGTAATATACATATGCATACATATGTATGTATGTATATATATGTATATATGTGTGTGTGAATGTATATATGTATGTATGTTATATATATGTGTGAATGTATATATGTATGTATGATATATATATGTAAATGTATGTATGTATACATGTATGTATGTATGTATATATGTATATTTGTATGTGTATATGTATGTCTCCGTAATATACATATGCATACATATTTATGTATGCATATATGTATGCATGTGCGTATATGTATGTATGCATGTGTATATATATGTATGCATATATGTATATGTATGCATATACGTATATATACATATCTATATATGCATGTGTATATGTATATATATATATCTATGTATATATGTATGTATATATATCTATGTATATATATCTATGTATATATGTATGTATATATATCTATGTATATATATCTATGTATATATATATATATCTATGTATATATATCTATGTATATATGTATGTATATATATGTATATATATATATATATATATAGTATATGTATGTATGTATATAGGTATACATGTATGTCTTTAT
Source organism: Nerophis ophidion (assembly GCF_033978795.1). Lineage (NCBI taxonomy): Eukaryota > Metazoa > Chordata > Actinopteri > Syngnathiformes > Syngnathidae > Nerophis > Nerophis ophidion. Next base: position 48,043,670 of record NC_084623.1, read on the forward strand.
GTACATCATTCCAAGTAAGAATCGCAATTCAATTCGTATGTCCTTTATTTTCTTTTTATTTATCTATTTACACCCCTTAACTACAGTAGGAAAGGGATTCACATGGCCCCATTCCTGGAAAGATCTCGCATGAGAAGAAGAGAGCGGTTAATTATTTTGCAGTGGAGTCTGCTAAAAATGATGGAAAGCACCACTCTCGCTCGCAACAGACGCTGTGATCAAAGTTGGAATTGCCAGAAAGCACATTTTGAAATATACGACCCTCTACTACCACCTGTTGGCAAAAGTGGACTATTTGTCACGTTTCTTGTGTCAGGTAAACCTCGATGAACAGAGTCATATGAATCATTTTCCTTCTGTAGATCTATGTTCGCAATAAACTAACACCATAATCATACTTTTGTGTTTGGGTTAATCGTAATTCATCTTACTAAATGAGTTGCTTGTAAAATATAAATTAACATTGAAAAAAAATATCCCAATCTTTTAAAACTAATGCAATTTTTTGGGTCAGAATGTCATCCACAAACATCTTTTACGTTTTTTTACTTGAATGCATGCCCAGTTCATTTTATGTGTTCCAAACTCGGTAAGAGTATTAACTAAAGTTCCGTCGGGCTGTATTTTGAATTTTGCCACCCGCCTCCGTGGTGTCCAATCAGTGGTAGAGTTCTTGCGTGTAAAAACCACACTAGGCGGGCACACGCTTTCTTTGCAGAGAGAGAGCCTTACGTGATTGGCAGTGAGCCCCTGCAGCTGCAGGTTTTTCTTTGAAAGTGGAGTCCTGCTGTTCTTCAAACCGCACCGTGTACTTCAAGGCTATTTTCTCTAGTGGCAGGGAAAAACAAGTAGATAAAACACAAAAAGTGAGAAAGCTGCATATGCCGGACGCATTAGTCAGTTGTGGGAGTGAACTCTAACTCATTCTAAGGCCGGTTTTTTGGTCCTGATATGATTCCTGCCTCCTTCACAGCTTTGCCATGAGACCAAGCTCAGGGCAAGAGAGCCCTGGAGCCAGCTTATATTCACCTGATAATGTGCTAGTGCCCTCTATAGACCAGAAGTGAGAATTGCAGGCTATCGCTGAGATTTCATCTGCTTCAGGACTGCATAGAACAGGGGTGTCAAACTCAAATACAGAGTGGGCCAAAATTTTAAACGGAACAAATCCGCGGACTCAAATAAGTTTTGCATTAAATATTGAACAAGCTAGGCTTATATAACTTTAGTGACATGCAAAATCCAGTTTCAGATAATAATAATAATAATAAAAATGTCAATGGCATATCAAATAAAATTTAAATAAAAATATAATGCCTTTTTTTCTATTTGCAATCTTCTGAGGTAAATATCAATTTTTTTCCACAGGCTAATAATAAATTTGAAAATAAAATAACAATAATGAATGAACCAAACATTCAAGCCTTCAAGTAGCAAGAGAAAATGCATGAATAAAACGTAAATTATTGGTCAGTTTGCTGGAAGTTTCCCGGAAGAGTTAGTGCTGCATGGGGGTCTGGGTATTTGTTCCGTTGTGTTACGGTGCGGATGTTCACCTGAAATGTGTTTGTCATTCTTGTTTGGTGTGGGTTCACAGTGTGGCGCATATTTGTAACAGTGCTAAAGTTGTTTATACGGACACCCTCAGTGTGACCTGTATGGCTGTTGACCAAGTATGCTTTGCATTCACTTGTGTGTGTGTGTGTGTGTGTGTGTGCATGCGTGTTTATATATATATATATATATATATATATATATATATATATATGTGTGTGTGTATGTATACATATATGTATATATACCGTACACACACATATATATATATATATATATATATATAAAATTGGCCCTAGTGTGTGAATGTGAGTGTGAATGTTGTCCGTCTATCTGTGTTGGCCCTGCGATGAGGTGGCGACTTGTCCAGGGTGTACCCTGCCTTCCGCCCGATTGTAGCTGAGATAGGCGCCAGCGCCCCCGCGACCCCGAAAGGGAATAAGCGGTAGAAAATGGATGGATGGATGGATATATACATACGTACATATATATATATATATATATATATATATATATATATATGTATGTATGTGTGTATATTTTTGTATTCTTTTTTTTTAAAGAAAAAAAAGTGTCTGTTTTCTCAGTACATGTAATCTGATTTCCTTATGAATTGAATAAATAAATATATATGTATATTTTTAAAAGAAGCACAAAAATAGTCTCTTCAATGTCCACAGACACACTGAGGTGGACGAGCACGCCATCCAGCACTGCTTCTGCTACACTTCAACAGTCCTCACTTCCACTCTGGCCTTCCAGAAGGAGCAGAAGCTGAAAGTGGAGTGCCAGGTAATGAACACTCTCCATCTTGTATACAGTGTGCATCCATAAATATACCATCCAAAAAGCTTCTTTTCTCCCTTTCTTAGGCGCTCCTGCAAGTGGCCAAGAACCTATTCACACATTTGGGTATGTTGTTCTGTCACCTGTGCCTCTCACTGCCTCTCTATGCAGCCACATGATCACGACCTAGGGGCCTCATGTATTAAGAGTTGCATGTACTGAAAATTGCTGTACGTTCACATCTACGAAACATCATACGTGAGAAAAAATTTCAGATAAATTAAAGTGTGCGTGCTAGTGTTTTCCCATTTTGCTGTCAAGGTTCAACAATAAGCAGGGTTCTTACGACATACAAACTATATATAAGCGTACTTGCCAACCTTGAAACCTCCCATTTTGGGCGTGGTTAAGAGGGTAGGAGTATATTTAGCTGTATGTACATCTATATACACATATATACATCTACTGCTTTTAGAGCAGTGGTTCTCAACCTTTTTTCAGAGATGTACCCCCTGTGAACATTTTTTTAATTCAAGTACCCCCTAATCAGAGCAAAGCATTTTTGGTTGAAAAAAAAAAGAAAGAAGTAAAGTACAGCACTATGTCATCAGTTTCTGATTTATTAAATTGTATAACAGTGCAAAATATTGCTCACTTATAGTGGTCTTTCTTGAACTATTTGGAAAAAAAGATATAGAAATAACTAAAAACTTGTTGAAAAATAAACAAGTGATTCAATTATAAATAAAGATTTCTACACATACTGCGATGAGGTGGCGACTTGTCCAGGGTGTACACCGCCTTCCGCCCAATTGTAGCTGAGATAGGCACCGCGACGCCAAAGGGAATAGGCGGTAGAAAATGGATGGATGGTTAGCTGTAAATATACTCCCCCCTCTTAACCACGCCCACAACAACGCCCCGAAAATGGATGGATGGATAGCTGTAAATATACTCCCCCCTCTTAACCACGCCCACAACAACGCCCCGAAAATGGATGGATGGATAGCTGTAAATATACTCCCCCCTCTTAACCACGCCCACAACAACGCCCCGAAAATGGATGGATGGATAGCTGTAAATATACTCCCCCCTCTTAACCACGCCCACAACAACGCCCCGCCCCCAACCAGAATAAAACATAGTATTTTTTTTTTTTTACACAGTGTTCCTGTTAATGATAGACATTACCTCAAATAACTAAAGTATCGGTATTTTGATTTGAGGATCCATATCACCGCATAAATACAGTATCTGGTATCGGCGTCTGGATATTTCAGTATCGGTCCGCACGTCACCCCTGCTGGTCTGCAAGTGGTGACTTTGCACGTGTCAAGTCCATCAGCTCATGGATGAAATGACGCTTGTAATGGAGGAAAATATTACAGGCGCTGAAGGCGATTACACCCAGGGCCATAAAACTAAAAGGGCATGAAAAAAAAGCGAACAATTCTTTTTTTTTTAAACAGTAAGCACAATCGGTCCAATTAGTCTTCGCCGCGTTGATTGCGGCCGCAAACAGAATCCATCCATCCGTCTGTGAAGCTGCCGGTAACAACAAAGCTTATCAGGCCGTACAGACGATCCAACATTATCTGTCTTGTTTATCTTGTCCTGCAATTGCTGTCATTTCCCTTCTGCTTTTTTATTTCCTCCCATCCCTCACCTCTCTCCCTCGTCTTCTCGCAGACGACGTGTCGGTGCTCTTACAGGAAATTATAGTGGAGGCCAGGAACCTCAGCGGCGCGGAGATGTAAGTGGCGAAAACGGCGCTCGTATGTTTGCAAGAAGGATATTTTGCCAGTTTGGTCTTAGACTGGAAAAAAAATGACCTGATAAAAAAAATTGAATACATTTGTGCTTTACATTAAACCCTTTTTTTCCCCCCTCTCTCTGACATTCAGCTGCTCCGTGTTCCTGCTGGATCGTCACAGCCATGAGTTGGTGGCCAAGGTGTTTGACGGGGGTGTGGTTAGTGACGAAGAGGTACGGTATTTCCAAGCACTCAGTGTTATGATGGTCTGCGCTGGGGTTGTCCCAAAAAATAAACAGAGGGCCACATGAAGCCAGGTTAATGCAGACCAGGGCAAATTATGGCCCGGGGGCCACATGCGGTACGTTAAGCTTTTCAATCTGGCCCGCCGGATATTCCCAAATTATTTTTTGGGATCTTTAAGATGCAAAGTGTAGCTGCCATTATGACAGGCCTAGGCAATTATTTTGACTCGGGGGCCACATATTTATATTTATAGAAATATATACAAACCCCGTTTCCATATGAGTTGGGAAATTGTGTTAGATGTAAATATAAACGCAATGCAATGATTTGCAAATCTTTTTCAACCCATATTCAGTTGAATATGCTACAAAGACAACATATTTGATGTTCAAACTGATAAACATTTTTTTTTTTTGCAAATAATCATGAACTTTATAATTTGATGCCAGCAACACATGACAAAAGTTGGGAAAGGTGGCAATAAATATTGATAAAGTTGAGGAATGCTCATCAAACACTTTTTTGGAACATCCCACAGGTGTGCAGGCTAATTGGGAACAGGTGGATGCCATGATTGGGTATAAAAGCAGCTTCCATGAAATATTAAGTCATTCACAAACAAGGATGGGGCAAGGGTCACCACTTTGTAAGCAAATTGTCAAACAGTTTTAGAAAAAGATTTCTCAACGAGTTATTGCATTGAATTTAAGGATTTTACCATCTACGTTCCGTAAAATCATCAAAAGGTTCAGACAATCTGGAGAAATCACTGCACATAAGCGATGATATTACGGACCTTTGATCCCTCAAGCGGTACTGTACCAAAAACCGACATCAGTGTGTAAAGGATATCACCACATAGGCTCAGGAACACTTCATAAAACCACTGTCAGTAACTACAGTTGGTTGCTAAATGTGTAAGTCCAAGTTAAAACTCTCCATTTATCAACAACACAAAGGAACACTGACGGCTTCGCCAAACCCGAGCTCATCTAAGATGGACTGATGCAAAGTGGAAATATGTTCTGTGGTCTGACGAGTCCACATTTCAAATTATATTTGGAAACTGTGGACATGGTGTCCTCCGGAACAACAAGGAAAATAACCATCCGGATTGTTGTAGGCGCAAAGTTGAAAAGCCAGCATCTGTGATGGTATGGGGGTGTATTAGTGCCCAAGGCATGGGTAACTTACACATCTGTGAAGGCACCATTAATGCTGAAAGGTACATACAGGTTTTGGAGCAACATATGTTGTCATCCAAGCAACGTTATCATGGACGCCCCTGCTTATTTCAGCAAAACAATGCCAAGCCACGTGTTACAACAGTTTGGTTTCGTAGTAAAAGAGTGCGGGTACTTTCCTGGCCCGTCTGCAGTCCAGACATGTCTCCCATCGAAAATGTGTGGCGCATTATGAAGCGTAAAATGCGACAACGGAGACCCCGGACTGTTGAACAACTTCAATCAATCAATCAATGTTTACTTATATAGCCCTAAATTACTAGTGTCTCAAAGGGCTGCACAAACCACAACACAAACCACTACGACATCCTCAGTATGCCCACATAAGGGCAAGGAAAACTCACACCCAGTGGGACGTCGGTGACAATGATGACTATGAGAACCTTGGAGAGGACGAAAGCAATGGATGTCGAGCGGGTCTAACATGATACTGTGAAAGTTCAATCCATAATGGATCCAACACAGCCGTGAGAGTCCAGTCCAAAGCAGATCCAACACAGCAGCAAGAGTCCCGTTCACAAAACCATCCCAAGCGGAGGCGGATCAGCAGCGCAGAGATGTCCCCAGCCGATACACAGGCAAGCAGTACATGGACACCGGATCGGACCGGACCACCTCCACAAGGGAGAGTGGGACATAGGAGAAAAATAAAAGAAACGGCAGATCAACTGGTCTAAAAAGGGAGTCTATTTAAAGGCTAGAGTATACAAATGAGTTTTACGGCGAGACTTAAATGCTTCTACTGAGGTGGCATCTCGAACTGTTACCGGGAGGGCATTCCAGAGTACTGGAGCCCGAAATGAAAACGCTCTATAGCCCGCAGACTTTTTTTGGCCTTTGGGAATCACTAATAAGCCGGAGTCCTTTGAACGCAGATTTCTTGCCGGGACATATGGTACAATACAATCGGCAAGATAGGATGGAGCTAGACCGTGTAGTATTTTATACGTAAGTAGTAAAACCTTAAAGTCACATCTTAAGTGCACAGGAAGCCAGTGCAGGTGAGCCAGTACAGGCGTAATATGATCAAATTTTCTTGTTCTTGTCAAAAGTCTAGCAGCCGCATTTTGTACCAACTGTAATCTTTTAATGCTAGACATGGGGAGACCCAAAAATACATAAGCTGTACATCAAGCAAGAATGGTAAAGAATTCCACATTCAAAGCTTCAACAAATAGTTTCCTCAGTTCTCAAACGTTTATTGAGTGTTGTTAAAAGAAAAGGTGATGTAACACAGTGGTGAACATGCCCTTTCCCAACTACTTTGGCACGTGTTGCAGCCATGAAATTCTAAGTTAATTATTATTTGCAAAAAAAAAATAAAGTTTGAGTTTGAACATCAACTATGTTGTCTTTGTAGTGCATTCAACTGAATATGGGTTGAAAATGATTTGCAAATCATTGTATCCCGTTTATATTTACATCTAACACAATTTCCCAACTCATATGGAAACGTGGTATCTAGTATATAATTCAAAAGCGCAGATTCTACCCATTGAAATACTTTGTATAGTTCATTTAATTAGGTCAGTAGAAAACATCCCTGTACATCATAATGGCAGCTACACTTTGCATCTTAAAGATCTAAAAAAATATATTTGGGAATGTCCGGCGGGCCACATTGAAAATCTTAACGGGCAGAATGTGGCCCCCGGGCCTTCATTTGACCAAGTCTGCATTATGATAAATGCAATATGTAAATACGGCTGGCCTAAATAGCATGGTAGCATTGATTAGCTTGCAGTCATGCACTGACCAAATTAGCACTCCAACAAGTCGATAACATCAACAAAGCTTACCTTTGTGCTTTCACACAAAGCATAAAACCTTTGGTGGACAAAATGAGACAAAAAGGCAGTGGAAGATTAATGGTGCCTTCACATCTGTGCAAGTTACCCATGCCTTGGGCACTAATACACCCCCATACCATCACAGATGCTGGCTATTGAACGTTGCACCTAGAACAGGCCGGATGGTTCTTTTCCTCTTTGGTCCGGAGGACAAGACGTCCACAGTTTCCAAAAACAATTTGAAATGTGGACTCGTCACAACAAAGAACACATTTACACCCTGCATCAGTCTATCTTATATGAGCTCGGGCTTGGCGCAGCCAGCGGCGTTTCTGGGTGTTGTTGATAAATGGCTTTGGCTTTACATAGTAGAGTTTTAACTTGCACTTACAGATGTAGTGATGAACTGTCGTTACTGACAGTGGTTTTCTTAAGTGTTCCTGAGCCCATGTGGTGATGTCCTTTACACACTGATGTCGCTTTTTTAGGCAGTGCCGCCTGAGGGATCCAAGGTCACGGGCCTTCAATGTTGGTTTTCAGCCTTGCTGCTTATGTGCAGTGATTTCTCCAGATTCTCTCAACCTTTTGATGATATTACGGACCGTAAATGGTGAAATCCCTAAATTCTTTGCAATAGCTGGTTGAGAAATGTTGTTCTTTTAACAATTTGTTCACAAAGTGGTGACCCTCGCCCCATCCTTGTTTGTGAATGACTGAGAATTTCATGGAAGCTGCTTTTATACACAATCATGGCACCCAGCTGTTCCCAATTAGCCTGCACACCTGTGGGATGTTCCAAATAAGTGTTTGATGAGCATTCCTCAGTCTTTTTTTGCCCCTTCTGCCAGCGTTTTTGGAACATTTTGCTGGCATCAAATTCCAAATGAGCTAATACTTGCCAAAAATAACTACATTTTTCAAGTTCCAACATTAAATATCTTGTCTTTGCAGTCTATTCAATTGAATATAGATTGAAAAGGATTTGTATTCTATATCATTGTAATCTGTTTTATTTACCATTTACACAACGTGCCAACTTCACTGGTTTTGGGTTTTGTACATATGCACAACTGCCTGTTTTCAGTGCAGTCCATTTGACAGAGAAAATTAGTCAGTCAACTTTTCAAAACCTGGTCAAAGATTCTTTGTCGGGGGCAGCATTATTTGTAACCTTGACGACAGAAATAGCAGACACAAGTGTCAACTGCAGTAGGGGGCTGGTTCACAGGGGGATATTGTGGCAAATACGAAACCTTTTGCTCAAAAAACCACATTGTTAACCACTTATCTGCGGATCAATGTTCAACAATCACACCTGGACCACCGACGTGGATCATCCACGTCAAGGATAAAGTAACCGCTTTTGTAATGATGGTGTTTACTGACCGTGTCAGACATGCTGGAAGCCATTAAGCGTTGGATGTAGACAAAGTGTGTGTGTGTGTGTGTGTGTGTGTGTGTGTGTGTGTGTGTGTGTGTGTGTGTGTGTGTGTGTGTGTGTGTGTGTGTGCGTGCGTGCGTGCGTGCGTGCGTGCGTGCGTGCGTGCGTGCGTGCGTGCGTGCGTGCGTGCGTGCGTGCGTGCGTGCGTGCGTGCGTGCGTGCGTGCGTGCGTGCGTGCGTGCGTGCGTGCGTGCGTGCGTGCGTGCGTGCGTGCGTGCGTGCGTGCGTGCGTGCGTGCGTGCGTGCGTGCGTGCGTGCGTGCGTGCGTGCGTGCGTGCGTGCGTGCGTGCGTGCGTGCGTGCGTGCGTGCGTGCGTGCGTGCGTGCGTGCGTGCGTGCGTGCGTGCGTGCGTGCGTGCGTGCGTGCGTGCGTGCGTGCGTGCGTGCGTGCGTGCGTGCGTGCGTGCGTGCGTGCGTGCGTTTTGGCAATACTTACTTACAGGCCTACTGAAACCCACTACTACCGACCACGCAGTCTGATAGTTTATATATCAATGAGGAAATATTAACATTGCAACACATGCCAATACGGCCGGATTAGTTTACTAAATTACATTTTTAAATTTCCCGCTGAGTTTCTTGTTGAAAACGTCGCGGAATGATGACACGTATGATGACGCGTGCGCGTGACATCTCGGGTTGTAGCGGACATATTAGCCCAGCACCACACACGGCTAAAAGTCGTCTCTTTTCATCGCATAATTACACAGTAATTTGGACATCTGTGTTGCTGAATCTTTTGCAATTTGTTCAATTAATAATTGGAGACTATAAAGAATAATGCTGTTGGTGGAAAGCGGTGGATTGCAGCTGCCTTCAGCACCGAAACACAGCCGGTGTTTTTGTTGTTGTTGTGAAGCTTTAACACAGAGCACTCAAGCGAACAAGTTTCTCTAAGTCAACCAGCAAGTTTTTAGATGGGAAAATTGTGATGTCGGCTCTTACCGGAGACATCAGTGGATTATGCGACCTCCTGCAGCAGCTGTGATCTTGGCTCCTTGGCTTCTCTCAGAGACACTGGCGTTCACCGCAGCCATCCGACTTTCAGGTATGACTTTAGAATCTCACTAAAATACTATTAACACAATAAGCAGATAATGAATTTTCCAGAATTATCCTAGTAAATGTGTCTAATTACATATGAAACGCTACCACTGCCGCCGCCCGGAGCCGTCGCTTTTTTTTTAGTGCCTCACTCTAACTTTCCTCATCCACAAATCTTTCATCCTCGCTCAAATTAATGGGGAAATTGCCGCTTTTTCGGTCCGAATAGCTCTTGCTGCTGGTGGCTATGATTATAAACAATGTGAGGATGTGAGGAACCCTACAACCCGTGACGTCAAGCGCACATCGTCTGCTACTTCCAGTAAAGGCAAGGCTTTTGTATTAGCGACCAAAAGTTGCAAACTTTATCGTCAGTATTTTCTACTAAATCCTTTCAGCAAAAATATGGCAATATCGCGAAATGATTAAGTATGACACATAGAATGGACCTGCTATTGCAGTTTAAATAAGAAAATCTCATTTCAGTAGGCTTTTAATGGGGAAGCAACCCGCGGCTCTAGAGCCGCATGGGGCTCTTTAGCGCCGGCCTAGTGGCTCTCCGGAGCTTTTTCAGAAATGTATGAAAAAGGGAAAAAGATATAAAATATAAATTTTTTGTTTTAAAATGGTTTCTGTAGGAGGAAAACATGACACAAACCTCCCTAATTATAATAGAGCGCACTATTTACATTAAACATGCTTCATTGATTCGAGTATTTGGCCAGCGCCGTTTTGTCCTACTAATTTTGGCGGTCCCTGAAGTCACCGTAGTTTGTTTACGTGTATAACTTTCTCCGACAATAATGTTTTATGCCACTTCTTTTTATGTCTCATTTTGTCCACCAAACTTTTAACGTTGTGCATGAATGCATAAAGGTGAGTTTTGTTGATGTTATTGACTTGTGTGGAGTGCTAATCAGACATATTTGGTCCCTGCATGACAGCAAGCTAATCGATGCTAACATGCCATTTAGGCTAGCTATATGTACACATTGCATCATTATGCCTCATTTGTAGCTATATTTGAGCTCATTTAGTTTCCTTTAAGTCCTCTTAATTCAATATATATCTCATGACACCCTATCTGTATGTAATATGGCTTTTAATTTTTTGCGGCTCCAGACAGAATAGTTTTTGTATTTTTGGTCCAATATGGCTCTTTCAACATTTTAGGTTGCCGACCCCTTCCCTAAATGATAGTCGGATCCATTCTTTGTCAGGCTTGGAATAAGGAGTGGACTCACATGCAGAGATGAGGTTCTAATAAAGCTTTTATTTTGAAAAACCTCTTAAACCTCCAGAGCCAGAGTAATACGGACTTAATGAATAAACAAAAACTGTCAGCGGAAAAAGTTCCAAAAAGGGATAAACCGAATATCACTCCTAAAGAGGAGGAAAATACTAACAAAAAGACGAACTATAATTAGTGTCGAATCTGCTATGAAAAATTTAACATAAAACGCTCCAACTAGAGGAAGAACAAAAATGGCTATAAATATTTCTACTCTAATAAAGATGAACAAAAAAATCCCTCAAAAACTTTGAGGAAGAAAAGGTATTTAGAAAAATTCTAAACTCACCACTTTGGTAGAACAAAGGCTAGATTAGCAAAGGTCGCTCTAAGGAGGAGAAAAAGTGAAATTTAAAATTACAGCATGGGATTCTTTGTTCCAAGGAAGTAGACGTGGAAAGAGGCAAGGCATGGATACGAACATGAACTTGGACGCTAGACTGACACGAAAGCTCGAGACGATCTGGCACAGAAGGGGAGGCATGAGCTTAAATGGAACATGAGGGTAATGGGAAACAGGTGGAAACAATCAAGGGTCAGGGATGATGTCAGACTGGTGAAACAAGTGGAAGGGCCTGTGATCTGAAACAAGAGGAGTTGCTTTTCAAAATAAAACAAGACAAGACTTCCCTCACCGCGGTGTGACATTCTGAAGATGCCTAAGCGATTTTTAAGCTTTGGCCCATAAAACATGTTTACTGGTTAGTTTTGAGTGTGAGACATTTGCACAGCTGCGTTTTTTAAATTGTCCTCAGTAGTCACAAGCAAATTTGTGTGAATTAGGCAAAATGATTTAAATTTAGTCCCCATGAACTATATTAACTTTTTTTCCCCCAGGGTGCCCAGTAAGAATGATCAGCACATTACTTCATCAATCCAGAGATTTAAAGACGTGTATGAGCTAACTGGAAAGTGGCCATTTTACCTTCTTTTTTTTTTATGCCTCCAGGCTGGTCCCCACAAGTCATGATCAAAAACATGGTCCCCATTCCAAATGATAACCAGTGTGTGTGTGTTTGTGTGTGTGTGTGTGTGTGTGTGTGTGTGTGTCCGCAGAAGGAGTTCCGTATCCCAGCAGATCAGGGCATTGCAGGCCATGTGGCAACCACAGGTCAAATCCTGAATATCAAGGACGCCTACTCCCACCCTCTTTTCTACCGCGGCGTGGATGACAGCACCGGATTCAAGACTCGCAACATCCTCTGCTTCCCCATCAAAGATGAGAACGACGGTAAGATTGAGCAATGTAGGGATGGTTTTCAGCTGGCAGGTTATTATTTTTTATAATAGAGTAGAACACTTTATTGTCAGGGCTTCACGGTGGCAGAGGGGTTAGTGCGTCTGCCTTACAATACGAAGGTCCTGCAGTCCTGGGTTCAATCCCAGGCTCGGGATCTTTCTTTGTGGAGTTTGCATGTTCTCCCCGTGAATGTGTGGGTTCCCTCCGGGTACTCCGGCTTCCTCCCACCTCCAAAAACATGCACCTGGGGATAGGTTGATTGGCAACACTAAATTGGCCCTAGTGTGTGAATGTAAGTGTGAATGTTGTCTGTCTATCTGTGTTGGCCCTGCGATGAGGTGGCGACTTGTCCAGGGTGTACACCGCCTTCCGCCCTATTGTAGCTGAGATAGGCGCCAGCGACCCCAAAAAGGGAATAAGTGCTAGAAAATAGAGGGATGGATGGACTTTGTTGTCATCAAAAATGAGAGAATGACGAAAATAATAGGGTGCAGTTGAAATCGCGATATAAACAATAAATAGCATGTTCAAAATAAGTACGAACAGCAATGCAACAGTGAAAACCAATCAATCAATCAATGGATCAATGTTTATTTACATAGCTCTAAATCACAAGTGTCTCAAAGGGCTGCACAAGCCACAACGACATCCTCGGTTCAGAGCCCACATAAAACAATGTAAGGTATTGGGACAGATTCAATGTCCTAAAGGCCATCTCATAAGAATTGTTTTTAATTATGTTTGTCCTGCTCTTGTGTGACCGCAATCTCTTCCCTGAGACCAGGGTGAGCACTGTCTGCTAGGATTTTCTTTGCTCTGCCCAGACAAAATTGAGCAACGTCCTCTAGGGAAAGCAAAGGGCGGCCGATAATCTTCTCTGCTGTCCCGGTCACCCTCTGCAGGTCCTTTCTGTTTGCAGCAGAGCGGGCAGCAAACTCAACCTGTAAAAAAAGATACCTGCAGTTTCTCCTCTCGGTTCCTTCGCAGCACGGGAAGATTGTGTAGTCTCTGCTGTGCCCTTTTTAGACCAGAAGTGTTGACAGTCCATGTGAGGTCCTCCGAGATGTAAGTTCCCAGGAACTTAAAGGAGTTCAGTTCAGTCGCCACAAATGCTCCATTTACTAAAAGTAAATGATCGAATCTTCGGTCTTTGTGGTGTCCAGCCTCAGGTCCAAGGTCCAAGGTATTGTCACCTCGAGTCTGTATACGGTTGCAAAATGAGCTCTAAAAGCTAGCACTTTAATTTCAGCATGCTAGCATGCTAACGTAAACATGCATACCGCTCGGGATGGTCTCCTGCTGGCCCCACTATGGACTGGACTCTCGCTATTATGTTAGATCCACTATGGACTGGACTCTCACTATTATGTTAGATCCACTATGGACTCCACTCTCACTATTATGTTAGATCCATAATGGACTGGACTCTCACAATATTATGCTAGATCCACTCGGCGTAAATTGCACTGGTCGCCCTGGAAACGGACCCCACATCTACTGTCCTCTCCAAGGTTTCTCACTGTCCCATTGGGTTGCGTTTTTCCCTGCCCTGATGTGGGATCTGAACAGAGGATGTCGTTGTGGCTTGTGCAGCCCTGTGAGACACTCCTGATTTAGAGATATATAAATAAACATTGATCGATTGATTGATACAGTTGGCATGTTTAAAATACCAAGTTGTATGATCTTCTTGACAATTATTCATTATAATCAATGATCAATATAATGTATTTATTTGCAAAAACAAAATCCTTATGAGCAAGATTTTTGTCTTCATTTCTGCAGAGGTGATCGGTGTTGCTGAGTTGGTGAATAAAATGAACGGGCCGTGGTTTAACCGCTTTGATGAGGACCTCGCCACGGCCTTTTCCATCTACTGTGGTATCAGCATTGCCCATGTAAGTCTCTTCCACTTACACTAGACAGGATCCATACTGGCTTCACAAGAGACAGCTCTTATCTGAAAACTCAGTTTTCTTTATAGATATTTTACATACATTCTTCCCTGACTTACATACTTAGAGATATGTTCTTATTTATTTAATAGTATTTATAGTTAACAATGGACCCAGTGATGAAGTGGCGACTTGTCCAGGGTGTAAGCCGCCTTCCGCCCGAATGCAGCTGAGATAGGCTCCAGCACCTGCCGCGACCCCAAAAAGGGACAAGCGGTAGAAAATGGATGGATGGATAGTTCACATTACAGTTAATAGTATTATTTATTAGGTCTGTGAATCTTTGGCACCACATGATATGATTCGATTCTTAGGGGTAACGATTCGATTCAGAATCAATTCTCGATTCAAAATCATTTCTTTTTTTAATCACATTGGATGCCGATTCTATAATTAACTATATTACTCCATAAAATAGATTAACAGCTTTGACAAATTTCTTAATTGCTTAAAAGAAAATTTGTTTTGTTCAGTAAAATTATACCCAAACATTTAAATAAAGTCAAATACAAATAAGGCAATAAGAGGAGTATCCAACACTTCTCTTTTCTAAAGTAAATCTGTACAGCAGATATGATCCACAGGTGTCAAACTCAAGGCTAGGGGGCCAGATCTGGCCCGCCACATCAATGTGTGTGGCCCCCGAAATGGTAATAAAGATACCTTATCTTTTCTTAATAAATAATAAATAAATGGGTTGTACTTGTAATACATTTGTAATAAATGTATTACAAAAATAAATGTACTGTGTGCAATTGCATATATTTACTCTTCAATCATCTCTAATAATAAAACAAAATATTATATCATCATACATTTCAAAACAATGTTTTTGTTCAAAATAAAGATAAATACTTAAATATCTTCTTGACTTGTGATTTCAATCCAACAAATTGTGCAAAAATTTTACAGTTACATTTTTTACAGTAAAATCCACTCCGTATGGTTATTCAATATAGAATAATAATACATTATAAAAACACAACAACAGTAGATTTTACAGTATAAAAAACTATCATGATTTTTGGTGGGGGAAAAAATAGTACTGTTTTTCCATTCCATTTAATTTAATGCCATTTACTTACTTATTTTATATTATACATTGTGGCGACTGAGCTGACAGTTTTTACAGTACAATATAAAGATTTTGTTTGGTACAGCGTACATAAAAAAAATATATAATAATCAAATACATAAAAAATTATACACATTTTATACATACACATTTACATTCATACTGTATATTATTGACTGTTAAAAGCGGCCGTCTGAGGGCAACCATAACTGCAATGTGGCCCTCATTGAAAAGGAGTTTGACGTGACTAGGTCTTCATCAGTGTTTTTCAACCTTTTTTAAGCAAAGGCACATTTTTTTCCATTAAAAAAATACGGAGACACAACAACAGCAGAAAACGTTTAAAAAATGAAATTCCACCAGGTTGTCGTGCTTTATTTTGTGTTTGCTGTTGTTTTCCTGTGTGCAGTGTTTTAGTTCCTGTCTTGCGCTGTTATTTTGGTGGCCCTTCCTGTTTTGTTGGTGTTTTCCTTTAGCAGCTTAACGCCTTCCTTTGAGTGTTATTGCCTGACTTGCTTGCTATTGGCAAACAAGACTATTTAAGTTGTGTGGATGCTTTCCTTCTTTGTGGGGACGTTGTTGATTGTCATGTCATGTAGGGATGTACTTTGTGGACGCCATCTGCTTCACACGCTGTAAGTCTTTGCTGTTGTCCAGCATTCCGTTTTTGTTAACTTTGTCGCCGGTTCAGTTTTACTTCTGTTTTGCATAGCCATCCCTATACTTCATTATAATTATTGATTTGCAAATAATATTTTTGGACCAATTAGGTGAGGTTGCATAATTTCCTACGGCATACCAGAAAATATCTGACGGCACACTAGTGTGCCGTGGCACAGTTGTTGAAAATGGGGCGGCATAGCTCGGTTGGTAGAGTGGCCGTGCCAGTAACTTGAGGATTGCAGGTTCGATTCCCGCTTCTGACATCCTAGTCACTGCCGTTGTGTCCTTGGGCAAGACACTTTACCCACCTGCTCCCAGTGCCACCCACACTGGTTTAAAAAATGTAACTTAGATATTGGGTTTCACTATGTGAAGCGCTTTGAGTCACTAGAGAAAAGCGCTATATAAATATAATTCACTTCACTTCAAAAACACTGATGCACATCAACAATATGATTTGCCTGAGTCGCTGGACAGGACAGATTTAAAAAAAAAATTATAATGCGATTTTTGATTTTCTTGAATCGATTGAGAATCGTTACAAATAAGACTCATGATTAATTCGAAAATAGTTTAGTTTAGTATTTTTAGTTTACATTGTTCATGGCTGTGAACTTGTGCTGTAGTCAACGCCCCTGAGAACATGAATATTGTCTGGGAAAATAGGAGCAGCTCAGAGGAAGCAAAATGCTGAGTCAAGGCGGAGGAGAGTCGACAAACGTCTCCAGGGAAATTTGAAGAAGTTTCTGAGTACGTCACGGAAGCGAGCAGCTTTTATGTTCGAGTGCAAAGGCTTGGTGGGACTGCCCATTAAGCACAGTCTCATGTAGTTGACAAAAATTATCATACCAAGAATGAAAGAAGAATGAAAACTATTGTTTTTTTAAGCCGATATCAATACAGATAACTTACTTCTTACATAGACCGATACTGATAACCGATAATGTAGTTACCGTATTTCCAGACCGTATTTGAGCCCCCCCACCAATTTTAGAAGAAAAAAATATTTTTACATATATTAGCCGCACCGGGCTATAAGCCGCTGATAAATACATTGTGAAATTAGATATTTGTATATGTTTTTTTACATACCTTAACGGTTTCCAAATGGTGTCTGTAACACGGTAGTAAAACGGCAGATAAAAAAAAACAAAAGTCGTTGTCATGGACCCACTAGCTGCGGAAACTAGCTCTCCAATCAGCTAAACAGACACAATAAGTCCACTGTGACGTTTTGGTGATTCAATAAAACTGAAACAATACAAAAAGATTCACAGTGTGGCGCATATTTGTAACAGTGTTAAAAGTTGTTTATATGGCCACCCTCAGTGTGACCTGTATGGCTGTTGACCAAGTATGCGTTGGATTCACTTGTGTGTGTGAAAAGCCATTGATATTATGTGACTGGGCCGGCAAGCAAATGCGGTGCTTTTAAAGTTTATCTCTTTTGTAAAGTAAATCTGAACAGCCAATACGGGCATCTACATCAACTATATGATTTGCCTGAGAAGCTGGACAGGACACAAAACAAACAAAAAAAAAGTTTATTGGAGCTCTGTACTTCTCCCTACGTCCGTGTACCACTCCGTACAGCGGTGTTTTAAAAAGTCATAAATTGTACTTTTCGAAACCTATACCGATACTTTCCGATTTTACATTTTAAAGCATTTATCGGCCAATAACATCGGCAGTCCGATATTATCAGACATCTCTAGTTACTACTTCAACAAATCTCAACAGATTTGAAAAATTTCAACATCCACCATTTCAACTCATTTACACCATTCAACTTTTTGCTAACATTTTCCAAAGAAATTCTCGCTTTACCAGAAATTCCCAATTTTGGGGGGAAAATTCCCATTGATATAGTACATTCTTCAAAGTTCAATCAATCAATCAATGTTTATTTATATAGCCCTAAATCACAAGCACTTCATCCATGGCCACCGGACCTGTGCCCCCCCATCCCCACCCCCCTCCATGAGGGAAAGGGGGGCAGAGGAGAAAAGAAAAGAAACGGCAGATCAACTGGTCTAAAAAGGGGGTCTATTTAAAGGCTAGAATATACAAATTAGTTTTAAGATGGGACTTAAATGCTTCTACAATTACCACATTTTTCATCTCATTTAAACTATTCCAACTTCAAAATATTCAGCCTGTTCAGGAATGTTTGTGCTCTACTTCAACAATTAGTCATTTTGAATTTCGACTTCAGCATTGGAGGATTCAGGCACCATTCCTCCAAGAATTGCTCCATCTAGTTTTTAAATGAACTCTCAATGTGAGTAACTGCCCGTGTTTTGATAGTTTTTCCTATAAGCGTGCTATGATCCGCCGCCCGGGTCATATATTATTTTGGTTTTTGAAACCTTTTGTGTTTTCTGTTTGATTTTGGACTCTTCCGATCCCTAGTTTTGCTCTTCCTTTTTTGTTCCGTTACCACGGTTTCATATTTGTTCCACCTGCTACTTGTTTTTGACACGCACCTGATTTTTGATTGCTGCCAGCATTTAAGCTTGCCTTCTACCTCAGTTCTTCCTGGATCTTTTTTTTTTTGCTGTATGCAACACTCACGTTGGTAATTCCTTAATCTTTTATCTATGCTAAGTTGCTCCTTAGCTTCTCGTGCACTCGGCACGTTACTTTTGGACTCTTGGACTGCATGCTAAGTTTTAGATTAGCTTCCCGTGCGTTCGGCACGCCTTTTCTTTTGTCAGTTTTTGTCCCAATGTTTTCATTTTTGCATTAAACCAAACTCATACCTGCAATTCTCGTCCGATCTGGTCCTCTTGCATCTTGGGGTGACAAATTGCGCATCATCATGACAAAGATGTTTCATTTGAGCAGCTTGTGTATCATTTAAACACGACCCCTTGCATTATTCATCAATATTTAACATGCCGAGGGCTGCCTGAAGTAAGAACTGCATGTCGTTTGAGGTGATTTGACTTCAAATAGGAGAATCTGCATTTTATTGTTATTTACGTCTGTACTGTGTGTCATTGTAAGTGTGACTTAAACAAGCCCTGCGTGAATTGAAAAAAAGATTGGGGTTGAGATAGCTCGGAAGTTGGCCGATAAATAACATTTGTGGCCGCTGTCCGCTCTGCAATTTTCCGGCGATATGAGAAAACATTTCACCTCACTTGAAAATCAATATCCCGACAATTGCGGGAAGCCGGAGGCGTTTAGAGATGAGGATCTTTAAAAAGAAGGGAAGAAGCGGAGTCAATGGGTTTTAATGCAAACGTTTGTCTTTGGAAAGGTTCAATAAAAGCCTTACTGGGTGGTGATGCCATGTTGGTTTGTGTCTGCAGTCTTTGCTCTACAAGAGAGTCCATGAAGCTCAGTTCCGGTCCCACCTGGCTAATGAAATGATGAAGTACCACATGAAGGTAAATAAAACACTTATGCACACTCTTTGCTTTAAATCAGAAATTATTCTCAAGCTGACGCTCCATCTAGTGGTACTTGATTAGATTTCCAACTGTTTGGTCAAAAATATCAAGTAAAACTCTGCCTTGTTTTTAATGGATACTTGGGCCTACGTCGCTACTGTACTTTAGTGCTGGTCATTATGGTGTTACCGGTAAAAAGTTTGCACTAAATAATGCCGTGTGTCTGTGCTGCAGGTTTCAGAAGAAGAGGTGTCCAAGGTGCTGGTCTTAGAGATCGAGCCCATTAAGAAGCTCCATCCGTGTTTCGCCGAGTTCACCTATCAGCCGCGCTCGCTGCCCGACGAAACCACACCCATGGTAAGCCGGAGGGGCGGAAATAGGCTCCATGACGAGCCCGGCAGAAGAGATGAGCTCGCAGATTTGCAGTTAATGTAGGGATTGATTTTGTGGTGTGTGTGTCCACAGTGCGTCCTCAGCATGTTTGAAGACATGGGTTTCATCAACATCTACAAGATCGACCGGCAGACTCTCGCCAGGTGTGACGCTCGCACGTGGACTCCGTACACCACATACAGGGCCAGCCTGAGTTTAGTCGCTCGTTATGTAAATACGATCACATGATTTACATACAGTACATGACAGTAATGCAGGCGTGTTCAAACGTTTGATTTTTGGATATATTTTTGGTTCTTGCGCTTCGGTACAGGGCAGACTAAAGGTATATTTTAGCCTATTGCGGCCCCCCCAGTCAGAAAGTTTGGACACGCCTGCCCTACACGGCACCACACCTACATGTGTGTGCTCCTCGGAGCCAGTGTCATTTGGGTTTTGCATGGCTATTTTTTCAAAATCTCTAACTGTCACAGTTTAAAAATAAAAGTCCACTGCAGAGGGCGCTGGTTCTCAGGAGAATATAGTCATTGTTAGGAAACACACATGTGCTTCTTTCCGCTAACCCCGGGGTCAGCAACCCAAAAACGGTGAAAGAACCATATTGGACCAAAAATACAAAAAAAACCCAAAAAAAATCTGTCTGGAGCCGGAAATAATTAAAAGCCCTATATAAGTCTCATAATGAAGGCAACACATGACAGAAGTGTCTATATCAGCTTTAATAGCCTACTATCAAAATGACTATGTGTCGCAGGCTGAAGCAAATATTTGTTGACAGAAATTATAAAATTCAATATTTATTCCACACATTTTTACAACATTAGAAACCATTAGTAAATCAAAGGCTATTCAGAAGGTGAGACAGTTCTTGTAAATTACTGGCATTTAATGGCCAAATGTATAAATGTGTTAATGTGTCCAAGTTAAAGAAAATGGCAGGCTATCTTCTTTTGAATTATTTATTACAATCTTTGGCGAGCTTGGTGACATTTGCTGTGGTCTGGAACAAAAAGGCACACAAACAACTATCTGAAATGCAGCCAATATTACATACAGATAATGTGTCATGAGACATGCAAATTTAAATTATATACAAAGAGTATGAATGTAAGGGAAATTAAATAAGCTCAAATATACCTACAAATGATGCAATATGTACATACAGCTATACTAAATAGCCTGATTGCTAGTCTATTTCAAGTCGATAACATCAAGAAAGCGCACCTTTGTGCATTCAGGCACAGCATTAAACTTTTGGTGGACAAAATGAGACAAAGAAGGAGTGGAAACTGTTGCGTCACAGTCCACACTGACGGAACTAGTAGAACTGACGGAGTTAGTAGGACAGATCCATGTTCACTAAAGGCTCATATTAAACATATTAAACAGTGGACTTTCTAATAATTGGGAAGGTTTGTCGTCAAAAACAAAAACCGTACTAAAACAAAAATCTTTTTCCATTTTCCATCCTTTTTTTTTAAAATGCTCCGGGGAGCCACCAGGGCGGCGTTAAAGAGCCGCGAGTCGCTGACCCCCGCGCTAACCATACATTTTATTGATTTCACTCTTTGGTGACTCTCCTTGGTGACAGGTTTTGCCTAATGGTCAAGAAAGGCTACAGGGACCCGCCCTACCACAACTGGATGCACGCATTCTCCGTCTCCCACTTCTGCTACCTGCTCTACAAAAACCTAGGGCTGTCCAACTACCTCGAGTGAGTCCGTAACCAGTAGAGTGGAAAAACAAGTTGCCTCTTAGTTAAAGTTATCACATATATATGATTTATGACATCTACAGACTTCCAAAGTTTGCAAATAAATCGATATGATCAAAATAGTATCAGTCTCATGGAAATCCCTGAGTAATTGTGAAAGATAATGAGGAAGACACTCACGACATAATGAGACGTAGAGGTAGGAAACGCAGATCCTTTCCCCATCGACAACAATGCAAATCGTGCAGACTTTGCGAGAGTCAGCAACAAAATTTTACTTAGGGCAAAATTATGATCCAGAAACATATATTGTTGAACTTGAAAATAAGGAGTTTTAGAAGCTCTGCTAAACAAATCCAGCTTTCGTGAAACCCTATGGCATCATGTAGCAGTATTGCTAATTGCTAAACAAGGGATACAAATTACAAACATAATAAAAAAATAGCGTACTGTACAATGTCTGCTCTCACTGTGATGACGGCTGTTAGGATGTCCATAACGTCCCATTTAGATGAAGAATTATTCATGATCCACACAAAGGGTTAATTAGGAAGTCTCTCTGCCGACACTGTCTTCGGTTGTGTGTGTTTGTCTCCATCTACGGGAAAAAAATTGAATGTCACAGATGAACAAATTCTGGATTTACGGCTAAATCGTCCTAATATCCAGATTAGTGGCATGATTGATCATCTAAAAGCTTCAGAGGGCTACTTAGCTGTCTGTATCATTGCTGCTGAGAATTGTGTGGCACAGTTAGGACAGTGGCCGTGCCAGCAACCTGAGGGTTCCTGGTTCGAGCCCTCAGCTTCTATCAACCTTGTCACGTTCGTTGTGTCCTTGAGCAAGACACTTCACCCTTGCTCCTGATGGGTCGTGGTTAGGGCCTTGCATGGCAACTCCCACCATCAAAGTGTGAATGTGTGTGTGAATGGGTGAATGTGGAAATAGTGTCAAAGCGCATTAAGTGTCTTGAAGGTAGAAAAGCGCTATACAAGTATTACCCATTTTACTATTTACCATCGCTTCGCTAAGAAATAGTTTGCGCTTATGACAACAACACGGCTAATATTTGGTTAATATTCAGGTCACGATATGTACAGAGAGTATTGTTGGCGAGTTTTGGACGGTTATTTAGAGGGTTTTGTGGGCAAAATAGAGAGCCCCCATTGACTACATTGTTAAAGGACTTTTTTAATGTATTTATTTATTTACGGCTTAGGATGCATAAAAAAAGAAAATCGTGTTCATGTCATAGAGATTGTGAATGATAGACAGCACATCTCCGTCTAATTTTCTCGTATTTCCAGTATGACTGATCTGAAAACATGGTCAAGAGTGCAGAGGCGTTCCCATTGTGACGTAAATCTTCGGAAATAGCGGAATTTTCAGAATGGCGGACCGAAATTTGGGCCATTTTGTGACGTTTAAACTGTGTTTTCACATACTTTGCGGATTGTAAATACGATTGGATATGGTTTAACGCAGTGTTTTTCAACCCTTTTTGAGCCGACGCACACTTTTTGCGTTAAAAAAAACGGAGGCACACCACCAGCAGAAATCATTAAAAAAATTAACTCAGTTGACAGTAAAAAGTCCTTGTCACAATTGTTGGATATGACTTTAAAGTGTAACCAAGCATGCATCACTATAGCTCTTGTCTCAAAGTAGGTGTACTGTCACCACCTGTCCACATCACGTCGTGACTTATTTTGAGTTTTTTGCTGTTTTTATGTATGTAGGGATTTAGTTCTTGTCTTATGCTCCTATTTTGGTGGCTTTTTCTCTTTTTTTGGTATTTTCCTATGGCAGTTTTACGTCTTCCTTTGTTTTACAATCCGCTGCCCGGATCGTAGTCTATTTAAATTTTTTGAGTCACTTGTGTTTTCTGTTAGTTTTGGACTCCTTTAGTTCCTGTTTGTGCACCTCTGAGTTGGTTCCCATACCTACTTATTATTTTCACCTGCTGCTTGTGTTCGGGACGCGCACCTCTTTGTAATCAGTGACATTATTTAAGCCTGATTTTGCCAGTCAGTCGGTCTGGCTTCTACTGTTATGTAAGTTTTTGCTCGTCTCCTAGCCT
Organism: Nerophis ophidion; assembly: GCF_033978795.1. NCBI lineage: Eukaryota > Metazoa > Chordata > Actinopteri > Syngnathiformes > Syngnathidae > Nerophis > Nerophis ophidion. Next base: position 48,067,336 of record NC_084623.1, read on the forward strand.
CCGCTAGGGATGTCTGGTCCGTACTAAGTTGTAGCCTTAGCTTCCGGTGCGATCGGCACCTTGTTACGGGGCGGCATGGCGTAGTGGGTAGAGCGGCCATGCCAGAAACCTGAGGGTTGCAGGTTCGCTTCCCACCTATTGACATCCAAATCGCTGCTGTTGTGTCCTTGGGCAGGACACTTCACCCTTTGCCCCCGGTGCCGCTCACACTGGTGAATGAATGATGAATGAATGATTGGTGGTGGTCGGAGGGGCCGTAGGAGCAAACTGGCAGCCACGCTTCCGTCAGTCCACCCCAGGGCAGCTGTGGCTACTGATGTAGCTTACCACCACCAGGTGTGAATGAATGATGGGTTCCCACTTCTCTGTGAGCGCTTTGAGTATCTAACAATAGAAAAGCGCGATATAAATCTAATCCATTATTATTATTATTATTATTATTATTGTTTCGTCGGTTTGTTTTCCGTTTTGTACCTGTTTAGTGTTGTTATACTATTAAATCATGTTATGTCTTGTCCGTTTGCATCCTAGGAGAACAAACCCCGCATCACCATGCGACCCGGTCGTAACACTTTGAGCGATATTTCCCGCATATACTTTGTTTTTAGCAATCAAGAATATTTCTGTTGTTTTTATCCTTTTTTCGGGACATTGCTGATTGTCATGTCGTGTTCATATGTACATTGTGGGTGCCATCTTTGCTCCACAGTAAGTCTTTGCTGTCGTCCAGCATTCTGTTTTGTTTTGTTTTTACTTTGCAGCCAGTTCAGTTTTAGATTCGTACCACATAGCCTTCCCTAAGCTTCAATGCCTTTTCTTAGGGGCACTCGCCTTTTGTTTATTTTTAGTTTAAGCATTAGACACGTTTTTACCTGCACGCTGCCTCCCGCTGTTCCCGACATCTACAAAGCATTTAGCTACTGGCTGCCACTTACTGATATGGAAGAGTATTACACGGTTACTCTGCTGATCTCTAGACAGCACAGACACTCAACAACACATAATTTGCAGATTATAATTACTGGTTTGCCAAAAATATTTTTAACCTAAATAGGGTGAAATTAGATAATTTCCCACAGCACACCAGACTATCTCTGGTTGAAAAACACTGGTTTAATGGATGCAATGAAACACAATCAAGCATATAAAGACAACCTGTTTTTCCACTCTACTGGTGCTTTTAATACCTTGACAACTCTGGTGTATTCCTGCATTGCTAATGACCTCATTTCCCCTGCTCTCTCGAAGGGACATAGAGATTTTAGCTCTCTTCGTGTCCTGCCTGTGCCATGACCTGGACCACCGTGGCACCAACAACTCTTTCCAAGTGGCCTCGGTGAGAGCTTTTGGAGTATGTCGGGTGGAGCAAGGAATGAGGCATGTTGTGCCGTGGGATTGTGTCTCGCCTCCGTGGGAGACAGAACACCATTATGATTGGAAGAATGTTTGTCTGTTACGCTCTCGTCATGTACGTGCCTCCAGCGTCGCTTTGCTATTTCGAGAGTCGTCCTAAAAGAGGCACGGGAAGTTCAATGGAAGACGTGGGCTTTTTGTGTGCGTGTGCGTGTGCGTGTGCGTGTGCGTGTGTGTGTGTGTGTGTGTGTGTGTGTGTGTGTGTGTGTGTGTGTGTGTGTGTGTGTGTGTGTGTGTGTGTGTGTGTGTGTCGGGGAACGGGGGGGTTCATGCTGCTTTTTTTTAATCAATGCAACGTGTGTGATGACGGGATGGTGTTTCATTTGTTGACTGCCTCTGTTTTCAGCAATCTGTGCTGGCTGCTCTCTACAGCTCAGAGGGATCCGTGATGGAGGTAAATGCGCAGATAGGTAGCAATTTTGTGCTGAATTACAATTGGATGCCATAAATTTGTCTTGAGGTGGCAAACGATCGCAATTCAAATTGGAAATGGAGGAAGTAGAATTGACATTCAGTGAAATTCGATGTTGATCATGTCACGCTTTACAGTGTATTACTGATGTTACTATGAACTATAGGTGCACATTACATTTTAACTAGAAAAGCATTCGTCAGGCCCTACCTCCAAATAACGAAAACAAAGTATTAAATCCAAAAGATGATGCAGATCACACTTAAGATGTAATAACATGTTTCTTATCCGATTTCTGACATTTCCTGAATGTCCATCCATCCATCTTCTTCCGCTTATCCGAGGTCAGGTGGCAACAGCCTAAGCAGGGAAGCCCAAAATTCCCTCTCCCCAGCCACTTCGTCCAGCTCTTACCGGGGGATCCCGAGGCGCTCCCAGGCCAGCCGGGAGACATAGTCTTCCCAACGTGTCCTGGGTCTTCCCCGTGGCCTCCTACTGGTTGGACGTGCCCTAAACACCTCCCTCGGGAGGCGTTCGGGTGACATCCTGACCAGATGCCCGAACCACCTCATCTGGCTCCTCTCGATGTGGAGGAGCAGAGGCTTTACTTTGAGCTCCTCCCGGATGGCAGAGCTTCTCACCCTATCTCTGAGGGAGAGCCCCGCCACCTGGCGGAGGAAACTAATTTCGGCCGCGTGTACCCGTGATCTTGTCCTTTCGGTCATGACCCAAAGCTCATGACCATAGGTGAGGATGGGAACGTAGATCGACCGGTAAATTGAGAGCTTTGCCTTCCGGCTCAGCTCCTTCTTCACCACAACGGATCGATACAGCGTCCGCATTACTGAAGATGCCGCACCGATCCGCCTGTCGATCTCACGATCCACTCTTCCCTCACTCGTGAACAAGACTCCGAGGTACTTGAACTCCTCCACTTGGGGCAGGGTCTCCACTCCAACCCGGAGATGGCACGCCACCCTTTTCCGGGGCGAGAACCATGGATTCGGACTTGGAGGTGCTGATACTCATCCCGGTCGCTTCACACTCTGCTGCGAACCGATCTAGTGAGAGCTGAAGATCCCGGCCAGATGAAGCCATCAGGACCACATCATCTGCAAAAAGCAGGGACCTAATCCTGCAGCCAGAAACAGATAAAGAATCACAATAACTTGTTTTGTTTTTTTAATTCAATCAAACAAAACAAAGCAATCCAATTTCAAAACCAAAACCGAGCCAGCAACACTCAGAACAGCAACAATAAACAGAGCAATTGAGAAATTTCTATTTTTTATTGCACCACAACTCAGCAGTTTGTAACCATACTTTGCCTATTTCAGAGACATCATTTTGCTCAGGCCATCGCCATTTTGAACACTCAAGGCTGCAACATTTTTGAGAAGTTCTCCAGAAAGGTTACATATATTTATGAGATATTTACATTCATATACTTGGTCCTTGTCACTTGTTTTAAACTTATTTTGTCGTATCCTGCTGCCTTTAGGATTACCAGCGCATGCTAGATTTGATGAGGGACATCATTCTGGCGACAGACCTGGCTCACCACCTGCGCATTTTCAAGGACTTGCAAAAGATGTCTGATGGTGAGTTATAAACCTAAGACATCATATATATCATATATATATATATATATATATATATATATATATATGTATATATGTATGCATCAAAAAAACGACATCAGTGTGTAAAGAATATCACCACATGGGCTCAGGAACGATTCAGAAAACCACTGGCAGTAACTATAGTTGGTCGCTACATTTGTAAGTGCATGTTAAAACTCTACTATGGAAAGTCAAATACTCAGAAATGCCGCCGGCTTGGCTGGGCCCTGAGCTCATCTAAGATGGACTGATGCAACGTGTAAATGTGTGCTGTGGTCGGACGACTCCACATTTAAAATTGTTTTTGGAAACTGTGGACGTCGTGTCCTCCCGACCAAAGAGGAAAAGAACCATCCGGATTGATCTAGGCGCAAAGTTCAAAAGCCAGCATCTGTGATGGTATGGGGGTGTATTAGTGCCCGAAGCATGGGTAACTTACACATCTGTGAAGGCACCATTATATCTGAAAGGTACATGCAGGTTTTGGAGCAAGATATGTTGCCATCCAAGCAACGCTATCATGGACGCCCCTGCTTATTTCAGCAAGACAATGCCAAGACCACGTGTTACAACAGAGTGGCTTAATAATAAAAGAGTGCAGGTTCTAGACTGGCCTGCCTGTAGTCCAGACCGGTCTCCCATTGAAAAGGTGTGGCGCATTATGAAGCCTAAAATACCACAACGTAGACCAACAACTTAAGCTGTACATTAAGCAAGAATGGGAAAGAATTCCACCTGAAAAGCTTAAAAAAATGTGCTCTCAGTTCCCAAATGTTTACTGAGTGTTGTTAAAAGGAATGTAACACAGTGGTAAAAATTTCCCTCTGCCAACTTTTTTGCAAAGTGTTGCTGCCATTAAATTCTAAGGTAATGATTATTTGCAAAAATAAAATGAAGTTTTTCAGTTGGAACATTAAATATCTTGTCTTTGCAGTCTATTCAATTGAATATAATATTATATTTGGGGCGGTATAGCTTGAGGGTTCCAGGTTCGATCCCTGCTTCCGCCATCCTAGTCACTGCCGTTGTGTCTGTGGGCAACGAACTTTACCCACCTCTCCCCAGTGCCACCCACACTGGTTTAAATGTAACTTAGATATTGGGTTTCACTGTGTAAAGCGCTTTGAGTCACTAGAGAAAAAGCGCTATATAAATATCATCCACTTCACTATAAGTTAAAAAGGATATGCAAATCATTGTATTCTGTTTTTATTGACAAATTACACAACGTGCCAACTTCTTTGGCTTTGGGTTTTTTGTAAAAGGTCAAACAGGAAAATGAAATAGTGAAGTTAATTATATTTATGTAGCGCGTTTCTCTAGAGACTCAAAGCGCTTTTCATAGTGAAATATCTAAGTTACAATTAAACCGGTGTGGGTGGCACTGGGAGAAGGTGGGTAAAGTGTCTTGCCCAAGGACACAACGGCAGTGACTAGGTTGGCAGAAGCGGGGATGGAACCTGGAACCCTCAAGTTGCTGGCACGGCCACTCTACCAACCGAGCTATACAGCAATACAAAATAAGAGTGCTAAACAGAAAATGAAGTCGGGAACAAAAGTGCACCCTGTCACTCGGAACGTGACAATTATCACTCAGGGACGTGGAGGCAATATGAAGTGGAAAGCAGTCTCTTATTCGTAACAAGTTTGTACTTAGAGGTGAAAACTTTTAGTAGTTTTTACATAAAGTAATTGTCTTCTTTCCTCCTGAGCGCTGGCGTGTGACAAGCGCATGCGAGCAATTATAATCATGCGGACCCAACGTCTCCTCTGTGGAGCCAATTTTGGAGCTGGTCAAGCAGTCCAAGGACACTGGAAATTTTGACGCAGCGTCTGTCAATCACGACAGGAGGCAAGTCGTGCAATTTCCCCGTGCTTCTTTTTCCCATTCCTTGTAATGCACGCCACCTTTGGCTAATCCGGCGCGCTCCTTCAAAGCGTTTCCCGCTGTGTGCGGAATACGCAATCACACCAATTATAATCTTGTACAAACCCCGTTTCCATATGAGTTGGGAAATTGTGTGAGATGTAAATATAAACGGAATACAATGATTTGCAAATCATTTTCACCCCATATTCAGTTGAATGCACTTAAAAGACAATATATTTGATGATCAAACTCACAAACTTTATTTTTTTTTTGCAAATAATAATAAACTTAGAATTTCATTGCTACACGTGCCAAAGTAGTTGGGAAAGGGCATGTTCACCACTGTGTTACATCACCTTTTCTTTTAACAGCACTCAATAAACATTTGGGAACTGAGGAAACTAATTGTTGAAGCTTTGAAAGTGGAATTCTTTCCCATTCTTGTTTTATGTAGAGCTTCAGTCGTTCAACAGTCTGGGGTCTCCGCTGTCGTATTTTACGCTTCATAATGCGCCACACATTTTTGATGGGAGACAGGTTTGGACTGCAGGCGGGCCAGGAAAGTACCTGCACTTTTTTTACGAAGCCATGCTGTTGTAACACGTGCTGAATGTGGCTTGGTATTGTCTTGCTGAAATAAGCAGGGGCGTCCATAAAAAAGACGGCGCTTAGATAGCAGCATCTGTTGTTCCAAAACCTGTATGTACCTTTCAGCATTAATGGTGCCTTCACAGATGTGTAAGTTACCCATGCCTTGGGCAATAATGCACCCCCATACCATCACAGATGCTGGCTTTAGAACTTTGCGTCGATAACAGTCTGGATGGTTCTCTTCCCCTTTGGTCTGGATGACACGATTTCGAATATTTCCAAAAACAAATTGAAATGTGGACTCGTCAGACCACAGAACGCTTTTCCACTTTCCACTTTCTATCAGTCCATCTTAGATGATCTTGGGCCCAGAGAAGCCGGCGGCGTTTCTGGATGTTGTTGATAAATGGCTTTCGCTTTGCATAGTAGAGTTTTACCTTACAGATGTAGCGACGGACTGTATTTAGTGACAGTGGTTTTCTGAAGTGTTGCTTAGCCCATGTGGTGATATCCTTTAGAGATTGATGTCGGTTTTTGATACAGTGCCGTGTGAGGGATCAAAGGTCACGGTCATTCAATGTTGGTTTCCGGCCATGCCACTTAGGTGGAGTGATTTCTCCAGATTATCTGAACTTTTTGACGATATTATGGACCATAGATGTTGAAATCGCTCAATGTCTTGCAATTGCACTTTGAGAAACGTTGTTCTTAAACTGTTTGACTATTTGCTCACGCAGTTGTGGACAAAGGGGTGTACCTCGCCCCATCCTTTCTTGTGAAAGACTGAGCATTTTTTGGGACTCTGTTTTTATACCCAATCATGGCACCCACCTGTTCCCAATTGGCCTGCACACCTGTGATAATAAGTGTTTGATGAGCATTCCTCAACTTTATCAGTATTTATTGCCACCTTTCCCAACTTTTTGTCACGTATTGCTGGCATCAAATTCTAAAGTTAATGATTATTTGCAACAACAAAAAAAAAGTTTATCAGTTTGAACATCAAATATGTTGTCTTTGTAGCATATTCAACTGAATATGGGTTGAAAATTATTTGCAGATCATTGTATTCCGTTTATATTTACATCTAGCACAATTTCACAACTCATATGGAAACGGAGTTTGTATTTCACACGCGCTTATGATTGTGTGCGTCCGCGTGTGCTTCAGACGGATACAACCCAAAAAGCGGAACCCACCGCTCCATGCTGCTGTGCCTGCTGATGACATCATGTGACCTGTCGGACCAAACCAAGGGCTGGAAGACCACTCGCAAGATTGCGGTCAGTTCTCAGCTTGAGATTATGATACAGTATATTGTGCTGCTCCCAGTGTACATACATGCGCATAATTTGCATAAATAACCAAGACCAGGACCCCGGACTGACAAATCATAGGATAAGGGGGCCATTTTGGTAGATTTCACCTTCAAAACCAGTACAATATATATTTTTTTTTTTTACAAAGAAAATGCAATCTTAGTATAAATGTTGTTTGACTACTAAAGAGCCAAATCCGAATTGAAATGCTAACAGTTAGCATGCCGGCCAAATAGCATTTAAGTAACAAAGTATGAGCAAAATGAGCTACAAAGGCTTGCATGCTAGCAGAGCAATGCTAACATGCTAACAATAGCATTTTTACAGTTAGCATAAGTGAAATGCCAAAATATAGGCTGCTAAATACCTGTTAAATTAGCTAATGTTAGCATGCTAAAGAGCTAACTACAACATGCATCAAGTACCAAAATGTATTACGCTGAGGTGCGTAGCTGAAAATGTCGTTCGAAATGCTGCCATGATAACGTGAGCATGCATCAAGTACCAAAATGTGACTCAGGTGTATGCCTATAAGAATAGCTTTAAAAAGAAGCTAATTACAGATAGCCTAAGTGAAATTCCAAAATATAGGCTGCTAAATAAACTGTTAAATTAGCTAATATTACAATGCTAAAATGCTAACTGTGACATGTGTCAAGTACCAAAATATATTACTCTTAGGTGTGTAGCTGAAAATGTTGATTAAAAGCTACCATGCTAACGTGAGCATGCATCAAGTACCAAAATGTGACTGAAGTGTATGCCTATGAAATTAGCCTAAAAAATGAGCTAATTACAGTTAGCATAAGTGAAATACCAAAATATATGCTGCTAAATACCTGTTAAATTAGCTAATGTTAGCATGCTAAAATGCTAACTGTAACATGTGTCAAGTACCAAAATATATTACTCTGTGGTATGTAGCCAAAAATGTTGTTTAAAATGCTACCATGCTAACGTGAGCATGCATCAAGTACCAAAATGTGACTGCGGTGTATGCCTATTAAATTAGCCTGAAAAAATAAGCAAATTACTGTTAGCATAAGTGAAATACCTAAATATAGTCTGCTCAACACCTGTTAAATTAGCTAAAATTAGCATGCTAAAATCCTAACTGTAACATGTGTCTAGTACCTAAATATATTACTCTGAGGTATGTAGCCGAAAATGTCGTTTAAAATGCTGTGTTAATACAGCCTAGTTGTAGCTGGGACGCATTGTCTTTAATCTCCCTTCTAATAAGTTTAATTTTCTTATTAAAGAAATTCATAAAGTCATCTGCCGAGTGGGTGGAGCTACTGGAAGGAGTCCCTTGTTGGGTTAGCGATGCTAATGTACTAAACAAAATTTTTGGATCGTTTTTATTAAGGCGGATGAGATTTGAGTAATATTTAGCTTTAGCTAAGGTAAGCATAAGTTATTAAACTATCACTCCATGCTTGATGGTGCACCTAAAGTTTATTCGTGCGCCATTTGCGTTCCAGCTTTCTACATAATAATTTCTGAGCTCTAGTTTCTTCAGTAAACCATGGCGTACGCCTTTTTGGAGCCTTTTTTTAACTGCAGTGGTGCTATACTATCAATGGTTTCGCGCAGGGCGTCGTTAAAGTTGTTAGTGAGGTTATCAATTAACAAGTGTTACATACCAAGTTATATGACTGTCGGGTAAACAGCTGCAAAATTAGCTCAAAAAGCTAGCACTTTAATTAGCATGCTAACGTACACATGCTAACAGTTAGCATGTTTCACATACAAAATGTATGAGTGTTAGGTGCATGGCCGTGGAATTCGAGAAAAGAGTGTAACATTACACAGTTTGAACAGGACAATAAAACCATGTGATTTTTTTGGCGTGCCACTAGATGGAGCCCACGTACCAAAGTGGAAGAATCACTGATGACACCATGAATCTCACATGAATGAACAATAAGTCATGTTGCTCTTCATGTTTTCTACAGGAGCTTATCTACAAAGAGTTCTTCTCTCAAGGAGACCTGGTACGTGTTTATTTGTTCAATATCACAAAATACTATTTAAATATTGAGCAAGTATTGACGACCTGGCAGTTCTCAGTCATGTTCCTGTCGCACATGCAGGAAAAAGCCATGGGCAACAGACCCAGCGAGATGATGGACCGAGAAAAAGCCTACATCCCGGAACTGCAGATCAGCTTCATGGAGCACATCGCCATGCCCATTTACAAGTACGTAACCTCATGTGTTTTAATTTCCAAATATCGCACTAGTTGTATGTCAACAACAGACAAATACATGCAAAAATAGGGTAGAGTTTGTATCAAATGTCTCCATAAGAAACAATGTAAATATGAATAATGGCTTCCAGCCTCGACAAAAGTCCGTATTTTAGTGTCAGGTTCAAACACTGAGGACATCTATTAAACAAGACATGAAGCAAGGAATTAAACAAAGACAGAATTAAATTTGGCTCAATGAGGAGAAACGCGTAGACACTGTATCCTTGTAGTGTCTCAACACGCTCTGACAAAAGATTGTACGCCTCCTCTTTTATTTGGACTTTCCCTGATTACATGGCAACTGCTGTTTCTAAAGGCAGGGGGTCATAAACAGACATCGCCTTTGGTTACAGTACAGTTCAAATAAAAGGTCGTAAAACAGTTCAAAGAAAAGGTCGCCTGGAGGGGAATCTGGTCCTGCTTCCTCTCCGCTTTGTAGTTCTCGGGTCAAGACAAAAGCTTTCTGTGGATTACAATACACCAAAGAAACAGAACACCTTCATGTTGCTTCCCATCCTACACAGTGGAGTTCTACAAGCCTTCTTTTTGGTAGGATAAAAGACAGCCTTTGTCCTCTCTCATTGAAACACAAAGATTTGTGATAACTTAGATACAATTCTTCTGACATTTAGTGAAGGTTTGCATACTTTGAACAAGCAAACGGATCTAACTCGCCATTAAAGAGACAAAACGACAACATGTGTGCGCACACACAAAGAAGTCCCTTTGCTGCCCTCACAAACGATCAGAAATCCCCCAAATCCTTAACTTTAACAACTATATGTGATCAAGGGTGATGGGTCCAATGCAGAGGATAATTCCACCACACCTAGTGTGTATGATAATCATTGGTACTATAACTTTAACATTTTTAACATTAACAATGTCAGGTTCAAACACTGATGACATCTATTAAACAACACAGGAAGCAAGGAATTAAACAGAGACAGAATTAAATTTGGCTCAATGAGGAGAAACACACACACTTGTACCCTTGTACAGTTTCACCACGCTCTGACAAAAGACTGTACGCCTCCTCTTTTGTTTGGACTTTCCCTGATTACACGGCAACTGCTGTTTCTAAGGGAGGGGGGATCATAAACAGCCATCGCCTTTGGTTACAGTACAGTTCAAATAAAAGGTCGTAAAACAGTTCAAAGAAAAGGTCGCCTGGAAGGGAATCTGGCCCTGCTTCCTCTCCGCTTTGTAGTTCTCGGGTCAAGACAAAAGCTTTCTATGGATTACAATACACCAAAGAAACAGAACACCTTCATGTTGCTTCCCATCCTACACAGTAGAGTTCTACAAGCCTTCTTCTTGGTAGGATAAAAGACAGCCTTTGTCCTCTCATTGAAACACAAAGATTTGTGATAACTTAGATACAATTCTTCTGACATTTAGTGAAGGTTTGCATACTTTGAACAAGCAAACGGATCTATCTCGCCATTAAAGAGACAAAACGACAACATGCGCATGCATACACAAAGAAGTGCCTTTGGTGCCCTCACAAACGATCAGAAATCCCCCAAATCCTTAACTTTAACAACCATATGTGATCAAGGGTAATGGGTCAAATGCAGAGGATGATTCCACCACACCTAGTGTGTGTACAATCATTGGTACTATATCTTTAACTTTTTTTAACATTAATAAACATAAAAAAAAAAAAAGTAAAACCCACTTGGGTTGACATCGGCTGGCGAGAAATATTACAACTCAGTACCGCTGCCCACAGCTGAGAAACAAATATTGTTAGCGGCCCATTATGTTTAAGAAACACTGTATTAGCCCACTTCAGGCAACTTTATTTCATTTTTGTACAAAGTTATATGTAATGACAAACAGGACAAAAAGTAACAGTGTTTAGCATAGAATTAGCAGACACAAAATTTTGAGAAAAAAATTGTGTCTGGGGGCTATTTTTAGGAAGACTAATACAAAACCTCACCATGTATGAATGCTAAAAAAGTTCTGACAGACCGCCTTAAAAAAACGGAATGGAATTTACATTTTTTTTACTGAATAAGACACCCAGAATGTAAATGAAAATAACGAACGTGGGATTTATAATATTAACTATGAACGATAAAACACAGAATATTGACATCATATGAACGTCACACATTGACACTGAGCACATAGCAGTGAGTCAACATTAAAAAAAAAAAACGACAACATCAAAAGATCATTTAAGTAACAGGAGTGTGCTGAGATTGCAACGCCCAGATTCCTGCAGAGGATGGGGGGATGCAACTTCCTGTGGACTATGTGACTTCTGAAATATTCCACAATTTTCATAGAGTGGACTGAAGTGTTGTTTTTGTGCTAACTTTTCTTTTTTTTTTTTTTAAGAATATATCCTTAAAGTGTAGTTGAGATGAAGAGGAACATAATTGCTGGTGGTACACAAGCACCACCTAGTGGTACGGCAAATAATTACTTGTTTAAATATTTCAACACTGTTAACTGTTCAAACTGTGTGTAATGTTAGTGGGCAAAAAATATAAAAATACTTGCTAAATAAAACGTTTGCCTTGTTTTTAATGAATACTTGGTCTCTTACTACGCTACTGCATTTTAATATTGGTCACGTTAGTGTTTTTTGTGGTACTTTGTGGAAAAAAAAAAGTTTGACAACCACTGATTCGAATGGTTATATTTCATGGTAAAGACTCGCTCACATAATTTTTTTAATGTACTTTATTTTTCAAGTGTTCAAGAGAGTTTAAATATAATTCATTTTGCACTTAAACAATGTATTTACCAGGGGTGAAAATGGCCCAAAAAATTGTTACGTGTTTACGTTTGCAGTAGAAAGCAGAGAAAATTATGAATTTTCCCCAATTTTCATCAATGTGATTAAATTTTACCAGAAAAAGATGATGTTAAATATTATAATTTTCTAACAGGAAGCGAGAGGAATAAACAATAGGCGTCATTATAGCTTATTCAGTGACGAAGGGAAAGAAAATTACTGGCGATTGTGCGATTAGCTAAAGAAATAGTTGAGCATAGTAATTAAGTGTCAAACAACGGCGGCCTGCGGAGTAAAATGTGAACGCCATGCAGCGTTTATTCCCAAATATCCAGATGGTTACCTCAAGGCTTGGCAGAGGAGGTGAATTCATTGGGCTGGCGTTGTTTAGGGGGTTCATTCATGCAAATGGAGAGCTTTTTATGCAGCTCAGATTGTGCCTGATAGGTTATTAAGCCACCATCTGCCAACACATCCACCTGTGTGCTTCTGCTATGTGTTGATCCATTTAAGCTTGTGATGCTGCCCTCCAGTGGCGACAACATGAATAACACTGTAAGATAACTCCATTTGACACAGTTTTGCTCTTATCAATCAATCAATCAATGTTCATTTATATAGCCCTAAATCACTAGTGTCTCAAAGGGCTGCACAAATATACAGTTTATAATGTGCTAGTTACGTCATTAAACTAAATATTAAGAACATCTCTCAATACCGTAATCTGTGCCCTATGAACATAATTTAGTTTTCTACACCAAAATTAATTTATTTATTAAACTTCTTCAACTTCTACTTCTTCCTCTTCTCCAGATTTTGGCGCGGTGTACCTTCCATATTTTTCCCCCGATTCAAACCAATCCAACTTCAAACTGTTCAGCCTATTCGGGAATCGCGGGTTTTCCCTTGAGAAATTCCCAAAATTTCCAGATTTCCCAGAATTCCATGTTTTCCGGGAAATTTTTTCCATTCAAAATTAATTGTCCATTTTTCAAACATTCACCATTTCCACATTTTTTTCAACCAATCATTCTACCTTCAACACATTCCACTATTCTGGAAATTCAAACTATCATTTTTCCAAGTTACAAAAAAGTCCAGGATTTCCTGCTTTTACAAAGCCCTATTTTAACCTTTTTTCCTAGTGACTACTGCTTCTACATTTTTCAACCGTTCCACTGTCAAAACATTCCTCTTAATCAGGACAAAAAACTAAGTTGTTTTTTTAATTGGAAAAATTTCCAGAATTCCACGTTTTTCGGGACATTTTTCCCATTCAAAATGAATTGGCCATTTTTCAGACTTTCACAATTTCCGCATTTTTCAACCGACACATTCAACCATTCTGGAAATTCAGACTATCATTTTTCAAAGTTCTAAAAAATTCCAGGATTTTCCAGAATTCCTGCTTTTCCAAACCCCTATTTCCCCCTTTTTTTCTGGCGACTACTGCATCCACATTTTTTAACGCATTTCAAACGTTCCACGGTCCAAACATTCCTCTCAATCAGGACAAAAAAACAGAGTTGTTTTTTTAATTGGAAAAATTCCCAGATTTCCAGGTTTTCCGGGACATTTTTCCCATTCAAAATGAATTGGCCCTTTTTCAGACTTTCACAATTTCTTCTTTTTTAACTGACACATTCCACCATTCTGGAAATTCAAACTATCATTTTTCAAAGTTCTAAAAAATTCCAGGATTTTCCAGAATTCCTGCTTTTCCAAAGCCCTATTTCCCCCTTTTTTTCTGGCGACTACTGCGTCCACATTTTTTAACGCATTTCAAACGTTCCACGGTCCAAACATTCCTCTCAATCAGGACAAAAAAACAGAGTTGTTCTTTTAATTGGAATAATTCCCAGATTTCCAGGTTTTCCGGGACATTTTTCCAATTCAAAATGAATTGGCCATTTTTCAGACTTTCACCATTTTCCGCATTTTTCAACCAACACATTCCACCATTCTGGAAATTCAAATGATCATTTTTCCAAATTCAAATAACTTCCAAGATTTTCCAGAATTCCTGCTTTTCCAAAGCCCTATTTCTACCTTGGCGACTACTCCTTCCACATTTTTCAATGCATTTCAACCGTTCCACCATCAGAACATTCGTCTTCATCAGGACAAAAACTATGTTGTTTTTTGAACTGGAAAAATTCCTGGTTTTCCCGAAATTCCAGGAATTTTGGAATACCATTTCTCAATACATGTTACCACTTCAACATTTCTCAACCCATTTAAAAAATTCCTACACCAAACATTTCACCTCATTCAGACCATTCAAGTTTTTTACCATTTTCAAAACAAATTCCAAATTTTGGGGAAATTCCTATTGAAATCAATGGAACATTCTTCAAAGTTCCACAACTCACACATGTTTCATCTGATTCAAACTGTTCCACTAAATATTCAGCCTGTTTGGGTATTGTGTGCTCCACTTCGACAATTCGAAAAAGGTTCCAGGATTCCCATAATTCCTTTTTTTCCCCCTTCATTTTCCCCATTCAAAATGAATTGTCCAATTTTCAAACTTCCACAATTCCCACATTTTTCAACCTATTCAAACCATTCCAACATTAACACATTCAATTCATCCTGGACATTCAAACTAGCACTTTCCCAAGTTCCAAACCAAATTCCGTTTTTCCTGGACATTCTAACTCTTCAACATTCAAACCACACTCAATCCTCTAAAACCTCACCCTCATCCGGGTCACGGCACCAATGTTTCAGTGGTCATCCTGCACAGTCCAGGCTCAAACCAAGGTTCACAAATCTCCATTGATTGAGAGTTATCATTATTATTATTCAAGCAGTGCTAGCCAATGAGCTGAAAGCCATTAACTCAGTGTCTAGCACAACTCTTAAGGCATTGGAAAGTGAGGTTTACGCAACGTAGTATCACGCGTTCTAGCATCCGGTAGATTCCCCCCCCCCCCTAAAACCAAGGCACCAACGTTTCAGTGGTCATCCTGCACAATCCAGGCTCAAACCAAGGATCACAAACCTCCACTGGTTAAGAGTTATTCAAGCAGTGCTAGCCAATGAGCTGAAATATTTTAATTCACCGTCCACATAGCAGTCGGCAAGTGAAGTTTACACATCATAGGAACGTGAGGTTTACACAACGTACTATCGCACAGCCACATGTTCTAGCATCCGATAGACTCACTGCCCTAAAACCTCACTCTCATCAGTGTGACGGCACCAAAGTTTCAGTGGTGATCCTGCACAGTTTAGGGCTCACACAACTCTTAAGGTATTGGAAAGTGAGGTTTACACAACGTACAATCCCACATCCACAGATTCTAGCATCCACTACACTAACCTAAAACTTCACTCTTATCAGTGTCACGGCACCAACGTTTCAGTGGTCATTCTGCGTAGTTTAGGGCTCACACAACTCTTAAGGCATTGGAAAGTGAGGTTTACACAATGTACAATCCCACAACCACAGGTTCTAGCATCCAGTACACTCACCCCCCTAAACCTCACTCTCATCAGTGTCACGGCACCAAAGTTTCAGTGGTCATCTTGCACAGTTTAGGGCTCAGACAACTCTTAAGGCATTGGAAAGTGAGGTTTACACAACATACAATCCCACATCCACAGATTCTAGCATTCGGTACACTAACCTAAAACTTCACTCTTATCAGTGTCACGGCACCAACGTTTCAGTGGTCATTCTGCACAGTTTAGGACTCACACAACTCTTAAGGCATTGGAAAGTGAGGTTTACACAACGTACAATCCCACATCCACAGGTTCTAGCATCCAGTACACTTACCTAAAACTTCACTCTCATCAGTGTCACGGCACCAACGTTTCAGTGGTCATTCTGCACAGTTTAGGGCTCACACAACTCTTAAGGTATTGGAAAGTGGGGTTTACACAACGTACAATCCCACATCCACAGATTCTAGCATCCACTACACTAACCTAAAACTTCACTCTTATCAGTGTCACGGCACCAACGTTTCAGTGGTCATTCTGCACAGTTTAGGGCTCACACAACACTTAAGGCATTGGAAAGTGAGGTTTACACAATGTCCAATCCCACAACCACAGGTTCTAGCATCCAGTACACTCACCCCCCTAAACCTCACTCTCATCAGTGTCACGGCACCAAAGTTTCAGTGATCATCTTGCACAGTTTAGGGCTTACACAACTCTTAAGGCATTGGAAAGTGAGGTTTACACAACGTACTATCGCACAGCCCCAAGGTTCTAGCATCCGGTATGCTTACCCCCCTAACACCTCTCTCTCATCAGTGTCACGGCACCAAAGTTACAGTGGTCATCTTG
>NC_084623.1:48088876-48191376 GCF_033978795.1 Nerophis ophidion
TGTTTAATCAATGTTAGGTTCTATTTGTGTTGTAGAATTTTGGTTGGAGAAACTACCAAATTTCAATGATTAGATGAGGTGGCGACTTGTCCGGGGTGTACCCCGCCTTACGCCCGAATGCAGCTGAGATAGGCTCCGGCACCCCCTGCAACCCCAAAAAGGGACAGTGGTAGAAAATGGATGGATGGCTAGATTAACGTCACAACTTGAAACAACATGTTTTTTGACAGTGTTTAATCAATTTTAGGTTCTATTTATGTTGTAGAATATTGTTTGGGAAATTACCAAATTTCAGTGGTGTTTCAATGTTGTATTTGTGTTGGAGAACAGTGGTCCCCAACCTTTTTCTACCTAGGGACCGGTCAACGCTTTATAATTTGTCCCGCGAAGGGTTGGAGGGGTCGGATTTTGTTATGTTATTATTATTTTTTTGTCATGAAAACGAGAGGTTTTTTGGGTTGGTGCACTAATTTTAAGTGTATATTGTGTTTTTTATGTTGATTTAATTTTTTTTAATTTAATTAATAAATTATTCTGCGGCCCGGAACCAATCGGTTGGGAACCACTCTTGTAGAATATTGGTTGGGAAATTACCAAATTTCAATGGTCAAATTTGTATCACTTCACCCTTGCTCCTGATGGCTGCTGGTTAGCGCCTTGCATGGCAGCTCCCTCCATCAGTGTGTGTGAATGGGTAAATGTGGAAGTAGTGTCAAAGCGCTTTGAGTACCTTAAAGGTAGAAAAGCGCTATACAAGTACAACCCATTTATTTATTTATTTAAATCAACGTCAGCACCCAACATTGATTAAACGTTGTCAAAAAGCATGTTTTTTTTACGTTGTATTTGTGTTGTAGAATATTGGTTGGGAAATGACCAAAACTTCAATGATCAAATCTACGTCACAACTTGAGACAACATGCTCATTGATAATGTTTAATCAATGTTTGGTTCTATTTGTATTGTAGAATATTGGTTGGGAAATGACCAAATTTCAATGGTCAAATCAACGTCAGAACCCAACATGGTTTAAACGTTGTCAAAAAGCATGTTGTTTCTACGTATTTGTGTTGTAGAATATTGGTTGGGAAATGACCAAAACCTCAATGATCAAATCTACGTCACAACTTGAGACAACATGCTTATTGATAACGTTTAATCAATGTTTGGTTCTATTTGTATTGTAGAATATTGGTTGGGAAATGACCAAATTTCAATGGTCAAATCAGCGTCAGAACCCAACATTGATTAAATGTCGTCAAAAAGCATGTTGTTTCTACGTTGTATTTGTGTTGTAGAATATTGGTTGGGAAATGACCAAAACTTCAATGATCAAATCTACGTCACAACTGGAGACAAAATGCTTATTGATAACGTTTAATCAATGTTAGGTTCTATTTGTATTGTTGAATATTGGTTGGGAAATTACCAAATTTCAATGATCAAATCAACGTCACAACCCAACATTGTTTGAATGTCAAAAAACATTTTGTTTCAACGTATTTATGTTGTAGAATATTGGTTTGGAAATTACCAAATTTCAATTGTCAAATCAACGTCAGAACCCGACATTGATTAAACGTTGTCAAAAAGCATGTTGTTTCAACGTATTTGTGTTGTAGAATATTGGTTGGGAAATGACCAAATTTCAATGATCAAATCTACGTCACAACTTGAAACAACATGCTTATTGATAACGTTTAATCAATGTTAGGTTCAATTTGTGTTGTAGGGTATTGGTTGGGACATTACCAAATTTCAATGGTCAAATCAACGTCAGCACCCAACATTGATTAAACGTTGTCAAAAAGCATGTTTTTTTTACGTTGTATTTGTGTTGTAGAATATTGGTTGGGAAATGACCAAAACTTCAATGATCAAATCTACGTCACAACTTGAGACAACATGCTTATTGATAATGTTTAATCAATGTTAGGTTCTATTTGTGTTGTAGAATATTGGTTGGGAAATGACCAAATTTCAATGGTCAAATCAACGTCAGAACCCAACATTGTTTGAATGTCAAAAAACATGTTGTTTCAACATATTTATGTTGTAGAATATTGGTTGGGAAATGACCAAATTTCAATGGTCAAATCAACGTCAGAACCCGACATTGATTAAACGTTGTCAAAAAGCATGTTGTTTCAACGTATTTGTGTTGTAGAATATTGGTTGGGAAATGACCAAAACTTCAATGATCAAATCTACGTCACAACTTGAGACAACATGCTCATTGATAACGTTTAATCAATGTTAGGTTCCATTTGTGTTGTAGAATATTGGTTGGGAAATGACCAAATTTCAATGGTCAAATCAACGTCAGAACCCAACATTGTTTGAATGTCAAAAAACATGTTGTTTCAACATATTTATGTTGTAGAATATTGGTTGGGAAATGACCAAATTTCAATGGTCAAATCAACGTCAGAACCCGACATTGATTAAACGTTGTCAAAAAGCATGTTGTTTCAACGTATTTGTGTTGTAGAATATTGGTTGGGAAATGACCAAAACTTCATTGATCAAATCTACGTCACAACTGGAGACAAAATGTTTATTGATAACGTTTAATCAATGTTAGGTTCCATTTGTGTTGTAGAATAGTGGTTGGGAAATAACCAAATTTCAATGATCAAATCTACATCACAACTTGAAACAACATGCTTATTGATAGCGTTTAATCAATGTTAGGTTCTATTTGTATTGTAGAATATTGGTTGAGGAAATTACCAAATTTCAATGGTCAAATCAACGTCAGCACCCAACATTGATTAAACGTCGTCAAAAAGCATGTTGTTTCAACGTTGTATTTGTGTTGTTCAATACTGTTTGAGAAATGGCCAAATTTCAATGATCAAATCAACATCACAATGTGGAAAAAACATGCTTTTTGACAACATTTAATCAATATTAGGTCTTATTTGTGTTGTAGAATATTGGTTGACCAAAATTCAATGGTCAAATCAACAACAGCACCCAACATTGTGATTAAACGTCGTCAAAAAGAATGTTGTTTTAACGTTCTACTTGTGTTTTAGTATATTGGTTGGGAAATGACCAAAATTCAATGATCAAATCAACGTCAGAACCCAACTTGTTTCCACGTTATATTTGCACTGCTCAGCGTCAGGACCTAATTCAACAAGTTCTCAACGTTGTTTCAATGTCTTGTGCCTGCTGGGAAACCCCCTACTTTATAGCTGCTCCCCCTCTTTGGTTAGTTGTGCTTATTAAGTACCTGGGATAGATTTACCTATCTTGTCTAGCGTTCCGTGTGACCGTTTTAATCCGCCAAAATCTCCCGAGAGTTCACATTTCAACACCGAGGGTCAGGGCTATTTTTGCCAAGCAAAAAAAAAAATTGCGTGGAGAAACAAAAAAACAACGTAATTTTCATTCTCTGAGGGCTCCGTTCATGTCAAATGTTCTTGTGGGTCCAAAATGTTTGACGCCAATTCTTCCCCCAGCATCTCGAGCCTCCCATGTGTGATTATGCGATGCTCATTAATGCTGTAAATTAGAAAAAATGGGCCATACTGTAACTCTGTATGTGACGTGATTGTTATATATGAGTTCTTTCTCCATCTATTTTGTTTTCAAGAGAAGGGGGAACAAATCAACTGTATTTAAGGTTATGCATACATCAGATATTCCAGCACAAACAAGAACCCAAACTCATCAGACACTGTATAATTGATGCTTTTTTATTATTATTATTATTATTATTATTATTATTATTGTTATTATTTTGTTGAGTCTGAGAGCTGGTGGTGGCTTGACTTGAAATGAACAATGATATATTTGAGAAGAAGACAAATGGATGACATTTTGTTTGGTTCATTTGTGGAATAAATCTGATGAAAGGTGTCCAGATCACTGCCTCGGTATGCACATGTTGAACACTTAACGCTTGAATGTGATATCAACTTATCTCAGGGTGGCTATAACAACAATCGACACTGCAGCTGCTGACTCGGGGGGGAATAAGACCGTCCTGCCCTGTTGGCATCTTGACCGCAGGGATGACTTTCCATTAAAGGCCTACTGAAACCCACTACTGACCACGCAGTCTGATAGTTTATATATCAATGATGAAATATTAACATTGCAACACATGCCAATACGGCCTTTTTAGTTTACTAAATTGCAATTTTAAATTTCGCGCGAAGTATCCTGTTGAAAACGTCAGTATGATGACGCGTGCGTGTGACGTCTCGGGCTGTAGCGGACCTTTTTTTCCAGCCCGAACCCAGCTATAAGTAGTCTGCATTAACCGCATAATTACACAGTATTCTGGACATCTGTGTTGCTGAATATTTTGCAATTTGTTCAATTAATAATGGAGACGTCAAAGAAGAAAGATGTAGGTGGGAAGCGGTGTATTGCAGCTGCCTTTAGCAACACAAACACAGCCGGTGTTCCCTTGTTTATATTCCCGAAGGTGAAGCTTTACTATGAAACAGAGCGGTCAAGCAAACATGTTACCCGGCAGGTTTCGGTGAGAAAATTGTGGTAATAAATCGGCTCTTACCGTAGACATGAGCGGAGCTCGCATCGTTCTTCCTGCAGCTGTCAAAGAGGCAGCTGCATGGCTTCCTTCAGAGACACTGGCGGTCACCACACCCCTGCGACTTTCAGGTACGACAGTATAATCTCACTACAACAGTGGTTCTCAACCTTTTTTCAGTGATGTACCCCCTGAGAATTTTTTTTAAATTCAAGTACCCCCTAATCAGAGCGAAGCATTTTTGGTTGAAAAAAAAAAGAAATGAAGTAAAATACAGCACTATGTCATCAGTTTCTGATTTATTAAATTGTATAACAGTGCAAAATATTGCTCATTTGTAGTGGTCTTTCTGGAACTATTTGGAAAAAAAAGATATAAAAATAACTAAACATCTTGTTGAAAAATAAACATGTTATTCAATTATGAATAAATAATAATAATCATCAACTTAAAGTGCCCTCTTTGGGGATTGTAATAGAGATCCATCTGGATTCATGAACTTAATTCTAAACATTTCTTCACAAAAAAAGAAATCTTTAACATCAATATTTATGGAACATGTCCACAAAAAATGTAGCTGTCAACACTGAATATTGCATTGTTGCATTTCTTTTCACAGTTTATGAACTTACATTCATATTTTCTTGAAGTATTATTCAATAAATATATTTATAAAGAAGTTTTGAATTGTTGCTACTTTTAGAATATTTTTAAATAATCTTATGTACCCTTTGGCATACCTTCAAGTACCCCCAGGGGTACGCATATCCCATTTGAGAACCAGTGCACTTCAACACTAGTAACACAATAAGCAAATAAGGGATTTTCCAGAATTATCCCAGTAAATGTGTCTAATAACATTTGAATCGCTCCCACTGCCCTGTCTTTTTTCTTTTTTCTTTATTATTCACTCTAACTTTCCTCATCCACGAATCTTTCATCCTCGCTCAAATTAATGGGGAAATTGTCGCTTTCTCGCTCCGAATCGCTCTCGCTGCTGGTGGCCATGATTGTAAACGATGTGAGGAGTTCCACAACCCGTGATGTCACGCGCACATCGTCTGCTACTTCCGGTACAGGCAAGGCTTTTTTTCATAGCGACCAAAAGTTGCTAACTTTATCGTCGATGTTCTCTACTAAATCTTTTCAGCAAAAATATGGCAATATCGCAAAATGATCAAGTATGACACATAGAATGGACCTGCTATCCCCGTTTAAATAAGAAAATCTCATTTCAGTAGGCCTTTAAGAGCTGTAGATCAGTGTTTTTCAACCACTGTGCCGCGGCACACTAGTGTGCCGTGAAAAATTATGCAACTTCACCTAATTTATGCCAAAAATATTTTTTGCAAATCAATAATTAGAATCTGCCAATGATGTGCCGTTGCTTAGTGTCTGTGCCGTGTAAAGCTCGGCTGGGTAACCACGTAATACTCCATGTCAGTAGGTGGCAGCATTGCTTTGTAAAAGTCGGAATGTGTCGGGTGAGACAAGGATGGTTTGTTTAGAATGTGGACCCCGACTTAACAAATTGAAAAACTTATTCCGGTGTTACCATTTAGTGGTCAATTGTGCGGAATATGTACTGTACTGTGCAAACTACAAAAAAAAGTCTCAATCAATCAATCAATCCTGATTATGCAGACCACAGTGGGAGGCAGGGTGCAGGTAAAAAAGGTATGTAATGCTTAAACCCAAATTGAACGAAAGGAAAAGGCTGTGTAAAATGAAAGTCAAACTGAACTTGCTACAAAGTAAACAGAGACAGAATGCTGGACGACAGCAAAAACTTACGGCCTCCACAAAGTACATCCGTACGTGACGCGACAAACAACAATGTCCACACAAAGAAGGATAGCAACAACGTAGATAGCCTTGCTTGCTAACACAAAGTACATTTTTTTACGTTTTCTGCTGGTGGTGTGCCTCCGGATTTTATTATGACAAAAATCTGCCTTGCCTTAAAAAAGGTTGAAAAACACTGCTCTAGATTTCCGCGAGCAAATCACGATATAGCCCATCCATAAAACAAACTACTTTAAACGGCTGAGAGTGTTTTAGAACAAGGGTCAAATCGGTTCAGTTTAAAGGTAAATTACACTCCCTTGGAATAAGCCTTTATTTGAATTCATACAAGGAGACGGGAGATGTTCAGGCGTGATTCAGCAAAATCTATTTTTAAAAAGATCCAAGTATATTGAAAAGCTACAGGGTATAAACAATTGGAAGCAAATGGGGATCGGAGGTTATTTTGCTCCAAGGCCTCATAGTAATAATAATAGTACCCTGGTAAACACAAACCATAGTTGATGGTTGCCATGGCAATGAAAGAACGGCTAATCTTCCTATTGAAAAACTATATAGAGTTCAAAGAACTTTATTGTTGGACCTGCAAAAGTTGTACCGGGATATGCTTTGATATTTGTTGATTTAGTAAAAATGTTCAACAAGTATTTTTTTTGGTTTCGTTTTTTGGGGGGATTGGGGGTGTGGGGGGGTGTAATTTTGGTACTACAATGTACCACCAGCCAATAAAACAAGCCACGGGCCTCAAATGACAACTTGACCATATTTGGACCTCCTGGTTTAAGGGAATAAAGGAATACAAACCAAAGGCAGCAGGGGGCAATTTTGATATAAAATAAATATGTGTGTATGTATAGTTATATATATATATATATATATATATATATATATATAGATAGATATATATATAGATAGATAGATATATAGATAGATAGATGGATAGATAGATAGATGGATATGTATGTATGTATATATATACATATATATATGTACATATATATATATATATATATATATATATATATATATATATAGATAGATAGATAGATGGATAGATAGATAGATGGATATGTATGTATGTATATATATACATATATATATGTACATATATATATATATATATATATATATATATATATATATATATATATATATATATACATGTCTTAATTGGATTATTCAGAGAATAGTGCTCGATACCGTGGTAGAGCACAATATGTATGTGTGGGAAAAATCACAAGACTACTTCATCTCTACAGAACTGTTTCATGAGGGGTTCCCTCAATCATCAGGAGATCAGAAATCTCCTGATGATTGAGGGAACCCCTCATGAAACAGTTCTGTAGAGATGAAGTAGTCTTGTGATTTTTCCCACACCTACATACATACAAATATATATATATATATATATATATATATATATATATATATATATAGATAGATAGATAGATAGATAGATAGATAGATAGATAGATAGATTGACATACTCTGGGATCAATAAAGTACTATCTAATCTATATATATGTTGACACACATATATCTATATATATATACATACATATAAGTAGTATATACTTAATTATACACATATATATCTAAATATATACGTACATATATACAGTATATACATAATTATACACATACAATAATACATACTTACGATAATATAAACATATTATATACATATACATCAGGAATAGTATATACTGTACATGTATACATTTAAAGACCAAGCTTTGTGTAATTTTAGATTTTTAGTATCAACATTCCAACTTTTTCTCTTTAGATTAAATAGTTTTCCCTTCTTTTTTTGTATCGATGTTTTATTTCTACGACGTGTTCCAGGCCCCACTTTGGAGACCCCAGGGGTCAAGAAAAAAAAGGAACCGGCAAAATAGTCTTCGTATATATGTATATAAATATATTTAAAGACCAATCTTGGTGTTATTAATAATTATTACTATGAGCATTTCAGCCTTTTCTCTTTAAATTATGACTCTTTCTATTTTTATTTTATTTTATTATCAAATAATACTTAAACGTTTAGGGCAAGATTTTTGAAGTGAATGCGCTCTGATAATAACCTTCAAAGTAACATCATATATAGAGCTGCAAATGTAACCTGGCGAGGAACCACAATTACTTTAAAAAGAGAGCTTTTATTTTACATGCACCTTCTTTTGCGTTTCATATACTGGACTACATACAATGTTCTTTTTTGAGTAATTAGTCACACCTAGTGAAATAACAATATTGTTTAAGGTGTGTGGAACAATCAAACCTATTATGATTAAAATTCTAAAAAAATATTCTGGCAAATTTAAAAAATCTTTAGAATCAAATTTAAATCTTATTTAAAAGTCTTTTGAATTTCTTTTAAAATTAGAAGAAATAATGATTTATCTTTCAAAGAGAAGGGAATTATAATTTAAGAGGAGAACTACTTTTTAAGATCCAATATTGTAGAACAACGGAGAAACGAATGAGTATAACAATAGCAGGGGTTAAAATATGGAACTGTTTAAAGGATGAAATAAAACACAGCACCAACATAAACCAGTTTAAAAAGCTGTTTAAATCATTTATCATTAGTAAATATAAGAAAGAAGAGCAAACATTGTTTTAGAAAGACAAGAATATATAATATGTATATAAATACAATTTATGATTTCATAATTATACATATAGGTTATATTAAAATGTATATATTACCACTTCATATGGAATTTAAATAAATTGTGTATATATAATATATATATATATATATATATATATATATATATATATATATATATATATATATATATATATAAGTGTACAAATGTATTTGTTTGATTTAAATGTTAAACTGTGTATATGAGACGTGTGCTACATATATATTGCTTATATATTGTTTAAAAAAAAAAGTAATATAAGTGAAGCATGTTTTAGATTTTATATATTTTGAACCTTGTTCTTGTTGTGATGGGGTTGGTTTATATAAGCGTTGCTTCACCCTACACCCTTTCGGCTCAATCATTGCTCAAATTAGTGTGTTTTTTTTCTTTTGTTGTTGTTGTTCTTTGTTTTATGTGAAGATTGCCGGAAAAAAAAATACATTGATCTTTGTTAGAAATATATTTGTGTCCAATTTGTTATATATTCTAACAAAACGCAGATTGGATTTTAACCTATTTAAAACATGTCATCAAAATTCTAAAATGAATCTCAATCAGGAAAAATTACTAAAATTATTTTTTAATTTTTTTCAAAAAGATTCGAATTAGCTAGTTTTTCTCTTCTTTTTTCGGTTGAATTTTGAATATTAATGAGTCGAAATTGAAGATAAACTATGTTTCAAAATTTAATTGTCATTTTTTTCGTGTTTTCTCCTCTTTTAAACCGTTCAATTAAGTGTTTTTTTTCATCATTTATCCTCTACAAAAAAACTTCTGTAAAAGGAAAAAAATATATACGACGGAATGACAGACAGAAATACCCATTTTTATATATTTATAGATTTATTTATTAAAGGTAAATTGAGCAAATTGGCTATTTCTGGCAATGTTTTAAGTGTGTATCAAACTGGTAGCCCTTTGCATTAATCAGTACCCAAGAAGTAGATCTTGGTTTCAAAAAGGTTGGTGACCCCTGTGCTAAAGGTTCTAAGTGTTGTAAGTGCATACATTTTTTTTTTACTTTTGTGTGAATTATAAATGTATGTATGTATGTATATTTGTTTTTAAATAAAAATAATTACAAAAAAAAAAAAAGTGAAGTCTCGCGTGATTTGGGGCGCGTGAGCTCTGCGCAATGAGACTTGCAGTGAGTCCGCCATCGCCGATCCAACTAGCAGTGAATTTGGCTGTCAACAATAAACTTACTGCGCCGGGACGCGGAGCTCCGAGGTCGAAGTGAAAGCTAGTCGACGGCGCCCATCACCGGTAGTCACCCCGTCCCCTCCCCCCGGAGAACTTTTTTTTAATGTGAATACAGAGACCACGGACGAGGCAACCATGAGCCATCTCAGCAAAGGCGGCACCAAGAAGGACACCAAAATGAGGATACGGGCCTTTCCTGTAAGTACGCCGGAGACGACGCTCCGCCCGCCCGCCAGGCGGGGACTCGATCACCGTGGTCTGGGCTACTGGCTAACGGCTAACAAGCTAATCAGCTGAGCCGTGGACGACCGACAAAACAGCGGCGCCTTTAAACACCGCGTTACCCGCACTTAGTGTGGTTAGTAGCGGCGACACTAGTATATTATTTACACCTTCGATGAGAAATGTCATGAATCACTTCAATGTTCTGTAAGATAATGGCTGCCCTAACGTTAGCGCCCTGCTAACGTTAGCATTTGACACTTGTTGTTTTGGCTTTGCTCTTAAAAACACGCAACGCTCAAATAACTGTATTTGAACGCGTACTATAACGGCCAGTGGTCCCCAACCACCGTGCTGCGGACTGATTAGTACCAGGCCGCACAATAATTATTTTTTTTAAATTATTAAATCAACATAAAAAAACACAATACCGTATTTCCGTGAAGCAACCGGAATGAGAATCACCACCTCCAAGTCCGAGTCCATGGTTCTCTCCCGGAAAAGGGTGGAGTGCCATCTCCGGGTTGGGGAGGAGACCCTGCCCCAAGTGGAGGAGTTCAAGTACCTAGGAGTCTTGTTCACGAGTGGGGGAAGAGTGGATCGTGAGATTGACAGGCGGATCGGTCCGGCGTCTTCAGTAATGCGGACGTTGTACCGATCCGTTGTGGTGAAGAAGGAGCTGAGCCGGAAGGCAAAGCTCTCGATTTACCGGTCGATCTACGTTCCCATCCTCACCTATGGTCATGACCGAAAGGATTAAATCACGGGTACAAGCGGCCGAAATGAGTTTCCTCCGCCGGGTGGCGGGGTTCTGTCATCCGGGAGGAACTCGAAGTAAAGCCGCTGCTCCTCCACATCGAGAGGAGCCAGATGAGGTGGTTCGGGCATCTGGTCAGGGTGCCACCTGAACGCCTCCCTAGAGAGGTGTTTAGGGCAAGTCCAACCGGTAGGAGGCCACGGGGAAGACCCAGGACACGTTGGGAAGACTATGTCTCCTGGCTGGCCTGGGAACGCCTCGAGATCCCCCGGGAGGAGCTGGACAAAGTGGCTGGGGAGAGGGAAGTCTGGGCTTTCCTGCTTAGGCTGCTGCCCCCGCGACCCAACATCGGATAAGCGGAAGAAGATGGATGCACGGACCGCATTTCCTTGAATTGCCGCCGGGGCGCTAATTAATTTAAAACCTCTTCTCACTCCTGCGCTTACCAAAGGCATGGGGTAAAAGTAAGCATGCGCTATTTTTTTTAAAACCTCTCCTCACTCCGGCACTTAGGATAGGATAGGATAAATCTTTATTGTCATTGCACAAGTACAACGAAATTTCATTTTCGGCACAGTCCCGCTAAGAGCAGACATACGTTACAAAGGGGACAAGATGAGACCGCCAACGGGTCAGCCACTTACGGCGCTCCTTAAAAAGGTGAGAAAAGGGTGACATTGGGAGGGGAGTAAAAAAAACATCAGTCTAAGGCTAGACCTTCAGTAGGGGTCCAGACTGAGTCCAAGGAAAAAAAACCTCACATAGCATGGCACACATTAAACATGATAAAGTTCAGACAAAGACAAATAAATAAATGATAAATGGGTTGTACTTGTATAGCGCTTTTCTACCTTCAAGGTACTCAAAGCGCTTTGACACTACTTCCACATTTACCCATTCACACACACATTCACACACTGATGGAGGGAGCTGCCATGCAAGGCGCCAACCAGCACCCATCAGGAGCAAGGGTGAAGTGTCTTGCTCAGGACACAACGGACGTGACGAGGTTGGTACTAGGTGGGATTTGAACCAGGGACCCTCGGGTTGCACTCTTCCACTGCGCCACGCCGTCCCTAAGACAAGACACAGAGAGCAAGCAGGGAAGGAGGGAGCGGAGAAACCACCTCCACCAGAGGCAAGACAGAAAAGCGTGCCTTTTTACCAAAGGCATGCAGTAAAAATTTGAGTCTGATGTAAGCTTGGACCTTAAATCCTACTGAATAGCTCTTAATATTCCCTTTATACAAGTTTAAATTACCGGTATTGAAATCAGCCTCCTCCATTTTGAAAATGATGACAGGGGAAGTGTCACTCGTGACGTCACGAGTTTGACCAGGCGGTAATACTAAGCATGCGCTAATTATTTTGCGAAGCGAGTTTGACCCGGCAGTAATTCAAGGCAGGCGCATACTATATGCCCTGCGGCAATTCAAGGAAATGCGGTATATACATTATATATCAATATAGATCAATACAGTCTGCAGGGAAACACAGTCTGTAAGCACACATATTTCTTTATGAAAAATTAAATAAATAACCCCCCTCCCTCCCCGGTCCGTGGGAAAAATTTTCAAGCGTTGACCGGTCCGCAGCTACAAAAAAGTTGGGAACCACTGCGTCCAACCGATTGTTGCACCTTGTAATGTCAGGGAAGGGAAGAACAAACTGGCGTCCGGCATTGTTAGAACTCCGTTGATGCTAACAATTATCCAGCCTGCTAGCACAGTCCTGGCTTCGCCAGAAATGCAGTATTGGATATCAGAACGTGACTCTCCGGATGACATGTTTACATAAGGGTTCTAGAAAAACCTCTGCGTCCACCTGACACTCCCTTTGTGTAAAGTCACGGGGAAGACCTATTCAACTGACCACATTTTGGAATAAAACAGGAATTCCGTCGTCTGACAGTGCGCTAGTATATGAGCCAAATGTAGCCCTGCTCGTCTGTCAATGATGGCTTGAACTGTGCGACCGTGGCCTCGCAAAACCGAACTGGTGTTACCAGAGGACCTCAACTTGATGAGGGGGAACCTGTTGAAAAGGCCCACTCGTCCTACAGACACCAGACCCATGCATGTGTTGGGGCTTGTCTACTTTTCTCAAACTATGATATGGTATTTGTTCAAATGAATGAAGCTGTTCAATAATAACACGACCGTTCAGCTGACATCCAGAATGTGGTTGTCTCTTAGTTGATTGTGCAAATACTCCAGACGATTATTGCAATATTTGTGATTTTCAAAGATTAAATATATATTTTCTTATCTCAGTAATTTACTTCCAGTTCAAGGCACTAAAATTGGAAGTATGTTTTCAATCTGCGGCACGTGCAGTGAGCAAACTTGTCCAAAAGATGACACCGTTGTACAAATAATAACACGCCTTTTCAATGTCTTTGTTGATGTCGAATACATAACATTATGGCCGAAAAATCCGCAAGTCAGCCGTGGCAGCACATGTTTCAAAGCCGAGGATAAAAGTAACGGCTTAGTTAAAAAAAATATGGTGATTACAACTTACTTTATTCATTCTTTCGTGACTGCCATCTGTGTTGTTTGACTATTCAAGCTACTTACAGTAGCCACAATTTATATGCTTGCCACTTTTTATCAAAATATGTAATATGTAGCATTGTGTATGTCTATTAGAGATGCGCGGTTTGCGGTCTCATCCGCATAGTCCGAGGATAAACCGCGGGTCGGGCAGGTGACATGACGAAAAGATAGATTTTAAATAGATTTGGGCGGGTGGCGGTTGAACCATTCAGAAATATTTAATGTACATAGTTCAGGGATCAGCAACCTATACCATACAAAGAGCCATTTTGACCCGTGTCACAAAGTAAAGAAGACAATGAGAGCCACGAACATTCTCGCGAATATCTGCTGGCAGTCACCCAGATAACAACTATATTATACACCCCGCTAGCTTCAACGGCCTTCAGGGTTTTGTACCATCCCTCTGTTTGCGTTTCTAGGCATATTTACAACTGTAGGCCCCATAAACACAAATGTTGGGACCTGCGTTAACATAATGAAACGCCCCTTTGAAGCCTAACACAATTTCAAATGCACATTAAAGTCCAGTAAATATGGTCCATGCATTTTCGGCAGAGGTCGTAAATTCAGTTAGCCGGTATCCTTAGACCTCTGTGTTAACTCCTGAACTGTACATTTTCTGTTTTGACACCTCACAATGAACAACTGCCGTCGCACAATCATGAATACAATTTTGTTATGTGAACAATTACCAAGTTTCACCTTAAGTATGTAGCTTGGGCCAGTTACGTCAAATTATAATGATAACTGACGCACTGAATAGCTAATATGGTGGACTTTTGTAATAAAAGCAAGGAATGTGTCGTGAAGAAAAGGATAGCATGGTGTCTGCGACAATGGAACATCAACTTTGAAGTTTTTTTTCCTGTCTTTATTATACATGATGACAAAACAGACTTAAAAGACAAGGTACTATAGACCC
Source organism: Nerophis ophidion (assembly GCF_033978795.1). Lineage (NCBI taxonomy): Eukaryota > Metazoa > Chordata > Actinopteri > Syngnathiformes > Syngnathidae > Nerophis > Nerophis ophidion. The sequence goes on from NC_084623.1 coordinate 48,103,515, forward strand.
ACTTCAGAGTCTGCATCCTCCGAAGGAGCCGACAGTCTTGAAAAACCAAACATAAAATGTGGTTTTTTTTAATGATTTATTTGGTATTTGTGTGTTGCTGGAAAGAGAATAAAATCCGATGATAAGCAGTTTTACTGCATCTTTAGTTCAGAAAAGATAATCTGTAAAGCATGTATTTCTAATCACATTATATTTTTTTCAGTTTTAATATAAGTGTTTAAACGGCATGACATGGAACATGTGGTTGGACATGCACCCTTAGAAATACAATGACGACACTCCAGGTGATGTCCCGTTGACCGACAGAAGTCATCATGGTCGTCCACCACATCGTCCTACTCAGCTACTCTTTATGAAAATACGTTTAAGGATTTTTGTAAATACGCATTGCTTATGCAACTACCCAGACTGTATTTTTATTGATTTAAAAAAAACAGTTAAGCCTTATATGACCAGATTAATTCTGAACACAAATGATGTGCCGCTGTCCTAATATATGAATTTACACTCTGGTTGGCAGTAGACTGTAATTACTTTAGTTGTCAACTGTGTAAATGCTGAAAGGGAAGATGGGGGTAGTCACTAGTATGTTACTACCTGCATCGCATACTTTTAGTGTCAAAGATGCAAGCTTAACACTGACTTGAGGATGGAAACCATACATCTTCTTCCGCTTATCCGAGGTTGGGTCGTGGGGGCAGCAGCCTAAGCAGGGAAGTCCAGACTTTCCTCTCCCCAGCCATTACGTCCAGCTCCTGCCGGGGGATCCCAAGGCAATCCCAGGCCAGTTGGGACACATAGTCTTCCTAATGTGTCCTGGGTCTTCCCCGTGGCCTACCGGTCGGACGTGTCCTGAACACCTACCTCGGGAGGCGTTCGGGTGGCATCCTGACCAGATGCCCGAATCACCTCATCAGGCTCCTCTCAATGTGGAGGAGCAGCGGCTTTACTTTGAGTTCCTCCCGGATGGCAGAGCTTCTCACCCTATCTCTAAGGAAGAGCCCCGCCACCCGGCGGAGAAAACTCATTTCGGCCTCTTGTACCCGTGATATTGTCCTTTCGGTCATAACCCAAAGTTCATGACCATAGGTGAGGATGGGAACGCAGATCGACCGATAAATCGAGAGCTTTGCCTTCCGACTCAGGTTCTTCTTCACCACAACAGATCGATACAGCGTCCGCATTACTGAAGACGCCGCACCGATCCGCCTGTCGATCTCACAATCCACTCTTTCCTCACTCGTGAACAAAACTCCTAGGTACTTGAACTCCTCCACATGGGGCAGGGTCTCCTCCCCAACCCGGAAATGGCACGCCACCCTTTTCCGGGCCAGAGCCACGGACTCTGAACCATAAACGATAATAATGATAACCGCTATTTAACTCCACAGTTAGTATTATCGATTTTAAGTTAAAATGATCAAAACAATGTGATTGTTAGCCGCACTTTAATAAACTCACGGACTGACTGGCATTAGTTTGCTAGTCAAAATGCAAACATGAATACAAGAGACATTGACATATTTCCCCTTTAAGAATCCACATACCCCAGTTGAAACACATTACTGTCTGAGCAACAAAGGTATTCAATTGTGCACATTGATCCTATAAGTTGTGCCCACTTAGAACATAGTGATGTTTCTACAGTCAAAATATATGAAACACCTATACTGACTATGCTTTTAGAGAGGAGCTACATGTTTTGCACGGCAAATTTTATGTAACTTCAGAGATATAGCTTTTAAAAAACTGAATTTTAACCAAACATTTTTGGGGAAAAAATTGCCTTAAATCTTGTCCAAATTTAGGACATGAGGCGAATGCTGTGACATCAGCATATTACTACCATACTTTCCAGGCTATAGAGCCCAGCTATGGAAAGTTATAGAAGAAAATATTATTATTATATATATTAGCCACACCGGACAATGAACCGTAAATATATACATGTATGAAAGATTTTGTAAATGTTTATTTACATACCTTAATTGTTTTCAAACGTTTCCTGTCAAACGCCAATAAAACAGAAAATTGTTTGGGGAAAATAGTGTGCTTGTTCATCCCCGAAACACATCCCTAAACTAAACAATGTCGAAAAGGCCACTTGAAACAGCAGTCAAACTACGAAGCTAAAGCTAGCAAGAACAATCTTTACACCCACAACACATCTTATCTGCTTGTGTTGTTGTGAACGACATCATCGATGTAACATAAATGTATATACAGGAGGACAGCAGCCACAACTTGAGTCTTGGCCACGGTGTTTTTTTCTGTTCTTTTTTTTTTCACAGTCTCAAGTCCTTGCTTTCCGCGCATTTTGGTCGACCTACAGAACTTAACTGCAAACACTTCTAAATGTTAGCATACCAATAATGTGGCTTTTACAACGTTGTTGTTTCCGTCTGCCTTACAGATGACTATGGATGAGAAGTATGTGAACAACATATGGGACCTCTTGAAGAATGCCATCCAGGAGATCCAGAGGAAGAACAACAGTGGCCTGAGCTTTGAGGAACTCTACAGGAACGCTTACACCATGGTGCTCCACAAACATGGAGAGAAGCTTTACACTGGACTGCGGGAGGTGGTCACCGAACATCTTATCAATAAAGTAAGAATAACGTCCACACGCACATTGTAATTGCAAATATTTACTAAGGAATTGTCAACTTTAGTGTTACAATTTGTCTATAACTAATTAGTGCTATGTGGAATGTACCATATTTTCTGGAATATCGAGCACACTTGCCAACCCTGAGACCTCTGATTTCGGGAGGTGGGGGCTGGGGTTGAGGTGTGTGTGTGTGTATTTATATATATGTGTATATGTATATATATATATATATAATAAATAATCCGTTTATGAATGAGTATATTTGTTGGGCCACCGTGTTCAATGGAGAAGTCTGATCTACAAAATATGCAGGCAGCATACCCCATACCCCTCGAGCTGTCCTGGATGAACTGAAATAATTTTTTCCAACCATTTTGGAACTTGCAAGCGTACTTCTTCTTACTTGTCGTCGCCATGTCTCTTCTTCGTTTTTCAGCTTCGTCTCTGTTATGTTTTTAGACATTACTACTTGCCGTAGTTTTGAAGCAGTGCATGATACATCCTTATGTTGCGTGTCAGTGTTTTAACGTCCGGGCTGGAATAAACACACGCTGAGAAATAGCTCCATGCCTGCCTACTTTATGGGTTATCGATGAACTTATGGATAATGGGGACATATTTGTGCAGTTGTGCACTGAGCTCCAAAAGCCGTAGATGTTATGTGATTTGGCCGACACGGGTGGAAATCGGGAGAAAGGTTGCCCCGGGAGATTTTCGGGAGGGGCACTGAAATTTGTGAGTCTCCTGGGAAAATTGGGGTGTTTGGCAAGTATGCTATAGAGCACAACCTCTAAATTTTAGAAGAAAAAATTATAATTTTTTTTCATACATTAGTCGCACCGGACTTTATGCCGCAGATATACATTGGGAAATGTGTTATTTACGCAGTAATATTCTGTAAATGTTTATTTACATACCTTTTATTGTTTCCAAACGGTGTCTGTAACAAGGCAGTAAAACAGCTGATCAAACAGAACAGAAATCATTGTCATGGACCCACTAGCTGTGGAAGCTAGTTCTCTAATCAACTAAACAGACTCAATAACTCCACGGTGACGTTTTGATGAGTTTACTGAGGAATTTGTGAAACTGAAACAATACAAAAATAATGCTGTAGTGAGTTAATAATACTAATACAAACACTCAAACAGGTTAGCATTATAGCTAATGCTAACACTGCTAGCGCCTTTACATTACTATAGCACGTACAAATATGCATGAAAACACTCCTACAGATATCACATGTTGGACGGTCTAGCAAGTAATACCAGTTTTGTTTATGCTGTATAACTTAAAAACGTTGCTTGGAGTGATGAATCAATAAAATATACGAGTAGTAATGTTATGGGCGGCTACAAGACTGAACGCCACTTCTACTTCTGGTTGTTGAAAGGGTTGGAAGTGGAAGGAAACTGCAGCACCTGCAGTGAGCGAATTCTTCCAAAAGATAGTGCCATAGCATAAACAATAGAACAAACTTTGTGTTTTTGCTTGTTTATTTTTTGTAATTTTTCTTTTCTAAATAACGTCCGCAAAGAAAAATCCATGAATTAGCTGCTTAGGGTAATTGTGAATAATTGTCTATCTGTATTGGCTGTGCAGTGAGGTGGCGACTTGGCCACGATGTACTTCGCTTTCTGCCCGAGTGCAGCTGGGATAGGCTCCAGCCACCCCGATAGGGACAAGCGGATGGAAAATGGAAAGTAGACAAAAATATAGGATTTGCGAACGCCTCTATTTTACGAACCTTTACAAGCCGCTGTCTGCGAACCATGTCTTGCCGGACGAACGATTAATTCATTCATGCATATAGTCATTAATTTTGCATGCCGCTTGAAGCCATCGAGGGCTGCCATTTTGTTGACATCACTTCCTGTACACACGGGCACCCATTTCGAAGGGCTTCCCGCCAGTCAGAGCTGTGCCAGCCTGTCTTACAGAACACTTTATGTGATCAGAAACGCTTGATGCCTTTGGACAACAACACTGTCAGGCTCGTTTGGTGTGTGTTTTTTCTTTGTGGTTTTGAAGTCAGTACTTTTTTAATTTTTAACATTATCTCTTTTCTGTTCCAAAGTTCCCCACCCTCTCTGTTTGGCATCAATTCCCCCTTCAATATTGTTGGTTTAGCTTCCATTGTGCTTTCCGTCTCTGCTATGTTGTCAAGATCCGTGCTCTCGCTTGCTGTCGCTGGAAAGTTCTTTCAAGTGTTGTTAAAAGGTTGTCGCAAAGTAGCATCGTTGCTGCAGTTGCTTTAGTCGCAGCATAGACGTTAAAATTTAAACATGAACAATAGAGAATTATATTGTGCAATAAACATGTTTTATGTCATACTACGATATTAGGATTGCGATTTTTATTTATTCAGATTCTAAATTTATTCCTAATTTTCAAGAATCAATAAAAAATAAAACATAGAATATATATATATATATATATATACATATATATATATTTTTTATATATATTTATTTTTTGTTATGTAATGTGTATGTCTTAAATGTTTATTCAGTTCCTCATTATTAGTGTAGTATTGTAGAGCTGGGTTTGGGTTGGATTTGTGTTTTCTCTTTTTTCTTTTATTAGATTGATCAACACCTTGACATTTTTGTTAATACTATTTTTAAAATGGTTAGTGCGTGTGCCTCACAATACGAATGTCCTGGGTTCGATCCCCGGGCTCGGGGGTCTTTCTGTGTGGAGTTTGCATGTTCCCTCCATGACTGCGTGGGTTCCCTCCGGGTACTCCTGCTTCCTCCCACCTTGAAAGACATGCACCTGGGGATAGGTTGATGGGCAACTCCAAGTTGACTCTAGTGTGTGAATGTTGTCTGTGTGTCTGTGTTGGCCCTGCAATGAGTTAGCAAGTTGTCCAGAGTGTGTCTCGCCTTCCGTCCGAATACAGCTGGGATAGGCTCCAGCGACCCTGAGAGGGACAAGCGATAGAAAATAGATGGATGGAGAATACATTTTTAAAAACAGGTTTTTTAGGCCAACACTGCGCGTATAATTTTTACGTCAGCAGCCAAGAGGATTTTTTGTAAACTGTAACGTATTTTGAAAAGGTTTTATTAAACATTATACACTAAATTATATATTTCGACAGTTTTGTGAAATCGAGAACCGATTCTTAATCAAATATCCATATTTACACAGTATATTGTGAGAATAAATTAATGTAACAGTACACACTTTTGCACAAAATGTAGACACAAAAATATACAAATCTATTGTAGGAATATGATAATGTCAACCAATAATTTTCCACCTAAATAACTTTAATTTGAGTGCAAATATCTGACCAATACAAACAATTACAATCATCGCAAAGAGCAAAAATTATTTTGAATTTAATATTTCAAATTTAATTGTATAACTGATAGACAACAAGCAACTCAAACATTCTGAAAATGATGTCATAAAATCAGTGGCGGGCCGTGAGTTTCCCGCCTAGGCCTTCAGTGATGTCCGAATTCCCTTATAACCTCTCAAAATACCATCATTTATGTCACCACATGACCATTGCTGGATAAATACTGTACAGAAACAAATTTACGCACTACTGGGCACTGAACAAAAAGGGTAATTTTCTGGCGCATTTAAAAATCAATAAAAACATATCTAATGTGTTACTGTCAAAATTAAAATTGCAATAAAAACATTTAACGTGAAAAAATAAAGAAATAAAAATGTCTGAACTCACATTATGGCCAGGACAGCAAATATATGCGTTGTCTGGTCTAATCATAAAAGATGCTAACGAGGCGTGTTGGCTGAGTTTTTAAAGTTTACTCCATAGCGTGCTCTTCAAAAAAACATCCAGCTGCCGGTATGTCTACATTCAACAACCTAAACGGGGCTACTGCGCATTCTGGGTAATAGAGTTCTTATGTTACCTAGCTCATAACATCACAATATATATCTGCCTTAGGCCATTTAGAAAGGCCTTACTGACAACAAGGGCTTCACGGTGGAAGAGGGGTTAGTGTGTCTGCCTCACAATACGAAGTTCCTGCAGGCCTGGGTTCAAATCCAGGCTCGGGATCTTTCTGTGTGAAGCTTGCATGTTCTCCCCGTGAATGCGTGGGTTCCCTCCGGGTACTCCGGTTTCCTCCGACTTCCAAAGACATGCACCTGGGGATAGGTTGATTGGCAACACTAAATTGGCATTAGTGTGTGAATGTGAGTGTGAAAGTTGTCTTTCTGTGTTGGCCCTGCGATGAGGTAGCGACTTGTCCAGGGTGTACCCCGCCTTCCGCCTGATTGTAGCTGAGATAGGCGCCAGCGCCCCCCGCAACCCCAAAAGGGAATAAGCGGTAGAAAAAAAAAATGGATACTGACAACAACTCATGATCTAAGTGACTATCGCAACTGTCTGTCAAAAGTTTGTGTCCTTAGAGTGCACGGAGGGCTGAATTTTAGATTTTTTGAAGGTGCTGGCAGATTTGGTGCAGCATGGCAACATAAGCTAGCTGAATTCTGATTGGATAAAAAGTCTATAACCTAATAACAACAGCACAGGAAGGAGCATAATATGTGACATGAAGAGAATATGAATATTTTTGGATATTAAGGGAAAGTAAATTTAAAAATATATTTTTATCTTTTAATTGTGATCATGATTTCTGGTTATGTTAGGCCAGCAAAGAAGGCCTTGCTGGCCCTGATGGCACACCACTGCACAAAACAAAAAAAACATAATCTGTCAAACACAGCATACATAAACAGGGCCAATATAACTAAGCCACTAAGATTCTGCACTGCAGTTAGCAACAACGCCGTAACAAGTGGAGTCATATCTCTTGTTGATTGACAAAAATAAGATAATTACAATTCAAATTTTCCCTGGTAGTAATAAACAGTGCAGTAAGTGCCTGCCCCATAGAAAGGCAACATTCAATTGTAGAAAAGAACGAAATCAGAATTCAAATAATAAAGTGCATTTTTTCCCACTAAGAAATCATAAAAGTTACCGTATAAAACCCATGCCAATTTTCAAGCTACCATCTGCGTTTGAGGTAAAGGAGCCTGTGCAGTCAAAATAAAGCGTGAGATTTGTCTGCGTTCAAACATTATTAAGGATATAGTTTTTGTGATTAATCACGTTAACTTTTTTAAAATCGGCAGCCCTACATGAAATATTATTTATTTGGCAAGTAATTTGTGTCTTAAATTCTGTATAACTAATATGTTCTTAATTTCGCACCAAACTAACGTTTACTGGAGGATTTATACATCATGGTGTTTTACAGCCTGTGCAACGTCTTTAATGTAAGTGTTTGCATATTTACATATTTTGCTGGTCAGACAATAAAATGCAGAGAAAAACCATAAGGTGAAGCAGACAGTTTGGGATGTAACGTTGTGAACATTTCAAATCACGATTATTATTAACAAAATGGAAACGGGTATTGTTGAATTTCCTCAAAAAGTATTTATACTAAGGCTGTTAAATGATTACACTTTTTTAATCAGATTAATCGCATTTTGGGATTTAGATTAATATCATGATTGTAGCTGAGATAGGCACCCCACCCCCCCGCCCCCGCCCCACACACACACACTCCCCCACCCCCTCCCGCGACCACAAAGGGAATAAGCGGTAGGAAATGGATTGAATGGATGGATGATAAATTACAGGTGATTACTCATTTGCATAATTTATATTTGCTTAAGAAAAGTTAAAGTACCAATGATTGTCACACACACATTAGGTATGGCGAAATTAATTCTCTGCATTTGACCCATCACCCTTGATCACCCCCTGGGAGGTGAGGGGAGCAGTGGGGAGCAGTGGGCAGCAGCGGTGCCGCGCCCGGGAATCATTTATGGTGATTTAACCCCCAATTCCAACCCTTGATGCTGAGTGCCAAGTAGGGAGGCAATGGGTCCCATTTTTTTTATAGTCCTTGGTATGATTCGGCCGGGGTTTGAACTCAGAACCTACCAATCTCAGGGCGGACACAATATTTGTAAAGAAATGCAATTTTATTGTCAGAATGCTATCTAGGAACAGTTTTAAAGATTTTATTTGAAATGCGTGTCATTCATTTGCACAGAACTTATCTAAAATTCTTTCAGGCTGTATTTTGGAGTGGCATCTGCTAGTGAGCACACCAGTTGAAGTCTCATCATTTTTTGTATGTAGGGCCGAGCGATATGGACCATAGTTGATATCTCGGTATTTTCAGGCCGAATGGCGATTTACAGTATATACCTGTATCTTAAACAAAAAGTGCAAAGTGATGTGTTTTATGGCCAGATAACCAGTGTTAATAGTAATCAGATTATTTTTGTTGAAAGTAGTAACGTAAGGTGTTGTTTATTCTTTTAAAATAATTACTTGTTACTATGTTAAAGCAGTTTTTATTAATTTAGTTTTTACATGTCTAGCCTCACAGTTGTATGTAGATGGAGCTTCTACTCGCTCACTGCCGTGAATCCCGCTGGCTGTTCAGTTTGACGTTTTGGAAGGTTTTTCCGCATAGGCTATATTGGGAGAGGCACTTTCAAGCTGAGGAGTAGCTAAACATGTGACACACCGAGCAAGCAGCAAAGAACGGCTATTGCTCGCTGCTAACAAAATTGGACAACATAAACCGATGATATTTGGAATAAAATATAGAGGTATAGGTTCTCAAGCAAATTGATATATGTGTAAAGCTCACGGATAGCCAAATGCAGGCTGTGACCAAAGCATTGCATCACTCGGGAGTCTAGAAGTCTGCACCAGAGCTGCCATATTATTTTAAAAAGTATTTTGTGTTGCCTCAGAGAAGCCTACGTAAACACGCAAGGTCAGACACTGAGAAGAGCAAACGGCCATAACAAAGGTACATAAAAAAATACCAGTATGGCGGTATTGTCTCAAATATATATCTCTTTCTAAAATATACCGGTATTAACTAGAATACCCGTATACCGCCCAGTCTTAGACGTATGTATTGTTCTGATCGCTGACTGTTTAGCAGTTACAGTTAAAGGGCTTCTACGGTCAAAGTAATTGACATGATTAATCTAAGTGTGCACATGATTAATGCGATAATTTTTTGTGATTTTATTATTTTTATTTTACTGAATATTTTAATTAGATACAATACACTTTTAGCAAAATAGATATTAAATATTATTCTGGCTTTTAAAAGCGAAAACGTTTTGAGTGTTTAAATATGTTTATCTTCCATTGTTTTAATTTGTAAATGTTTTGGAGTGTTTTAATGGTTAAGGAAAAAATGTACGTCTGTTTGTGTGACCTGACACGAGTTAACGTCCTGTTGTGGACATCTCCTTGTCATAGTCCTCTGCGTATGGATTGATGACTCTGTTCTAAGAGAGCACAGCCTGTTGTGTAGGTTCAATGTGCACAATTGAAGAGCTTAGTTGCTCACACATTAATGTTTTTGTACAAGTTTAGATTGTGGTGTTTCATAATGATGTTAACGTGTTTTTTATTAACAATGTTAGCTTTAAGGCTAGCGAGCCAGCCAGCTCGCTTTTCCAGTAAATTAGTATCACCAGTCTCTGAGTTCATCAATGAGTTTTACAATCCTTTTAATTTAAAAGGGTAGTAATGACCGTTGGGAGTTTTACAGCAGTTTATTACTAACACTGTTACATTGTCACAGGGAGTACGATGTCGCACATGAACAGTCCTTGGCCAGGGCTTGCTTGAAAAAGAGGCTCTTGAATTCAATAGGATTTTCCTAGTTAACCCGCTTATTAATAATGAAAGTCCAACTCCAAAAGACGCCACCGTCAAAGAAACGATCAAATGGACAATAGCAGACAAGTGCCACAATTTCCTCTGCTGCAAACACAGATGCACAGGACAGCGGTTCCAGTATACCTTAATTGTTATAGTTTGATTTCTGTTGATATTTCAACACAGTGATATCTGGACAGTATAATCATGCCCTTAATCAAAGAGACTACGTCAAGTGTAAACACACCCTGATGACTTGTATAGTGTGTAATTACTTAAAATCAATTAATCTTCTGAACCACATTCCAGTTTCAGAATGCCTCATCAGGTCATTAGATGTAGCTGGTGACCTGGAGTAATAATAATCTGCATGCCTGTGTGCAAATTATATTATCCTATGATGTTTTGTGTGAGCTGTATTAAAAACGTAACTGAATTATAAATTGAACAATATTTTATTATTGTGGTTGTCGTTTGACTGAGAAATGTGTTCGGTATATTGACCATCTCCTCTACTTTAATGAAAGGATCAACTTGTGTCCAAACAGTATACTTGCTGTCTGTGTAAGAAAATATAAATATATTTTGTTGAGCAGAATTAATGGTACATAATATATTGTTCATGTCGTATCATAGACAAATTGGAAGGCATCCTCCAATGTTGTTTTACAACCTTGCATACAGTTTTGTATTGACTTTCATTAGATTATGTTGCTGAAGTGCGAGCATTGAGTGTCGCTTTTAAAGGAGAATAGATCAGTGAATGCTTCCAGCTCAGTGAAACCAAAATCAATTTCGGTACAAAAGACACCAACACATTCTTTCAAGCATCATCAAACCTGAATATTATAGATACATAGCAGAAAAGAATGGATTATCCACTTTGGCAGCCTGAAACTTATGTTATTTGTAAACACAATTACACGTTTGTAATTATTGCTGTTAGCAAATCGGGAAGTACATCATTGTTGATTGATATAAAGATGTCAAATTTTTTATATGTCATATTGTTTTCCAAAGTAAATGTTAAACTCAATTGATTTCTGACATCTTTGGTTATTTAGTTTGAAAAATGATTCTTTGTTTTTCAGTTTATTAGCTAGATTTTGAATGTTTACTAAATTATGTTTCTTGTTAAAAAATGGTAAATGGTAAAATGGTAAATAGTTGTACTTGTATAGCGCTTTTCTACACCTTTTTAAGGAGCCCAAAGCGCTTTGACAGTATTTCCACATTCACCCATTCACACACACATTCACACACTGATGGCGGGAGCTGCCATGCAAGGCGCTCACCTGGACCCATCCGGAGCAAGGGTGAAGTATTTTGCCCAAGGACTCGACGGACATGACTAGGATGGTAGAAGGTGGGGATTGAACCAGTAACCCTCAGATTGCTGGCACGGCCACTCTCCCAACTTCGCCACGCCGTCTCTCCTGGTAGTATGGTATACTGTATATTTCATTATATTTCTTTCAAACCTAGACATGTTATCAATTGTATCAGCCCAGGTGCGTCCTAATCCAATACTGATATTGGATATTATCGGTTTACATTCAAAATCTCTGATAAAAAGTAAGTTATTGGCTACTAGTAGATAGCACCGACAACTACTATAAGCACACAATAGCACTCAAGCTAGACATTGAAAAATATCGCAGTCTAAAATATGAAATTTGTCAATAGAAACAAGTAACGGCGGGAATCTTCTGTCACCTCACAATTCTATCGGATTCTTGGGGTGACTATTCGATTCAGAATCGATTCTCGATTCAACTCGATTCTAGATTGAAACCGATACTTGCAATGTGTTATTTGGTATAGAAACCTCCTTCTGGTTGCTACCGTATGACATTTACATCTAGCAAGTTAGCAAATGGTCTGAAAACGTCTTTTTAAAAATGAATTCTTAAAAAAAATAAAAATACAAATCGAATAATTCATTCCAAATGGTTAATTAATAAATAGGTTAGTTTTTTTTCATACCTGCCATTGTTCTCTGTGTGAGTAATGTCACATGATCAAGTTTTTCAACATTGCACACTACAAAATAACAATAGTATATATACCTCACCTTTGCCCGATTGTAGCTGAGATAGGCACCAGCACCCCCCGCGACCCCGAAAGAGATAAGCGGTAGGAAATGGATGGATGGATGTATAATTTGTGCTGCTATCAGATCAATATCTGTATTGGACAATTCGCTAGGCTCCAATATCGGTATTGCATAGTTGTACATCTGAAATAAAAGGGCCTGGCCATGAAATTTGCCCAATATAAGAGCAATTAAACCCGTATCTTTAAAACACACTTTATGCACACCATGATAGAAAATGCTGCACACATAAATGACATGTTGAAAGCAGCATATGACTTACATTACAGTGTGCAGGGTCTCCCTTTTTGTTTGCACAGAATGTGTTACTTTCAGTTGTATAGTTAGATTCATACGGCAGCAAAACATGTCAACTATATCTGGATGTGTAAAATGCTTTGGGTGTTTGACCTCATGAAACCTGAGGAGAACCAGAGTAGTCATCACCTCTCCAGAATGAGAAAAAGGGCAGGTCAGTGTGCCCTTAAAAAAATATGACAGACTGCTGAGTCACACTGCAGTGACTACTATCACACTGCCGTATGTCTGACTAGTGGAGGAAGATGATACCAAGTAGCATTACAGAAAGGTAGCTGAAAGGAGACATCACAAATAAGTAATGAAAGCATTTGGGAATATATTAGTTTTTATAATACTGGTTAGGGCTAAACGATTTGGCCAAAAATATTAATCATGATTAATTTGATAGATAATTGAAATCGTGATTTATAACCCAATTTTTATTCACTAATTTGAAAACATGAGTATTAATTGTACCTCCAAAAAGCAACTTTAAATATAATTTTAAAACAAACAAATATGAATTAGTTTCGATTGAGTGTGAATGTTGTCTGTCTGTCTGTGTTGGCCCTGTGATGTTGAATCCCCGCGACCCCAAAATGGACAAGCGATAAAAAAAGGATGGATGGATGGAAGTTTAAAAAAATCATAGTGACAACAACTTATTTTAATAAAAATAGCAATATGAAAAAATTCAATTTAGGTTTTCGGTTTTTATTTTTTCGAATTTTGTCCTTTTACAATTATTTTACCACTATAGCGTTTATGATTATTGTGCCATAAATAAATAAAAATTTCATTGATTAAATAGAAAGAAAAACATTTTTTGTAAGTGTTGACCAATATTTCCAGTCTAAGTGTAATATTTTTTGTAAATGTTTCAATTACTGCATTATGTTTATGTAAGGTACTTTTCTGAAACTTTTATCTTTTTAGTGCAGTAAGACGGGATGTTGTGCACAGCGCTGTTATTGTAAAGGTGGGAAGTTGCTTTTCTGTTTGATGAGTTTAGAGACGACTTGAGGCTATAAAAAAATCTGATCTTACATGGATGATGCCGTTCACAACAACACAAGCAAATGAGACGTTTTGTGGGTGTATGGGTTGTTCTTGCTAGCATTCGTTTTGTAGTTTAGTCTGTGATTCAAGTAGCAGTCTCCACATTGTTTAGTTCAGGGACGAACTAGCGGTCCCGAACACATTATTACCCAAACAAGTGAAGTGAATTATATTTACATAGCGCTTTCCTTTAGTGACTCAAAGCGCTTTACATAATGAATCCTGATATCTAAGTTATGTACATTTAAACCAGTGTGGGTGTCACTGGGAGCTGGTGGGTACAGTGTCTTGCCTAAGGACACAACAGTAGTGACTAGGATGGCAAAAGCGGGGATTTAACCTCGAACCCTCAAGTTGCTGGCACGGTCACTCTATCAACTGAGCCTCTCTAACAATTTTTTTTCCTCCTCCCAATGACATCATTTCACTCACATTTATGGCAATTTCCTCGATATTCTGCTTTTAACAGCGGACTTCGTTTTATTGGCCAATTCTGTGATTCTGTCTGTGGTTACGTTAACATGGAACTCATATAGCCTTTCTTTTTTTGTTGAGTTTAGTTAGTGATTATTGATTAGGCATACTAGCGCTGGGTCAAATAAAAAGTAGCAACCACAGTAATGTGTTCTTTCTTTCTTCATTCGCTCCTTTTCCGTTTCAGCCTTACAAGCTCAGGAATTTGCATGCACTTTGCGCGGCCCATTAATTGTTTTTTATCTTAAAATTCTTTGATCGTGAGAATTCCAAAACTGAATTGTGATTAATCGTCCAGCCTATCACCGGTCTGGTGCTTTCACCACCACTGTGTAATGTGCCGTAAAATGCCAACATAAATGTGTGTGTCGTTTCCTAAAGGTACGAGAAGATGTCCTCAACTCCCTGAACAATAACTTCCTTCAAACCCTAAACCAGGCTTGGAATGACCATCAGACGGCAATGGTGATGATCCGGGACATTCTTATGTACATGGTGGGCTTGGCTTCTCTCAGTTTCCCTAAACACCCCAAAACTGTCTTCCTTAAATTTGCTAAAAATCTAAAAAAAAACTCCCCTCTGTCCATTTTCTCTCTCTCTGCAGGACCGGGTTTATGTACAACAAAATAATGTGGAGAATGTCTACAACTTGGGTTTAATAATTTTTAGGGATCAGGTTGTCCGCTACGGCTGTATCAGAGACCACCTCCGACAAACTCTACTGGACATGATCGCGCGTGAAAGGAAGGGAGAGGTGGTGGACAGGTAAAATGAACATTGAGCCAACAGACTGTCATGTAGTTGAATAAATAACATATAACATGAATAAATAATCATGTTTGTTAGCATTTAAAATAGCTAGCGATTAGCACTTTAATTTCCATCTAGTGATTAATGCCCTAGTTGTCAGCTGGCATTTGGCATGTTAGTTGCCAAATCGTGAATAGTGCTCCAGTTGTCAGCGAGCTATTAGTCGCATAATAATGTTATTTGAATATTGTTAGTATTGTACAATAACATGGTATGTTTAGGACCAGATTAACATAAAATACAATCCTAATTTCATCCACAATAGCATGGATATCAGGCTCCTTCTCTCCATCATTTTGGGAAAACGTTGAACACCCCTAATTTAATGTATTGATTGTTTTTCTTTAATTTGTACAAATGTATAATTTATTGTGTAAAATAATAATGATCTTAATGTTGTCATAGTGTATTTTATCTTTTTTTCCCATTGTGTTTGTATATCAGGGGCGCCATCAGAAATGCTTGCCAAATGTTGATGATCCTGGGTCTTGAAGGCCGGTCTGTTTATGAAGAGGATTTTGAAGCACCGTTCTTGGAAATGTCTGCAGAATTTTTCCAGGTTTGTCGAAATAATTTATACTCTCAATTGTTGCCTATATAGATCCAGTTGAAATGTTGTTTTACATACTGCAGAAAAACACATTATTCTCTAAATATATGGTTTAAGTTTTATCAAACATGCACACAGTTACAATATGATAGTTTCTCACTACAGCATGTTTAAAAAGCTGTAGAAAGAAACAGATCGTATTCAATCTTACTCTTTTTCCATTTCATAGCAATTACTAAAACATGTATTCACTTCCTTTTCTCAATTTGTACACAATTTAAATACATAACTAATGAAGTTACTCAAATAATAGTTCAGTTAGTTGAAAATTGCATACTGAAGTGAATAAAATTCTCTAACTTTAAAATGTGATTAAGATGAATTTGATTAATCTTGCTTTGTCACATTTATACTGCAAAAAATATAAGTGTTATTTTCTGGATGAAAGTTAAAAAAAGGTACTGCGCTACATGGTACTGTTGAGATAGTCAGGCTTGCACAGCTAAATGTTATTGTTCCGAAATTTGAGGAGAGATGATGCAACTGCATCTTTGATTTTTGTATCCTTGAAGAGGAACTGCACTTTTTTGGAACTTTGCCTGTCGTTCACAATCATTGTGAAAGACATGATGACGAATGGATTTTTTTTTAATGCATTCTAAATATTAAATAAACGTAAATATAAGTCTGATTACAGTAGAGCCAATTGGCGCTCCACTCTTCCGCCCATAAAATCCAATTAATAACCATTCAAAAAGTGGCAACAATAATCCATTTACATTTTGTGACTTGAATATTAAACAAGTATTAGTGACATTAATATTATAAGTTCTAATGCAGACAAACTACTTATAGAGACGCCGTGATCACTTTCTTTGTGCCGATGTTTACATTTTCGACTGATCAGCTGCTTCCTCGTTTCCCTGCTCCCTGTAAGTTTGTTGTATATTATCAATCATGGCTCTCACCTGCAAAGTAGATGGCTGAAGATATAGTCTGACAAGTCGGGGCACTATGACCGTCATTTAGGGTCTAGAACTGGCGAGAATGACATGAAAAGCACTTGCTCCCCCCTAATGAGGTGTCTTAAGAAGCGTTACTATGCCATCTAATGCAGTGGTCCCCAACCACCGGTCCGGGGACCGGTATCGGTTCGTGACGCATTTTCTACTGGGCCGCATGGAAACATGAAATAATTTTCTAAATGACTGCATTTTCTTTGACTTAACTTTCGGCTGTCCCACTAGACACACCAATAAGCTTGTTTATAGATGTACTCCTCATAGTAAGTTGCCATTTGTTATAACTTTGTGACATGATACAATGCACATGAATGAACATATCAAATATAAATGTGACAGATTGTGACCAAAGGCTGAGTTCCATCTGCATCTCATTTCAAACAAACAAACCCAAGGCTCCCACTAATTCAGCGTTATAGTGACTTGTATTTGTCATGCACCTATTTTTGCTGTAATTTTATCTGGCACAAGTGGAAAGTCGGTCCCTGAAAATAATGCCTACATTAAACAGGTCCCTGGTGCAAACAAGGTTTGGGACCACTGATCTAATGTAGAGAGTTGGCTTCACAAACACTATGGATTGTCAAATCTGGAGAAATGTATGGAAAAACTGAATATATAATTATAACATCATAATTTGGATTGCCATTAGTGTTTTTAATAATCTAATAAATGATAATGATAAATGATAAATGGGTTGTACTTGTATAGCGCTTTTCTACCTTCAAGGTACTCAAAGCTCTTTGACACTATTTCCACATTTACCCATTCACACACACATTCACACACTGATGGAGGGAGCTGGCATGCAAGGCGCTAACCAGCACCCATCAGGAGCAAGGGTGAACTCTGGTTGCGCCTGGCCGCTCTGCCCACTGCGCCACCCCGTCCCAATGGTAAAAATAAAAAAGCACAAACATAAAGGAGTTTGTCAGGAATTATTTGTATTTTATTGTGTCTTTTAGATGGAGAGCCAGAAGTTCCTTGCAGAAAACAGTGCTAGTGTGTACATAAAGAAGGTGGAAGCCAGGATTAACGAGGAAATTGAGCGGGTGATCCACTGTCTGGATAAATCTACAGAGGAGCCCATTGTCAAGGTAGTGGAGAGGGAGCTCATATCCAAGCACATGAAGACCATTGTGGAGATGGAGAACTCTGGTCTGGTCCACATGCTCAAGAATGGAAAGACTGATGGTAAAGAGTGCTTTCATACCTACAGTGTAGTTTCAATAGTTCAAAAAAAAGTTTTTTTTAAGCTTGGTCCATGTCCTGATGTTACATTTAACTCAAATGTGTCACTAATAACCACCTAAGATGATTTTCTTATCAATCTGTGGCAAGTACAAAAATGTAAAGTGAAAAACATGACATAGCTTTTATTGATCATTTTAAACATGTGGATTGTCTAGCAGGTCCAGTACACTAACAAAAATGCACTGTGGGTCCTATACTTCCATGTGCTTAAGTGGTAAAAGCTGTGCAATTGCACGGCGTTCTGGCCTCCATCCAACATGTGCACTGGGTGGAGCAACCCTTAAAGGGAACCTGTTGTGCAAAACCAACTTTTCTTACCTTGTGGTACCTGTATCTGCACGTATCCCCAACATTTGAAATCAAACCATGAAGGCATTGTTGGGATATTCATAAAACAATCTTGCTTTCTTTCATTCTTTCTCCAAACAAACCGTTTGGAATTTTGCCCATTTGTGACATTTTTCCCATTGGTGACAACCATAAATGCTAAAGTTGTATCCAAAAAGCTGTGTGCCATTCTAGTCAAAAAGATCCATATTTTTCTCTGTCCTCTTGTTGTGGGGCAAATTGTTTCGTACATGCATCCTCCACAGTTACCATTTGTAATACAAAGTAGCGTACAGTTCTAAGTTATAAATCTGTCAGTAGACGCCATGTGGAAGCACTAAAAACTACAACCAAGATGACGGGGTGAAGACACAGTCGAGGTGGAGGCGCGTAATTAAGACCGACCACTAAATAGCACATCCTGAAAAAACAGTCAGAAAGCGGGTTGAAGATGGTCTTTAAAACATATATAGATGTGCATGTACGAGCCAGTCGCCCCACATCAAGAGGGTAGAGAAACAGAAGCTCAGTGACATTAGCATTGGATTAGAATGGCGAACTTGCGCTAAGCACTTTGCTTAAATTTTTACCGTATATGGAGACATCCACTGATGTCACCATCAAGAAGAATGTCACAAATTGGGCAAACTCACAATGGCTCATTTTGGTGGAAGTTTGTATATAATATAGCATCATCTTTTATTAGCGATGGGCAATATGGCCTAAAATCGATATTGTGATATATATTGCAGCCTCCTGCGATAACGATGCATATCACAATACATATTTTTTTTGTAAATGATATTGAAACCATTTCAAAACGGGTTACAAAGGCTCTTAATTTTGCTGCTGACATGGTCCCTATCATATTCTGTCATTTCTGGTTGTATTTTTTCAAAATTATTACTCCATTTGGTAATTTACTGTTAATTTCTGTTGGAACATGGGTTTATCTACACTTCTGTTAAAATGTATTAATCACTTTTTCTTCTGTTGTTGGATACTTAACATTAGTTTTGGGCGATACTACAAATTTGGGTATAATGATGCTTAAAAGTTTCAAGATCCATGAATGATACATTTTTGTTTTAAAAAGCTACCGATATAATCAAACAAAAACACAGAGTGTTCGTGTAATAATATCAATTGTATATTTAAATTATTTCCTACTACTGGCTTTGATTTAAATCCTTTTTTTGCCCTTAAAGCCCTTCTGTGTCCAGGGTGTATGTGAACTACAACTAAAGATGTTTTGATAATAAAAAAATGAGGGATGTCCGATATTATTGGACTGCCGATATTATTGGCCGATAAATGCTTTAAAATGTAAAATCGGAAATTAGCGGTATCTGTTTCAAAATTATCGGTATCGGTTTCAAAAGGTACAATTTATGACTTTTTAAAACGCCGCTGTGTGCTCGGACGTAAGGAGAAGTACAGAGCACCAATACACCTTAAATGCACTGCCTTTGCGTGCCAGCTTAGTCACAAAAACTCTACGGCTTCTCACACACACACACACAAGTGAATGCAAGCATACTTGATCACCAGCCATACAGGTCACACTGAGGGTGGCCGTATAAACAAGTTTAACATTACAAATATGCGCCACACTGTGAACCCAACCAAACAAGAATGACAAACACATTTCGGGAGAACATCCACACCGTAACACAACATAAACACAACAGAACAAATACCCAGAATCCTTTGCAGCACTAACTTCCTGGGATGCTGCAATATACAAACCTCCTGCTACCCCCCACAACCACAAAAGCAGAGGTTGATTTATGAAGTGACGTCCAGCCAGAAGAAGACACTGTTGCGAGTGCATTCACGCACTTTATCACCGTGACAACACAAAAATTCATAACAAGCGCTGCTTCGATTGATATGGCATTTTAAAGTTTAAAGCGTTATCCTTTACATGAGTATTTTCTGGAATATAGAGCGAACCTGTGTATAAAACGCACTCAATGAATTGTTCCTTGTATTAGCCCCACGGGACTATCTAATCCATCTAATCTATCTATTTAACTATATGTTGTGAAATTTGTTATTTACACAGAAAGAGCGGAAACTACCTCTGTAATCAGCTAAACAGGCTCTAACTCGGTGACGTTTTGGTGAATTTACTGAGGGATTTGTGAAACTGGAACAATAAAAAAAAAAAAACGCCATTGTAAGTTAATAACACTAACACAGATACTCAGACGTTTTAGCACATTACAATACAATAGCACTCACAAATATGCATGAAACACACACATGGGACTTTTTGGTAATGAAGAATTTTTTTAGTTATATTGTAAAACTTACACACGGAAAAACTTGTAGAACTTACAAGATTGAACGGCACTGGTACTTCTGCTTCAAACTTTTTAAAAAGCAAGAAACACTGAGGACATTCACCCTGCAGCACCTGCAATGAGCAAACTTGTCCAAAAGATGGCGGCATTGCAGAAACAATATCACCATTTCAGTGTATTTACAGGTTTTTTTATGAAAACTATTTTCATTATGACTGTCAGCAAAGAAAAATCCATAGATAAGCCATACCGTTTTGTAGGCCACATGGTTCATAGCATAGGAAAAAAGTAGTGTCTTATAATCCGGAAGCAAACTCCATGTTCCATGATTGTCGAACAGCCACACTTAGACACAAAGCCCGTTTAAGCATTGAAGCATGCTGTAGATTTCTTTACATTGTGCTGCTATCTGATAACTTGCTAACCACAAACACACTTAACCAATCTGTTAACTAGATATTATATAATAATATATAATATATATACCATTATGTGGTTTGGGGTTTACCTCACTTCAAACATTCATTTACCAGTTGGTTCAGATCACTTTCTCACCACAACTGAAACTTCTCTGAGATCTGTTGTAGGTAAAACGTGTTGGTGGAAAAGCACTCTGAGGCCAAAAAAATAATGTATTTCTCACACAGATTGTTGGGGAAAAAATGGGAAATGTATAAAGTTACATTTGTGATGTAAATTCCAAAATGTCTTCAAAAACGTTGTTTACACTGGAAGCAGTGCACCCACGCTATAAATTGACTTCTAACGTGTGCTCCTCTGCATGTCCATCCTCAGACTTGGCGTGTATGTACAAGCTTTTTAGTCGCGTTCCCAATGGACTGAAGACCATGTGTGAGTGCATGAGCTCCTACCTCCGGGAGCAAGGCAAGGCTCTCGTGTCTGAGGAGGGAGAAGGGAAGAACCCAGTGGACTACATCCAGGTACACATACCAGCAGATATGGCAGTGCCATGACTGTACACATCTGTCAAGTTAGTTGATCACTCCAGTATAGAAGTCCCTTAACCAACCACGTTTCTAACTAAACTGAGTGCTCAAAATGGAGCCTGAAATACCCACTGAGAGAATACCGAATGATTTCCGCCAGCCAATCAGCAAAGAAGATCTTGAATATGATGATATAGTAACTTGATGTTATTCTAATTGTAAAAATGTTTAATGAAATAATGTATATAATAAAACAGGTTTAAATGTGCCCTTTCAAGGTAAATGGGTTCCTATGTTTAGGGTCAAATCAGCACAATTGTGATGAATCAGACAAGCATAAGAAAGTGGTTCTTGCATTTTGTGGTTATGAAAGAAGGAAGAGTGTGTTTTGTTCAAGCTTACTACTGCGTGACAGTCCAGAATTCTAATGCTGGTCTAAACCTCTAAACACAGTGTAACTGCTCTGACTTCCATTTTTCCCTCTCCTTTGTGGCCTCAAAAAAATACAGTGACTGACTGCCACTGCACTACAGTATTTTGTTAATATGCTTTGGGTCTTTCCGATGGAAATCAGAATCAGGCATACTTTATTAATCCCCTCAGGGAAATTGAAATTTTTAGCACAATCCCATTCAAGATCAGACAACATCACAGGGAGACAGAACAGGATCGCTGACGGGTCCGCCAACTTCCGGCGCCCCTTACAAAAAAGGTGACATACAGGTAAACAAAAATAAAAGATTAAATAAAATAAAAAAAATTAAAAAATCAGTCTAAGCCTGGGCCCCTGGAGAGGGAGTCCAGACTGAGGCCAAGGGAAAAAAACAACTCATAGCCATAGTACACATCCCTCTTACATGTGTTTAAGAGGGACACATCAAACATCAAAGAACATGAAAGACATCCAAGTAGCAGAGCTGATGCAACCAGCCACTTCTACATACAGCTATGAATAAAAAAGTAAAAGAAACATACACATATCTACAATAGGAATTATGGGAAGTTTCCATAATTCCTATTGTAAATGTGTATTATGTCTAAGGTCCTTCCCTCACTCTTCTTGACTCGAACTACAACCATAAATGCTGTGTTCATTTGTTAATCTATAGCTGCCACTCATCATCGTCCTATCTCCCTACCTCCTTCCCACAGGGCTTACTGGACCTGAAGTTGCGTTTCGACCGATTCCTCCAAGAGTCTTTTAACAACGACCGTCTCTTCAAACAAACTATTGCTGGCGACTTTGAGTACTTCCTTAACCTCAACTCGCGCTCGCCAGAGTACCTCTCACTGTTTATTGACGACAAACTGAAGAAAGGAGTAAAAGGGGTGAGTCTATTTATGCAATGGTCTCATTGGATCTTATGACGTATTGAGATGTGTACCGTTCACATTTGAACCGATACAGTACCAATTCTCAGTACCTGGGGAATCAATACTGGTACTCAACGATACCAATTTTCAGTACCTTTTTGTGTGTTCGTAAATATGAATGGTTTGATGATCCAAATACATTTTTACTGCATTTAAAAATTAACTGAATATGATAACCGCTAAGTTATCATCACTGTTACATTCCTTAGTATGTAGTTAGGACGTTAGGTTGCAAGTCCAAGATGTTAGATGCTTAGATAGATAGATGGATTGTACTTTATTGATTCCTTCAGGAAAGTTCCTTCATTAGGGCTAGGCGATACGTCAGTGTTTTTTAGGCTGTATCGTGATATACGATACATATTGGTATTTTGAACAAAATGTGCAGTGTTGAGTTAAACTCAACACCACATTACTGTTATTACGGGTGTTTTAAAAAATATATTTTAAAATGTAATTAAATATAGTTACTCATTACTAAAGTAATTTAATTACTAGTGGAACTACTCTTTGGAGTGATCACCAAGCTCCGAAGTGCAAAGAACCAGCTGAGTCGGCAACCACGCAACCCAGATACTGAAACAAGACACCGTTGGATTTTACACGAATCGGTCGGTGGCAAAAATGTACCGGATTCTGTAACAATCCCTAATCATGTTTCATTGGAGCTTTCGTTGTCGTCGTAAAAATGTTGCCGCCGGTAAAAGCAGCTATCTGCTCTTTAATGTTTCCCTCTTATGTGTTTTTTCACCTTTGGTTTAAATCCCTTTGGATTTTGCCACAAGGGTTGACACTCTAATGACTTTTGCAATACTTTTTAATACTTTTTTGTGGACTTTGTTTTTAATCTACACTGCAACCACATAATTTCCCCATTGCGGATTAAGAAAAGGCTTTTCTTCACCTTCCTCCTATTTGTGTAGTAATGACCCTTTCTGTTGCTTTTCGCGCTATCCTTTTGCATTTCAAAACACCCGTACAATCCTGTTTGTATTCTCATTTAGCTGACGGAGCAGGAGGTGGAGTCCATACTGGACAAGGCCATGGTGCTGTTTCGCTTCATGCAGGAAAAGGATGTGTTTGAGCGGTATTATAAGCAACATCTGGCCCGTAGACTGCTCACCAACAAGAGTGTCTCGGACGACTCTGAAAAGAACATGATCTCAAAACTCAAGGTGTGTGACCAGTATTTGTAATGATCAAAACAGGACATGAAATTATGATATTTTTTAGTATGCATGTTAGTTTAATTGGAGACTAAATTGCTTATTGAATGTGAGGATGAATGCTTATTTGTCTAGATCAGGGGTCACAAACGTGGTGCCTGCGGGCACCAGGTAGCCCGTAAGAACCAGATGAATAGCCCACTGGCCAGTTCTAAAAATAGCTCAAATAGCAGCACTTACCAGTGAGCTGCCTCTATTTTTTAAATTGTATTTATTTACTAGCAAGATGGTCTCGCTTTGCTCGACATTTTTAATTCTAAAAGAGACAAAACTCAAAATGGAATTTGAAAATCCAAGAAAATATTTTAAAGACTTGGTCTTCACTTGTTTAAATACATTAATTTATTTTTTTACTTTGCTCCTTATAACTTTCAGAAAGACAATTTTAGAGAAAAAATACAACCTTAAAAATGATTTTAGGATTTTTAAACACATATACCTTTTTACCTTTTAAATTCCTTCCTTAATCTTTCCTGACAATTTAAATCAATGTTGGAGTAAATTTAATTTTTTTTATTGTAAAGAATAATAAATACATTTTAAATTAATTCTTCAGTTTAGCTTCTGTTTTTTCGACGAATAATATTTTTGATATATTTCTTCAATCTTATTATGATTAAAATTCAAAAAAATTATTCTGGCAAATCTAGAAAATCTTTAGAGTAAAATTTAAATCTTATTTCAAAGTCTTTTCAATTTCTTTTAAAATTTTTGTTCTGGAAAATCTAGAAGAAATAATGATTTGTCTTTGTTAGAAATATAGCTTGGTCCAATTTGTTATACATTCTAACAAAATGCAGATAGGATTTAACCTATTTAAACCACGTCATCAAAATTCTAAAATTAATCTTAATCAGGAAAAATTACTAATGATGTTCCATAAATTACTTTTTACATTTTTTCAAAAAGATTAGAATTAGTCTTTTTTTCGGTTGAATTTTGAATTTTAAAAAGTTGAAATTGAAGATAAACTATGTTTCAAAATTTAGATTCCATTGTTTTCCTGTTTTCTCCTCTTTTAAACCGTTCAAATGTACGATGGAATGACGGATAGAAATACCCATTTATTTATTTATATATATCTATATATATATATTTATTTATTTATTTATTAAAGGTAAATTGAGCAAATTGGCTATTTTTGGCAATTTATTTAAGTGTGTATCAAACTGGTAGCCCTTCGCATTAATCAGTACCCAAGAAGTAGCTCTTGGTTTCAAAAAGGTTGGTGACTCCTGGTCTAGATGTACCGTCTATGTAGCAATTCTTAATATAATCATTTGGTCTTCATTCCTCAGACTGAATGTGGCTGTCAGTTCACATCAAAACTGGAAGGCATGTTCCGGGATATGAGCATCTCAAACACCACTATGGATGAGTTTAGACAACATCTGCAGACAACTGGGGTGAGCAGACATAAAAGGCAACAATTCATTCTGTAATGGGTACACTGACCATCCATAATCACTACACTGCTGCTGGACCGATGGATCACTACTGTGTGTTTTCTTCCTAATTATACTCTACATATAACATTCACATCCTGGGAATACATACAGCTTAGTCACGCAAATGCTATGCTGTTGCACAGTTGTTGTTTTCATTGTCTTCATTGGTAATGAGGAAAAGCTTAGTTTTTCTGTGTAATTGTGTTTCGGTGACATAAATGATAGAGATTATTGTCATTGTTGTGCAAGGGGAAATTCACATCAACCTCCTTTGCTCTGTTTATGTAATGTTTTTTTTTTTTCAGTGTTTCTCAATTTTCATTTGCCTGCCAAAATTTGACATACATACAAAATAAATAGCAGTTCACCCTCGTTCATAAATAACGCACCTGGTCTGCCAGAGAAAAAGAAGACATAGTAGGTGTTCACAAATTAGCAACTTTGTTGGTATAGTTAGTAAATAATCAGACCTATCCGGTTGCTCCTTGATTATTAGCAACCAGTTATTGGTTGCCATTAGTATTATTAGGTTTTAACCGAATGTAGTACCGGTGCTTAACAGTGGCCATCCTAGTGCTTTTGCAATTTTTTGTACAACCAAATAAGACTGCCTTTTAAATCTCATGGAATTTTGTGACATTCGAGTTGAACAAATTAGTAATTTAAAAACTTCCATGATATAAATTAAAAGATAACAAAGTAATACATTAAAAATAAGTAATAAAATCCCCAACGAATTGCCATCATTATTGGAGCAAAACAGAACATGGTGAACATGCAAAAAAAAAAAAACTTAAGTTGTAATGTTTGATGCTTAAAATTCTGAGTATTCGTAAATGCAACCTCCATCGCAATAACCTTCAGTGGTGCATATTGAGGAAGTCCTTTTTTGTTGTTGTGGCCACTGGCTTGGCTAGTGCAGCGCTGACATTGTATGAGTGTTGCTATTGGCGTGATAAGGTCAGTGTTTCTGTCGGTACGCTACATTACCTACAAGTATGTTTCTTGTACAATATCACAGCCAAGCACTTGTTGCGTGTTGCAGAGTCTGCATGCATTTTGAACCAATCCCTACTTGCGGGAGACGAAAAGATCATTTATAGTTTGAAAAAAAAAAAGTATTTTTATTTGAATGGTTTCTCTTACGTTTTGCAAATGTCTCATAGCCAATTGTGCAAAATTGACGATTACGTAATTGCCCCTTCCCTCGCCCCCAGCAACAGGAATAGATTGCAGTCCTGTGGTAAGGGCTGATATGCATATACAGCATGCACAAGGGGTGCCATATCAGAGCAAGGGTCTGTGGGTTGTTGGTCCCAGGCACGTTGTTAATGCTTAGAAGCAAACTGGTATCGCCCTTGCAAATGGTTATTCTTCTCATAATTTAAGAGCATTGTGTGGATGTGCAACATGTATTTATGTATTGTGCTGTCACCTGTATAAAAGTTTTTGTTTCTCCACCACCACCAAAACTCAGGTGTCGCTTGGAGGCGTTGATCTCACTGTGAGGGTGTTGACAACAGGTTACTGGCCAACACAGTCTGCAACACCCAAGTGCAGCATCCCCCCTTCCCCACGACATGCCTTTGAAGTCTTCAGAAGGTGAGTCACTTGCACACAGCGTCTTAACACTCTTTGGTGCACTGAGGCTCGATCCTGTCCCTAGTGCCTCAAATCATAATTTTCTTGTCATCGTCATTGTCCCGATACCAATATTTTGGTCCCGGTACCAAATTGGATTTCAATACTTTTCAAAATTAAGGGGACCACAAACGAATGTCATGATTGGCTTAATTATAACAGAAAATCATATGCTACATGAAACAAATGTTTCTTATTGCAGTTAAAGAACAATTTTAGAGAAAAAAATAGATAAAAGGGAATAAATACGCTGGTCTTTTTCTATTGCACTCAGAGCAATTTACAACTGTATATGTTACATATATAGTCTGCCATAATCTAGGATTAGGTTAAAATAAAATAGAAAGCTTTGCTGACATTGTATTAAATGCTTCATGATTTATGGTTGTCACTCTTGGTTTGGCTTTATGACAAATAAGACAAATACAATCATTAGTAAATACTAAAAACAATACAGCTAAAGCTACCCTTATAATACATGTAGCTAGTAAAACACATATTGTTAAAGATAAAACACAAATTGTAGACATTTTTAACAAAATTCCAACATTTCACCAGCGTTAGTTTACTCTACGTGGCTGGTGCGGACAGAGCTAATAATTAGCAGCAAGCCAATCAGCTGTCTGTGCGTCAAGTGTCCGTATCGGCACAGCAGGGGAGCTGGTTAAGAACTACATTACCTTTTAAAATCCTTGTGCAGGTCTGGATGTTTGTTGTTTAAATGTTTACCTAAGTTTAAAGTAAAGATTATAATACTTTAATGCTACCAGTCTGCAGCGCTTGCAGCGTGACGCTTCCGTGTTTAAAGCGCCACCTTTATCGATAGCTTTGAAGCCCAAATATCTCCATATTGCGCTTCAAGCACCTTTTTTTAAACCACCAAGATGGGATAAAAGCTCAGCAGAAAGGAAAGAAAGGTAGGCAGAAGGTCAAGAGGCACTTTTTTTATGGTCGTATTTTCATTGTAATCAAAACGTGTCAAGACATCTTTTACTCAAACAAATCACACACTTCCAGCTTCAAAATAAAAGCACTATGCGTCACAGCCGATATAACTACATTAACCAAAATGGAAAATGGCTTATGCTTTGATTGTCAAAGATTTTTTATAATGCAAATAAATTAGGTATTTCTACCTATATAAATGCTAGTACATCAGTTAAAGAACATGGGCCTGGAAGTTTTCTGGCAATCAGAAATATTGTGTATATTCTTTTATAACATGTTCTGATTGATAATCTGCAATTACAGAACGTTTAGTAGACTGAATATTACAGTTAATTAGTTTAGAAAAATACATCATTGAAATGCAGTTATATGAATACTATTAGTTTGTACAACATGTAATGTACCGAATATAAGAAGCATATATTCAAGTAGAAATATCACAGATTTCATTACCTAACCTCTTTGACAATCAAACCATGATCATAAAATCCACATTTTGTGCTATTAATGCGCAAAACTTTTATCTAAACACAGAAGTGTAGCTCTTCTTTTATGAATTTAATTGCTCCCACATTAGGAATTAAAATTCTGTTAAGAATACACCAATGCACTGCAAGTCTTTTTTTGTGTCATTAAGGTGTGTTTATGTGAATTTTCTGTAGAGCTGTTTTAAAAAAAGCATAATGTTTAATAAACATGTCAAGAAACTGATTTTCAAGTTGTTTTTTAAAACTTGAACATTTTTGGCCTATGGTACACTCATTAATGATAAAAAATGTATATATTTCCAATTAATCGCGATTATTTTCAAGTTATTTATGAACAAAATGATCAGATATTTAATCCTTTGTCAGCCCTTATAAATGTGTGTGTGTGTGTATATATGTATGACCTCAATACTGTATTTGATTATATCTAACACAAACTTAGCCAAAGTCAGATTGCTACAAAATATAAGACGGGTGGAAAAGAAGAGATGTCATAAAGCCGCCCTAAAAGTTCTTGGATATTAACCTTGTCCATGTCTATTCTCCATTCTGTAGGTTTTATCTTGGTAAGCACAGCGGCAGACAGCTAACACTGCAACACCACATGGGCTCTGCAGATCTAAACGCCACTTTCTATGGACCCATAAAAAAGGTATGTGTCACTTGTCACGTTGATCAGTTGTTAATATTCAATCGTGTGAAACTGTTCCGAGTCACACACATAAGGCAAAACTGAAAGTACTGCTTGACTACTACCAGCATAGGCACTGTTGACTTAGTCTCACCTGGTTAGTGGTTGCAAGAAGAGCATGATGGCACCTATTGTATGAGTAACATTTTAGAAAGCCTCTAAGCGGCACGATTCCGATCAATAAACAGAAGATTTTATGCTAAAGTAAATGTAAAATTGAATGTGTGGCTGTTGAGTTCAACATTTATCTGAGGTTATGGTATTCAATGGACAGTAGATTTCATTACACGTAATTACAGGGCATCCAATATCAAGTCCTTGCTGGGTGTAGTGATCAAAAATGTTCAGCTTTTTTCAGGAACTTGTTTTATTAGTGGTTCTTGAAGTGATTATTACAGTTGTGTGAACAGGAGGATGGGTCGGAGGTCGGAGTAGGGGGAGCTCAAGTAACCGGTTCCAACACTAGGAAGCACATCTTGCAGGTGTCCACTTTTCAGATGACCATCCTTATGCTTTTCAACAACCGAGAGAAGTCTACCTTTGAGGTACTGAACTGTCCGCAGTTTTTTCAGGCCAAAGAACACAAATTGTGTAATCACTGACCACCCTTGGTTATACTTGCACATAGATTACTGACTCTCTTGTGTTTTCTTCACCCTGTAGGAGATCCAGCAGGAGACAGATATCCCAGAGAGGGAGCTGGTGCGAGCGCTGCAGTCTTTGGCCTGTGGGAAGCCCACTCAGAGAGTCCTCACCAAGGAGCCCAAGTCCAAGGAGATTGAGAACGGCCACGTGTTTACAGTTAATGACCAGTTTACCTCCAAACTGCACCGGGTCAAAATCCAGACAGGTACACCAATCTATTAGGGGTATAAAAACGCTAAAAAGGTTTAGTATTATTAAACCTGGATATTGCTCCTTTGTCAAGGTGCTAATGTCAAAACTCTTAAAAATATATTAGAGATGTGGAGACACGGATTGTTAGGCTAACTATAAAAACACACCGATTAGTTCCAGCTGCAATAACACTCCTCTCTATGAGTACCATCACTCAATCGGGTCAGGAAGCTAACAACCTTAATTGAGGTGTGGTTGCCTAAAGAGTTGACTTTATTGTGGTCTAGAAAATATGTAATGGCAGTTCTTTGGTCAAAATGTTGCTTAGATTATGTTATACAGGCCGTTTAAAATTTTTAAAAGACAAATCTTTTAAAAACAAATACACATTTTTAAGCCTGTTTACTTAATGTAATACTGGTTTGATTTTACTTACAGCATAAGAATTGATACAAAAGATGAATTAATTAGTTGTCATTGGGCCTGTGCTCCCTCAGTGGCTGCTAAACAAGGGGAGTCCGACCCAGAGAGGAAGGAGACTCGACAGAAAGTGGACGATGACAGGAAGCATGAGATCGAAGCTGCTATTGTTCGCATCATGAAGTCTAGGAAGAAGATGCAACACAATGTCTTAGTAGCAGAGGTGAGTTGGCTCCATGTGTCATGACTGTCATTTCTTTTTAACCAGAGGTGTCCAAAGTGCGGCCCGCAGCTATTTTTTTTTCAGCCTGCGCCACACATTTTAAAAATACTATTACACAAAAAAAAGTAAACGAGCATAATGTACATGTGAAATGTAACAAGAACAAGTTACAATGTTGACTAATAACACTGCCATGTAGGCTGTTCTTTCTTTAAAATAATGACTCAAAATCAATGTCTTGAATTATAGACCTATTGAAGGCCACTTTAAAATATTTTTTGGGGAACATTTTGCATATCCAAGTTTTCTATGACATAAGGGCATAAAACAATCAAAAACTCATAAAAAATATACTTAGAATGGATTGATATGTCTGTTTTAACCCAGCATGAGACTTTAAACTGTTTTTAACTTATAAGTTTTTTAACTGTTTTTAACTTTTTAACTGCTTTTTATCTAACACATTGTTCTTAGGGTAATTTGTATTTGCTATTTCAATGTGTTTTTTACTTCTGTTTTAAATGGGTTTTTTTTTTAGTCTGTCCTTTGCCCTTATTTTTTGTGGTGTACAGCCCTTTGTTCTTTAACCTTGGTTGTTTTTAAAGGGCTTTATAAATAAAATTGGTATGGTATGGTATGAAATTGACCGAGAGATTTAAGCTTTGAAAGTAATAAAAATTAATGGCTTATTTTGAACACTTCTATTAGTCGGAACATTTAGGATCTCTGAGAATTGTAGTGGGATTTTTTTTAACTGTCATTGCTTAAAAAAATAAAATCAATGTTATTATGAGTTATTGACCTATTAAATGCTCCAATTATCCATCCATCCATCCATTTCTACCGCTTATTCCCTTTTGGGGTCGCGATTACTTCACATCAAGTATTTAACTTTGAAAAACTTTTTTTGGAAGGGCGGGGGGATGTTAAATATTTTGTGTGTTTGTCAATACGTTTTTTTCATTAAAAAAAAAGGGGGGGGGCATACAAATTAAAACGACAGATCTGAAGTTGATCTAAAGCAGTGATTCTCAAAACTATTTTCACCAAAAACTACCTCAGAAAACACTTGGCTCTCCAAGTACCACCATAATGACCAACATTAAGATACAGTAGTGTAATAGACCTAAGGATTCATTAAAAACAAGGCAAAGGTTTTATGTAACAAATATATTGTATTATTTTTGGCCACTGTAACATCCCCCAGTTTGAACAGTAACACTGTGTTTGAATATTTTACTAAGTGATTATTTGGCATACCACTAGTGAGAATCACTGCCATAGGTCATTGAATGCTTTTTTTCCCGGCAGTGGACATTTTAAAGAATCTAAGTACAGTGGAAACTTGATTTACGAACTTTTCTATTTAAGAACTATTAGATCGGGTTAAATATGCATCGATGTGCGAACACTTCATTCATTCATTTTGTGTCCTGCTGGCAGCTATTTTGTGCTTGCTCTTATTGAAGAGATTGACAACATAGTGACTAACATTAAAATACAGTAGCGTAGTAGCCCAGGTATTCATTAAAAACAAGGCTGAGGTTTTATGTAACAAGTATATTTAATTTTTTTCGCCACTATAGCATTACACACACTGCACAAACATAATTAAAAATTATATTCAATACACAGTACATATTTACAGACTTATTTGACCTACCTCTGGTTTGAGAATCACTGATGTACAGATTTAAGTGTTGGGGAAAAAAATATGACAGACTTATTTTTCTGGGTCCCTGGGACCACATTCACAGGGAGTCCCAAAAGTAAAAAAAAAAATGTATAAAAAATTACACATTTTAAATGGTTTTGAAAATTAAAAATATCAAAATGGCCCCCACATGATTTGATTTTTTTTTGTGTGCGTCTCTTTGGCAAAGGTTTGGACACCTAAATGACCTGTAAATCTGTCCCATGTTATAATGGATTGTAGGGAATTCATGGATTGTACATGTGTGTGCTTGTTCCACAGGTCACACAGCAGTTGCGAGCACGATTCCTCCCCAGCCCCGTAGTCATCAAGAAACGAATCGAAGGACTCATTGAGCGGGAATATTTGGCACGAACACCGGAGGACCGCAAAGTGTACACCTATGTAGCGTAAAACAAGTGAATTCAGTGCACCATAGAGGCGGGAGGAAACAGCGGGCCTTGTTTTTGTGGACTGCAATGCGTTTGAATGAACTTGGAAGTGCTCTCATCGTTGATTCTGGGATACACTGGGAAGTTGACCTTTTCTTCCATAAAAAATGTTAGGAAAACAAAAAAAATCATGCAAAAGAGGGAGAAGTTTTCTAGCAATATTGGATTTCTTCTGCTAACAGAAATGACCAGAAAGGGAGGGGATGGTCTAGTTTTGTACAAAATGATGTTTCTTGTGGCCTTCGGGGAGAATTGGGAGAGATTGACCAAAAGGTTGAAGGAGTGTTGCTGGGTGGTTACGAAGCTGACATGCGGCTACACAGAGACTAAGAAAACATTAGAATTCACACCCCTGTTTTAATTGTTGACGTCCGTGTTATGTTTGTGTTTTGTGGCACAACGACGGCTGTACAGACACTCTTCGCCCTTTTCCCCTCTCGGAAGATTTGCAATTCAACACGGAGGGCAAAGTGTTACCTGGCACAGACTCGACTTGAAGCAACAGCGGTCAAATACACTTTTAAGTAGTTAAGGAGTGCTTAATTTATGTTGCAAATCTGTCTGTTTTTTTTTTTTTTTTAGGCTCATGTCTGCAATTCATGAATTGCACCTCCTATGCTGTTGGATTATATTATCAGAATATTTTGGCCAGGTCTGTGCTAGTGGTCCGAGAGCAAGTAAAGAAGTGAAATCTTCCACCATGCTTTGAGCAACAAGCTCCATCGGGGTGGGGGCGGGGGGTTAATAAAACATACATGAAGCCCCCTCCCATTGATGTTTCGGTCCATCTTGACATTTTACTCAGGCCTGCGTGTGCGACCACAAAATGACAGCCTCGCTCTGAACGGCTCGTTCCCTGTGGTGCAGGTTTCAATGAGGATCTGTTTTGTTCG
The DNA here is from genome assembly GCF_033978795.1 of Nerophis ophidion. Classification (NCBI taxonomy): domain Eukaryota; kingdom Metazoa; phylum Chordata; class Actinopteri; order Syngnathiformes; family Syngnathidae; genus Nerophis; species Nerophis ophidion. The sequence goes on from NC_084623.1 coordinate 48,137,312, forward strand.
TTCTCGGCTGCATTTGGAATGGGTGGAACCTGACTAGCACCGTGTTCTAATGTGTACAAATTGTAAGATAATTATTGTACTCACTGCAAAGGTGGATTGTACAGGGCCTTGTTTTCATCATAATAAATGTAGAATAAAACGGATCTTCTCTCTCGATGCTCTTCCTACAAAAAGGCCAGAAGAGCAAATGTCAAGAGATCTGCCTCTGCGGCCACAAATTAAATGTAATTACAGTCGGCTCCGCTCAAAACCTTTGCCTGCATCTAAAAGCGCTTTTTACATGCTTCGGCAAGAACATGATACATTTGTAAGATTAACGTTTCTTATTTCTGAACTGCATTTCATTAAAATTAGTGATTAGAGTGTCCGTCCTGAGATCGGTAGGTTGTGAGTTCAAACCCTGGCCGAGTCATACCAAAGACTATAAAAATGGGACCTATTACCTCCCTGCTTGGCACTCAGCATCTAGGGTTGGAATTGGGGGTTAAATCACCAAAATGATTCCCGGGCGTGGCCACCGCTGCTGCTCACTGCTCCCTTCTCCTCCCTGGGGGTGAACAAGGGGATGGGTGAAATGCAGAGGACAAATTTAACCACACCTAGTGTGTGTGTGACAATCATTGTACATTTTCTAGGCTATAAAGCATGCCGTTGTTTAAGCCTCACCCACCAAATTTAAGAATGAACTGCACCGGACTGCAAACTGCAGATAAATACGTTGTGAAATTAGATATTTATAAATGTTTAACTTTGTTTCCAAAGGGCCAACACAGACAACATTCGCACACTAAGGCCAATTTGGTATTGCCAATCAACCTATCATCAGGTGCATGGCTCCAGCGCCTACTGCAGCCCCAAAGGGAATAAGCGGTAGAAAAATGGATGGATGGATGTTTCCAAAGGGCAGTAAAACAGTTCATCAAACAAAACAGAAATCATCATCATGGACCCACTAGCTGTGGAAGCTCCTCCAATCAGCTAAAGGCTCATTAACTCCACGATGGCGTTTTGGTGAATACAGGAAACTGAAACAATACAAAAAGAAGGCCATTGTCGGTTAATAATCCTGAAACACACTTGTAAAAGTGTTAGCGTATTTGCTAATGCTAATGACGCTAGCTTGATTACATTACGATCGCATGTAGACATTCACTAAAAACACTCCTACAGACATCACAGATGGTACAGTTTAGTAAGTTTGAATAGTCCATCCATCCATTTCCTACCGCTTATTCTTGGGCGCTGGTGCTTATCTCAGCTACAATCGGGCAGAAGGCGGAGAAGACCCTGGACAAGTCGCCACCTCGTCACAGGGCCAAAGTTCGAATAGTTTTAGTTACATTGTAAAACTTACAAGTGTTTGGAGTGATAAATGAAAACTTATTTCGAGCAGGAAAGCCATAGACGGTTATACTTCCGGTTGAAGGCACGAAACAGGATGCACATTTTCAACCCTGCTTACCTGGTCCAAAAGATGGCGCCTTAGCACAATTACCTTTTCAGTGTCTATGTCGGTGTAAATATGAAAACTGATTGTTGAATACGAAACATTATGACTCTTGGCAAAGAAAAACACATAAAATAGCTGCACTGTTTTAAAAAGCCGAAGCGTTCAGAGCGTAGGAAAAAAAAGTAGCGGCTTATAGTCCGGAAAATCTGACCGCTGTTTAAACTTTGGAATTATGGGTCTTGTCAAATACTGGTATCGGCAGTTATTGTACAGTCAAACCTGTCCGTAGCAACCACAAGAGAAAAGTAGTGTTATTAACTTTACCGCCTACCTTGCATCCCGGAATACTGTATTTCATTTATTTATTTATTTATTTTTAAACTCTGTATAGCAGCCACTAATATAATTATCTACAAAAATCAATGGTGATCGGTAGAGTCTGAGTTGGTGTTATGTCGTCTTTTACTCTTTTTTGGATAAACTTCCATCCATCCATTTTCTACCGCTTATTCCCTTTGGGGTCGGGGGGGGGGCGCTGGTGCCTATCTCAGCTACAATCGGGTGGAAGGCGGTGTACACCCTGGACAAGTCGCCATTTCATCGCAAGGATAAACTTCCGTCATTATGAATTGTTTGCCCCATAAATTTCTTTCTTTCTTTCTTAAGTTAGCATTAATAAATAACAGCAAATAATGACGACTAAGCTGTTTCGAACATGACACTTCTGTGTGGCATGGGGTGGGTGATAAAGATGTGCCGTTAGTGAATGAATTAACTCTTTTGAACATCTCTTTTTAAGTGGAACGATGAGAAAACTGTTTTTTTTTAGGCGGCATGTGGAATTTCCCACTCTGCATGTGACGGACTGGACTAAAAAAAAAATGTCTAAGGAATCTTAGCGGCATTTGGAATCACTTTTCTGATTTAGTGTTGTTTGATGGATTTGTGAAGTAGTTTGAGCGTAAGGTATTACAGTTTTTGTATTTACATTTTAGTTAAAGTACCAATGATTGTCATGAAATTTTTCCTCTGCATCTGACCCATCCCCTTGTTCACTCCCTGGGAGGTGAGGGGAGCAGTGAGCAGCAGCGGTGGGCACGCCCGGGAATCATTTTTGGTGATATAACCTCCAATTCCAACCCTTGATGCTGAGTACCAAGCAGGGAGGTAATGGGTCCCATTTTTATAGCCTTTGGTATGACATGGCCGGGGTTTGAACTTACAACCTACCAATCTCAGGGCGGACACTCTAACCACTTGGCCACTAAGTAGGTTTTATTTTTTACTATTTCCTCATTTTCATTCCAGTTTTAGTTACACAAATAGTAAGAATAAAAAGTATATTTTACTTCTGTATCATTAAAATGCTTTAGTGCTACAAAGTAAGGGAAAATTCTAAATAGTCAAAGCACATATTTATTATAAAAAAAAACAACAAAAATACTTTCATTGTCAATATTTCAGAATAATTCCCAACAATGGAGTAATATAGGGGTACATTTAAATGCTGCATGGACATTCCTTGATTTAGAAAGCGGAAAAAAATGAATGGATGGATGGCAATTTGAGTACCTTGAAGGTAGAAAGGTGCTAAACAAGTATAACCAATTTAACATAACATTAACTGAGAGCATAATATATCAAAAGACTTTAACAATCCATCCAACCATAATTTGTGGTGTTTTTTTTCATCAGAATTAAGTGGATTAATGGCTACAATGAGCATGTTGTGCTCAGCAGCTTTCACCAAGCGGGGGGTTGAAGCACGATACTGATAAAGCATTTTCCTTGGGGCCACATGTGCCTCCCAGGGGGACCTGCTCCACTATTTAAGAAGAACTGCACTAATGTAAACAATACGTTTTTGATAAAAGCTCTGCCTTAAAGGCCTACTGAAATGAGATTTTCTTATTTAAACGGGGATAGCAGGTCCATTCTATGTGTCATACTTGATCATTTTGCGATATTGCCATATTTTTGCTGAAAGGATTTAGTAGAGAACATTGACGATAAAGTTTGCAACTTTTGGTCGCTAATAAAAAAAACTTGCCTGTACCGGAAGAAGCAGACGATGTGCGCGTGACATCACGGGTTGTGGAGCGCCTCACATCCAAACATTGTTTACAATCATGGCCACCAGCAGCGAGAGCGATTCGGACCAAGAAAGCGACAATTTCCCCATTAATTTGAGCGAGGATGAAAGATTCGTGGATGTGGATACTGAGAGTGAAGGACTAGAGAAAAAAAAAAAAGACAGGGCAGTGGGAGCGATTCAGATGTTATTAGACACATTTACTAGGATAATTCTGGAAAATCCCTTGTCTGCTTATTGTGTTTCTAGTGTTGAAGTGAGATTATACTGTCGTACCTAAAAGTCGGAGGGGTGTGGCCACGGGTGTGTGCGGAGGAGGCAAGAGAGTCGCAGCTGCCTCTTTGACAGATGCACGAGGAACGACGTAAGATCCGCTCATGTCTACGGTAAGAGTCGACTTACTACCACAATTTTCTCGAAAACTGCTGGTGGACATGTGGTCGAGAACCATGTTCGCTTGACCGCTCTGTTCCAAAGTAAAGCTTCACCTTCGGGAATATAAACAAGGAAACACCGGCTGTGTTTGTGATGCTAAAGGCAGCTGCAATACACCGCTTTCCACCTACATCTTTCTTCTTTGACGTCTCCATTATTAATTGAACACATTGCAAAAGATTCAGCAACATAGATGTCCAGAATACTGTGTAATTATGCGATTCAAGCAGACTACTTTTAGCTGGGATCGGGCTGGAAAAAATGTCTGTTACAATCCGAGACGTCACGCGCACTCGTCATCATACCGACGTTTTCTACAGGACACTTTGCGCGAAATTTAAAATTGCAATTTAGTAAACCAAACCGGCCGTATTGGCATGTGTTGCAATGTTAAGATTTCATCATTGATATATAACAGGGGTCACCAAAGCGGGGCCCGCGGGCACCAGGTAGCCTGTAAGGACCAGATGAGTCGCCCGCTGGCCTGTTCTAAAAATAGCTCAAATAGCAGCACTTACCAGTTAGCTGCCTCTATTTTTAAAATTTTATTTACTAGCAAGCTGGTCTCGCTTTGCTCAACATTTTTAATTCGATGAGAGACAAAACTCAAATAGAATTTGAAAATCCAAGAAAATATTTTAAAGACTTGGTCTTCACTTGTTTAAATAAATTCCTTTATTTTCTTACTTTGCTTCTTCTAACTTTCGGAAAGACAATTTTAGAGAAAAAAATACAACCCTAAAAATTATTTTAGGATTTTTAAACACATATAACTTTTTACCTTTTTAATTCCTTCCTCTTTTTTCCTGACAATTTAAATCAATGTTCAAGTATTTTTTTTAAATTATTGTAAAGAATAATAAATACATTTTGATTTAATTCTTCATTTTAGCTTCTGCTTTTTTGTATTTGTGAAATATTTCTTCAAACTTATTATGATTAAAATTAAAAAAAATATATTCTGGCAAATCTAAAAAATCTGTAGAATAACATTCAAATCTTATTTCAATGTCTTGAATTTCTTTTAAAAATGTTGTTCTGGAAAATCTAGAAGAAATAATGATTTGTCTTTGTGAGAAATATAGCTTGGTCCAATTTGTTATATATTCTAACAAAGCGCAGATTGGATTTTAACCTATTTAAAACATCCATCCATCCATCCATCCATTTTCTACCGCTTATTCCCTTTCGGGGTCGCGGGGGGCGCTGGCGCCTATCTCAGACACAATCGGGCGGAAGGCGGGGTACACCCTGGACAAGTCGCCACCTCATTGCAGGTATTTAAAAAAACAACAAAAAAAAACATGTCATCAAAATTTTAAAATTAATCTTAATCAGGAAAAATTACTAATGGTGTTCCATAAATTCTTTTTTTTATTTTTTCAAAAAGATTCGAATTAGCTAGTTTTTCTATTCATTTTTTTTCGGTTGAATTTTGAATTTTAAAGAGTCGAAATTGAAGAAAAACTATGTTTCAGAATTACATTTTCATTTTTTTCGTGTTTTCTCCTCTTTTAAACCGTTCAGTGAAGTGTTTTTTTCATCATTTATTCTCTACAAAAAACCTTCCGTAAAAGGAAAACAATTGTACGACGGAATGACAGACAGAAATACCCATTTTTATATATCCATCCATTTTCTACTGCTTATTCCCTTTTGGGGTCGCGGGGGGCGCTGGCGCCTATCTCAGCTACAATCGGGCGGAAGGCAGTGTACACCTAGGACAAGTCGCCACCTCAATCACACACATTCACACACTAGGGCCAATTTAGTGTTGCCAATCAACCTATCCCCAGGTGCATGTTTTTGGAAGTGGGAGGAAGCCGGAGTTATCGGAGGGAACCCACGCATTCACGGGGAGGACATGCAAACTATATAGATTTATTTATTAAAGGTAAATTGAGCAAATTGGCTATTTCTGGCAATTTATTTAATCCCTTCGCATTAATCAGTACCCAGGAAGTAGCTCTTGGTTTAAAAAAAATTGGTGAACCCTGATATAAACTATCAGACTGCGTGGTCGGTAGTAGTGGGTTTCAGTGGGCCTTTAAATCACTGTTGGGTTGCGTGTGTAATGTGTGGGGATGTAACACAATACTCCATAAAGCGCTAAACCCGGTGTGTAATGCTCTTAGCAGGATTTTAACAAACAATGGCTTTTAGGCTGCACTTTTCAATCTGTGCAGGCCGTCTGGACTCATTGTGACGTCACAGTGTTCCACGCACACCATCTGCTTGTCGTATTAGCGGCGGCTTTAACCCTTCCACAATCCCTCCTGACTCCTTTCGCCCTCTAGTAACTGCGTTTTTTTGTCACCGCTGCCTATGAAATATAGTAACATTACAGTTTTTTTGATTTTTTTTAAACCATAGCTGTGTTTGTTTGCCTAGTAACGTCACCGCCCCGAATTCGCGGTCCTACTTTTTTAGTTGGGAGCTCGAGCGGCGGGGAGAAGTCATCCAAGATGCTCTCCCTCGACACCCCGACGCTCCTTCCTCGTATGCGGCCGCGTTCCGGGTCGTGTTTGAAACATTGGTGCTGTTAAGGAGAGCAGAAGATGAAAACTCCGCCGAACGAGGAGCTGAAACCGCCGAGTAAGTCCCGACTCCGCGTCGCTCGTGGTTAGCTTCAAGTTAGCTTCATGCTAACTCGGTCGTTTGACTGTAGCCAAAGTGAAAAGTAACCCCACTCGCTTTAAATGGAACACGTTCAAGGTTGTTTTTACTTTAAGTTTTCGGCTGTGTGCGTGTGTTCCGTGCAGTTTTATGTGTTTTCCCCCATTTGAAGTTTACAACCTCCTGATAGCCAACAATGCGTTGCCATGGCGACCCCACCGAAGAGACAGGTGTCCGAGACCACCGCCACAAGATGGAGACATATTTGATTCAGTTGAGCTAATCCTGTGTTTTCTTCCTAGATCGGACTCCAGCAGGATGTCAACATCTGGCAGTAAGTCTTCATTTTTAAAACTAATAACTCGGGCTGTGAATCTTTGAGGCATCTAACGATTCGATCCGATACCTGGGTTGACAATTCGATTCAGAATCGATTCAAATAGATTTTTGTATTTTGATATAACGGTAATGGCATTTTTGAAAGCGGGTTACAGGTTATAGAAGCTCCTTCAGGATAGCCTAAAATGTCTACATATATATATATATATATATATATATATATATATATATATATATATATATATACACACACACACATGTGTATAAATATATGTGTGTGTGTATATATATATATATATATATATATATATATATATATATATATATATATATCCATCCATCCATTTTTGTACTGCTTCTCCCGTTCTGGGCATTTTTGAAAGCGGGTTACAGGTTATAAAAGCTCCTTCAGGATAGCCTAATATGTCTACATATATATATATATATATATATATATATATGTGTGTGTGTGTTTATGTATATATATATATATATATATATATATATATCCATCCAGTTTTCTACCGCTTCCCCCATTCTGGGTCGCAGGGGGTTGCTGGAGCCTATCTCACATGGGCGGAAGGCGGTTTAGACCCTGGACAAGTCGCCACCTCATCACAGATATATATACCGTATTTCCTTGATTAGCCGCTGGGCATGTAATATGCGCCTGCCTTGAATTACTGACGGGTCAAAATTGCTCCCTAAATTTATTAGCGCATGCTTGCTTTTACCGCCAGGCCAAGTTCGTGACGTCACAGGTGACGCTTCCCCTGTCATCTTTTTCAAAATGGTGGAGTTTTTTATTTTTATTTTAATATGTGTAAACCAGGGGTCTTGTTCCACAGCCATACAGATCACACTGATGGTTGTGATATAAAACAACTTGTCTTTAACACTCTTACTAATATGCGCCACACTCTGTGAACCCACACCAAACACATTTCTGGAGAACATTGGCTCTGTAACACATAAACGCAACATAAGAATTACCCAGAATTCCAATGCATCCATGACTCTTTGCTATATTATACACCCAGCTAGCATAAATTTTTGGGGTGATGATTCAGTTCAGAATCGATCCTCCATCAAATTAATTCTCACAAAAAAACATTTATATAACTATTTTAATAGATTTTAGAAAATTATCTTTAATTTTTTTAATAGATTTTTTTAAAATTCTCAATTGATTTAGAATTGGGATAACTCAGAATTTTGATTCGGATGTGATTCTATTTATTTTTTTAGTGCACGCCATTTAGGGGGGGTGAATCTATCTATCTTTCTTTCTTTAGTTTATTTCGAACATGAACACACTTACAGCATAACACATCACACAATTTCCTATCATTTCACTTTACATCATGTCCGAAAAAGAGTAGAAAGAAGCAAAGCTTATTTACAACAGTGCTTGATGTCATGTTTGCACGTCCCTAAACCTGCGTGTATTTGTTGTTGAACCCTAGTCGGGCTCCTCACCCGGCAGGCCCGTCAGCAGCACCAGCAGCGTCTCTTAGTCATGAACTTGCATCTGTTGGCCAACCCTGGAGACTCTCGGCTGCTGCAGCACAGTCTGGACCGTCTTCTCCGCTGGCTGTGCCCGAGTCTTCACATCTTCCACGTGTCCGAGAGGGCCTCGCCTCATAGAGGCTGTGTTCGCACCTGTCCTGCAGCTGGTACGTACAGTCTGCCGATCAACATCTAGATCTGACCTGAGCCTGACAAACTGTGAACAAGGAATAAATGCCCTTAGACTAATTACAGAAGGAAGGATCTCGAGCTGGGATTCTCAAACTGTGGTACAAGGGCTACATCTAGTGGTACGCTAAAAAATCACTTAATTGATAAAGTTCAATTAAGTATTAAGTCCAGAGACTTAGTTCCTGAGTTTGTAAACAACAACAAAAAATGTGAAAATCAAAATATTGATTTACCAACTGCAGTATCGACAATTTACGCCTCCCTTTTAGTATTGTTAGTCGATATTTGTATCGATGCACCCACATTTGTTTACGTTCTATAGTGCTAGCTTGCTGTTAACAGTTAACAGGGCTTATTGGATCCTACAATATGTAGTGTAGCATGTTTGACTATTTCTCGTCTTCCAGTGATAATGCTACTTGTAAGAAACAGTTCATGCTGTCATGGAGCAGAGGACTGCTGACATATGAGTACAGAGGGAAAGGGATTCATATGGCCAGTGTTACTGTTCGAACTATGCATAGTCTTACAGTGCCTTGTTTTTGGTGAATACTTAGGCCTATTACGCTACTGTATATTTATGTTGGTCATCATGGTTTTACTTGGAGAGCCAGGTTTTTTTCTGAGGAAAAAAAGTTTGAGAACCACAGATCTCGAGAATGGTTGTCACAATCTCATTGTCCTATCTAGTCTGCAGCTTTTGTATTATTTCTCACTTGAGCTGTCCTATTTAGTCTTTAAGCATGAACGCAGTCATAACTGATGTCTTAGAACTTGAAGACGTCTCACCTTGTCACCAAAGCTATCTATCAGCTTATGCTCAAAGACTAGATAGAGCAGCTCTATTATCGTTTCAGACTAGAACTGTCCTATGCCTGTAACTGTCCTCTCTAGCTGCTAACGGTTGTGCTATCTAGTCTACAACTTTTTTATTATTTGACTAGAGCTGTCCTATCTAGTCTTTGAGCACGAACCCAGTTCCAACTGGACTGTTCCCGTTGTCTGGGAAAACGGTTCAGGTGCCCCTCCCCACCACCCCAGGTTTCATCCGTCCATGGTCAAAAACTAGATAGGACAGACGCAGTTTCGTCTCAGACTGGAGCGGTCTCCACTTTTCAGTGTACAATTTATTGTTATTGATTCAGCAGTCCCTTCTATCAGTTGCATTGTTCTTTGCCCAGGCTCGCCGTCTGTGGCCATCACCTTCTTCCTCCATGAGGCGTACGGAGAGGAACGCATCCTCAAAGTCCTGGACTTCTTCCAGCGGCCACCCTGGCAGTATCATCACGCCGAGAGCGGCGGGACAGACGGCTCGCCTGTCCAAGCCCCGCTGCGGCCCTACCTGCTGCCCGGCCGGGACTTCTACAGCCTGGGTGCGGGGATGCCCGTGTGGGGGGTCCGGCCCGTGCACTGCGGCGGGGAAGTCCTTCGTGTGACGCTGTACAGCGGCTACGACAACTACGAGGACGCCGTGCGCTTCTACGAGACGGTGCTGCAGCAACGAGCCGAGGAGCAGAAGACGGGCTTCTGCTGGTTCACCCTTCATGCTGGCAAGTCCGCACATTCCTCGCCCACTTTGACGAGGTAGTAAATGTCCTCACATCCCCCCCACGCAGAGCCGGGACTCTGCCTGCAGCTGGCACTGAAACAACTGTCAGTGGGCGTGCGAGTGGAGCCGTGTAACTCCACTGTGCTGCAGTTCGGCGTGGAGGAAATGGGTCAACTGGTCCCTCTGCTGCCCAACCCTTGTACGCCAATCAGCAGCTCTCGCTGGCAGACGGAAGACTTGGATGGAAACAAGGTCCTCTTCCAGGTACTGTAGGAGTTGTTTTATCGATTCTCAATGAAAAGTCTTGAAGGGGGACAACTATACACAATATTGATGATATCAATCTGGCCAACGATAGCTTTTATATACTATGGTGATATCGTGATAATGCATGTTGATGACACATTCCAGCTGCGTCCCGCGAACACGTCCTAAATGCAATGTAGCGTCCCTGCTAGCGGCTTCTCAGTGCAAACTTAGAGTAGGAAGGGGATTAATATGGACCTATTAGTCAGGTTTTACCTGACACATGAAACGTGACAAAAATGGGGCATGCGCTATCTACATTAGCCGCCAGACAGCAGTAGAATGTCGAATATCCTAAAATGTCAATTTAAACTTTGACCACAGCATCAGTTGCTATGTAGAGTGGCGCTTTCCATCATTTTCAGCAGACTGTTGCAATGATTAACCCGCACAAAGCAAAATCCATTCAGGGTTGTGGCCATATGAATCCCTTTCCTACTGTACACATACATCAGCAGTCCTCTAGCTCCATGACAGCATGAACTGTTTCTTACATGTAGCGTTATCACTGGAAGACGAGGAATAGTTAAACATGCTACTTTACATATTGTAGGATACAATAAGCCCTGTTAACTGCTAACAGCAAGCTAGCACTATTGAATGTAAACAAATGTGGGTTGATCGATACAAATATTGACTGTAATGATACCAAAAGGGAGTCGTAAATAGTCGATACTGCAGTAGTTACATCAATATTTTAATTTTCACAGTTTTTGTTGTTTACAAACTCAGGAACTAAGTCTCTGGACTTAACACTTAATTGAACTTTATCAATTAATATTTAATTGATATTGTTACACTGTCATCCTCGGTTTTGTCTGATTATAATTGTGATCAGAAATGTCATCTTTTTATGATCTTAAAGTTTAAAATATCAGTATCAGCACTGGTATGACCAATACTTACCCTGTAACTACTTTGTATTGGATCCATGACCACATATGTAATATTTTCCGAAACTAATGTAAAGTATCAAACAACAGAAGAATAAGTGATTATTACATTTGAACAGAAGCGTAAATAGATCTGTTACAGCAGAAAGTAAGCAGATATTGACAATAAAGTAGCAAGTACATTAATAATAGTTTGGAGAAATTAGGCTCGGAATGGTCCCCACTATGGACTGGAATATCAGTATTATGTTAGATCCACTATGGACTGGACTTTTACAATATTATGCTAGACCCCTTCAACGAGGATGTAGTTGTGGTTTGTGCAGCCCTTTTGAGACACTTGTCATAGGGCTATATAAATAAACATTGATTAATTGATGTTACCGCATATATCAACAGCCAAATTAGGGGCCTTTGTAACCCATTTTGAAAAACTTATATTATCATCCATCCATTTTTACCGCTTAACAAGTCGCCACCTCAGTGGCCTTGTGGTTAGAGTGCCCGCCCTGAGAGCGGTAGGTTGTGAGTTCAAACCAAAGACTATAAAATTGGCACCCATTAACTCCCTGCTTGGCACTCAGCATCAAGGGTTGGAATTGGAGGTTAAATCACCAAAAATGATTCCCGGGCGCGGCCACCGCTGCTGCTTACTGCTCCCCTCAACTCCCAAGGGGGAGAACAAGGGGATGGGTCAAATTTCACCACACCTAGTGTGTGTGTGTGTGTGTGTGATAATCATTGGTACTTTAATCTATCCATCCATTTTCTACCACTTGTCCCTTTTGGGGTCCCTGGAGCCCATCTCAGCTGCATTCGGGCGGAAGAAGGTGTACAAGTCACTGGACAGAGAAGGTGTACAAGTCACTGGACAAGTCGCCACCTCATTGCAGGGCGAACACAGATAGACGGACAACATTCACACACTAGGGCCAATTTAGTGTTGCCAATCAACCTTTCCCCAGATGCATGTCTTTAGTTATCATTTATATGCTAAATATTAAATTGTGATATGTAAATGTATTGCAGTAGGCTGCAATACATATGTTATGCCATATTGCCCATCCCTATTGGCCACAACTTTGCAATACTTCAGTCACACTACCATACACTATTGTGATATATTACAGTTTAAAATAAAATGTGTACAATAGATCAGTGGTCCCCAACCACCGGTCCGTGACGCATTTGCTACCGGGCCGCACAGAAATATTAAATTATAAACTAGCGCATTTTCTCTGACTTAACTTTTGCCTGTCCCACTAAATACACCGATAAGCTTGTTAATAGTTGTATATTATCACTCCTGTCTTATAGTACATGGGACAATGCACATTAGTAGACATATAAAATGTTAATGTGCCAGATTGGAGCTAATTTGTCAGCTGTTTTTATCTGCCACAAGTAGAAAGCCAGGTCCGTGAAAATAATGCATACATTAAACCGGTCCCTGGTGGAAAAAAGGTTGGGGAACCCTGCAATCAATCAATCAATTCCTTTATTGTCATTGTCATAAATAACACTTAAGTCATACATGTCAACGAGATTTCGTTTGAGCTTTGTCCAGCGGCATAGAAACGGCATTGATGTGCAGGTTGACAATAGTTTAGAGTTTAGCTTAGCATTTGTCTATGAAAACGCGTATAGAGGGACGTGGGTGGTGGGAACAGTCAGATATGTGATGGGTGTTGCGTTGATGCTGCAGCAATGCAATGTCCAGAGCACAATTATTGAGGTGGTGAAGAGGGAGGTAATAAGATGGTCAGGGGCAGTAAAGGGGCATGCTGTTTTTTTAGCAGTCTCACAGCCTAGGGATACAGACTGTGAGACATTCTGGTGGTCCTGGCGCGAATCGATCTACAGTATACCTCCTTCCAGAGGGTAGCAGGTTGAAGAGGCCATGTGCTGGATGGTATCTAGATGACAGTAATAATTCATTGGAAAACAGACTCAAAAAATGTCATTTAAATATTCCATTTATTGCAATTGTACAGAAATTTAAATGTAAAAAAAACAACAAGAAAAAACAGTGTACTGCTTTGCTTACCAAGACCACACAGCAAGGTACTGTAGCGGTATGGCCACACTTTGAAGAGCACAGGTGGGGAACCAGTCCTTAATCAGGCCAAAATGTGACAAATAAATTAAAAAGCGATATCATATTTCTAAATCAATATTTCCCCCTCCTCTAGTGCAATAGGTATATTACCAAATTAAAACCTCAAAGCAATGTGGAGAAAATTCTGCCTTTAGAAAAATACGTTTGACTCGTCAGCCCACCTCTCTGGGGTAGGTTGCAGCACACCCATGACTCAATATGATAAGCCTTAGAAAACCTATAAATGGACGGACATTTTGTACACCCTCCAACGTGGAGAGTGACCACAATGATCTACCAAAACCCTGTTGGAATATATTGTGGTGGTCACTGTTAGCTGGCAGGATATATGAGTACATATAAACAGTGACTGTAAAGGGGCGGTATAGCTCCGTTGGTAGAGTGGCCGTGCCAGGAACCTGAGGGTTCCAGGTTCGATCCCCGCTTCCGCCATCCTAGTCACTGCCGTTGTGTCCTTGGGCAAGACACTTTACCCACTTTCTCCCAGTGCCACCCACACTGCTTTAAATGTAGCTTAGATATTGGGTTTCACTATGTAAGAGGGTTTCGAGTCACTAGAGAAAAGCGCTATATAAATATACTTCACTAATCACGTCATATGCTGCTTTCTACAAAGTTGCACAACAAATGTCTAAAGGTCAACCATTAAAAATGAAGTTTATACAGCAGTAATGGTAAACTTACAAATAAACGTCATATTTGTATTGTCAAATCTTGAATTAATCAAACATGAGTCAGCAAATTGATCCAAATTCTCCGTATTAACACAAAAATAATGGAAATAGAGCAGTGAGGTCACATGACAGCCATATGTTGGCTGCGTGTACATTAAGTGTTAAGTTTAGTTACTTATCTGGCTTCATCCTAATCTCCTCCCCTCCTTCTGTGCCGCAGGTGAAAACCCCAGTTCAGCCTAGGCGACCTTTGACCTGCGCTTTCCCGCTTAGCTGCCCCAGCGTGTCTCCGCGAGCCGTGCAGCTGAAGAGTGCGGGACTCATCAACCCGAGTCTGTCGCCGAGCAACCTCATGGCCCCCCCAGCCTGGCAGAACCACAGGCATGGTGAGCAAGGAGATGAAGTTGTGTGTGCATGCAGAATGGTGGCAGGAATAAGTTAAAGTTGTATATACTTAGCTAAAATGGTAGCATGAAAAGTTAGAATGCTAACAGTCACATGGTGGCATACTTTTAAGATAGGTTGAAACGTACATAATTAGGTAAAATGCTAACAGTTAGAGAGAACAGTTAGCATACTTCTAAGATGGGATCAAGTAAAATAATCCATACTTATTAGGTTGAAACGTGCATAAAACAATAGCTTGCTAACATCAGCTCAGTTCGCATTCTTCCAAAATCCATGACTATTTTTAGTGAAAACATATAGAATTAGCTAAAATGTTAGCATGCTATATTTTGAGTGCTAACAGTCATGATGGCCTACTTCTAAGATGGCACCAAGTAACACAATCTATAATTATAAGGTTAAAACGTACATAAGTAGCTAAAATTCGAGCATGAGAGCTGTAGGCATACTTTCAAGATGATGCCAAATAAAACCCATGAATTTCAAGTCAAAACATATAAAGTTTGTTACAATTTTAGTTAAAACATTAGCATGCTGACATGGGAACATTTAGCATATTTCTTAGATGGCACCAAGTAACGAAATACATAATTATAAGGGTAAAACGTACGCAAGTAGCTAAAATGCCAACATAAAACAATAGCATGCTAACATGGAAACATTTAGCATACTTCTAAGATGGGACCAAGTAAAAAAAAAACAATAATTATTAGGCTGAAACATACAGAAGTAGCTAAAACAATAGCGTGCTTAGCAAACTTCTAAAATGGCACCAAGTAACATAATTATTTGGTGCTAACATTAGCATGCTAACTTACTTTAAAGATGGCACCAAATAAATAAAAAATCCAGAAAATTTCATAACTTGAATAAAAGCATGAAAGATGCTATCACAGAAACAGTTAGCATACTTCCAAGATGGCACCAACCAACAAATTCCAAGGTTTTTATGTAAAATGTATATGATTAGTTTGAATGCTAACCTCAAAAGGGACAAGCGGTAGAAAATGGATGGATGGATGGGGTATCATAAGAGCATTTAGCATATTTCTAAAATGGCACCAAGTAACAAAATGCATAATTAAAAAGGTCAAACATACATAAGTAGCTAAAATGCCTACTTAAATCAATAGCATGCTAACATGGAAACATTTAGCATACTTCTAAGATGAGACCAAGTAAAAAAAATCCATAATAATTTGTCTGAAACGTAGAAAAGTAGCTAAAACAATAGCATGCTAACATTCAGCAAACTTCTAAGCTGTCACCATAATTACCTGGTGCTAACATAGGAACATCTAGCTTAATTTTAAGATGGCACCAAGTAAATAAAAAATCCATAAAATGTTCATAACTTAAATAAAAGCATAAAAAATGCTATCATAGAAACAGTTCGCAAAAGTAACGTATTCCAAGATTATTAGCTCAAATGTGTATGATTAGCTAGAATGCTAACATAAGAACAGTAAGCATAGTTCTAAGACGGCACCAAGGTCCATGATTATTAGGTCATGTGCACTTCTGCCCGGGACTCGAACCTAAAAGCCCAGGCTATCAAGTGTATAGCCAGCACTGCTCTTGAGACTGTCAGGGAGTGAGGGTTACACACGTACACACCTTGTCCTCAGTTACACTTGTAAGGTGTCTTGTGACATCTTATTATTGTTATTATTATTATTATTATTATTATGATGAATGTTGTGATGTGCCTGCAGGGCTCCGAGCTGCCAGTGAATCTGCTCCAGAGAAACTTCACGGCGCCGAGAGCCAAGGATCAGGAAGTTGCTGCAGCACACCTCCTGGCAGCTCCTGCTACTCCTCGCAGCGCAGCAGCCCCGCCCCCCCACCCGCCTCACACCCGCCAGACTCCCCTCTGCGGCCGTGTCTCACCCGCTCGCTCTCCCACCTGCTGCTGGAGGAGGACGAGGAGGAGGGGGAGACCAACGTGGACACGGGCATGGCCGTGACCGCCATACCTCGCTCTTCTTCCACGGAGCTTTTGAACGCCGCCGGGCTCGGTGGATCCTCCAGGAAGTGGCGTGGAGGCGCACCGGGCTCCTGCTACGCACACGCAGACAGGACCCGGCCGCCGCCGTCTCACAGGAACATGGCGGAGCAAGTGGAGTTCTTTATTTGAGACGGCCAGTGAGCAGAAGACGTAAGTATTCACTCCCTTCGCACTTTTTTTACCGCCTTGCAGTTTTATCCAACCATCTTGGACTTAAGTTAAATTTAAAGTAGCAATGATTGTCAAATACACACAAGTGTAGTGAGATTTGTCCTCTGTATTTGACCCATCCCCTTGTTCACCCCCTGGGAGGTGAGGGGAGTAGTGAGCAGCAGCGGTGGCCACGCCCGGGAATCATTTTTGGTGATTTAACCCCCAATTCCAACCCTTGATACTGAGTGCCAAGCAGGGAGGTAATGGGTCCCATTTTTATAGTCTTTGGTATGACTCGGCCGGGGTTTGAACTCACAACCTACGGATTTCAAGGCGGACAATCTTACCACTAGGCCACTGAGCAGGTCAACACAATGTCATCCTGCTAACGTCTACCCTTTAAAACATTTATCCCATGACTTCTTTCTCAATTCAGCTCTTCTTTGTGGGCTTCAAACCTTGTCGTAAGTGGCTGATAAGGTTTGATGTGTTGGAGCCTGATGGGGGTTTTTTTTGCCCGTTTGCTTAATTCCAAGTGAAATGGCTGGCAAAATGTTGAGGGGCGCACCAAAAAAATCGATTTACATCCGTATCAAAATTTTTATTTATGCCAATTCAAAATGGATTATCATTTTTAAAAATCCATCCATCCATCTACCGCTTGTCCCTTTTGAGGTTGAAATTGAAGGAACAAATTTTTTATTTTTGAAGAATCAAATTCTAAAAAAAGACTGTTTTAGGCTGAGACCATGCAACCAGATGGATCTTTTCACACCTGTTTTGAACTAGTTGTATTATACTTATTGTAATAAATAACCCATTGCCAGAAAATTGTTGACTGGAATCGTCATCCCAAGAATGGTGTCGTGCTGACTAAGATGAAACAGTGACACAAAGTCCCACGCGTTTGACGCCATGTTTGTTTACATTGAGCGCAGGGGAAGTTTACAGAACCCTCACCCACCCACACTTATTGTAGTGTTTTACCTCCCCACCAAATCAAATCCTTTTATTTTAGTTGATCAGATTCACCGATACTGTATGAAAAAAAGTGCAGCCATACAGACCACAGTATTTCCCACATTTTGTTACATTTTTGTTCTCACAATTCTACACCCAAAATCCCATGTTGACAATGTGAAAAGTTAAAAAAAAAAAATTGTATCATTGAAAAAAGCCTTTTCACATTGTCATTATGGGGTATTGTGTGTTGAATTTTGAGGACACAAATGCATTCAATTTTGGAATAAGGTTGTAAATATAATGGTTAATTATCTAATTTCTAATATTTGCCAATTTTTATTGTGTGTATAATATTTCAACCCGGACATGTTCCTCATGTCTTCATACTAAAACTACATGAATTGTTATTGAAAAGGAGCCTAAATGTTTTGCTGCAACATTTACAGAAATCCATCCTGGAGATTATTAGAGTTGTTTTATGTCCAAATGGTATTGTTTGTATATTTAGAAGTAATATTTGTGCAATTGTAGTTCTGTGGATAGCAAACTTCTTCACACTAAAAGTTAAAGTAACAATTCTTCCTGCAGTATTTGATGTTGGACATGCTAAATGTTCAACTGTGAGACTGAACAAGTGAATAAAATGTCTGCCTCGGCCTCCAAATGTCAAAATGTCTCAGCTGTGTCGTCATCCCTTCATGTGCTTATTGATCAGCCATCGATCAAATGTCGGGCTGATCCATAAATCAGTTGACTTTTCAGCCTTCAACACTTGTGCTGTCTCTTCAAATGTCGTCCATCGTACGTGTTTACATTTCAAATGTGCAAATACAAGAATAAAACGTAATGAAAGCAAAATACTGCACTGTTCATAAGTTAATAGAAAAGTTAGAGCTCCCTCTGCTGGTCAAAGAATGGTATTGCTCCCAGGAAGCTGACCACAACCCATCCAGCTCAGCTCTTTGGCCCACTGACCCACCCGAGTGACTCGCACCTTGTGGGGGTCAAAGGTCCAGTACTGCTGTCCCCTGAACATGTAGAGGCGGCCGTCTGGACGGCTCAGGACCCCATTGGTGCCCCGTGGCACGCCCGTCCAGTCTTTGAGCCTGCGGGGGTAGTAGGGCTCCTGGCGCAGGGTTTGCAGGTTGAGGACAAAGTAGCGCGCGCCCTTGAACAGAACCATGTGACCCAGGGGGGCGTAGTAGAAGGCGCAGTCCGGGCGGCGAGGGAGGCCCGACTCCATGACATGTTTGGGGAAACCTGCGTCCAGGACTCGGCCCGAGTAACGCCACACCTGCCTCCCTGTGGAGAAGAATGGACGTTGCTAGGCCACTATATTAGGAACGCCTGCATGGCAACAGTGTCTCTGTACCCTTGAAGAAGAACCACTTGGCGTCTGGCGGGGAGAAAGCCGCCGCCTCGATGGCCATCGGGAGGTCGGTCCAGGTCCTGCGGAGAGGCAGCGGGCCGCTCACGTCGCCGTCAGCTGATATAGTCCAGTACACGCCGCCTCGGAACACCACCGTCGTCCCGTTCTGGTCTACATTAGACACAATGGCAAGTTAGGACCAAGTAGTGCATTTAAATCAGCCACATCATTAGGTACACTAGTCATTAAAACCTTGAGAGAATATAAACAGTGTTTCACTTGACTTATACAAGTTATTTGTCATTTGTACTCATGAAGTAACTAAAATTATGTTGTACTTAATGGAGTGATGCATGATTTGATGCAGTATCACACACACAACTTGCAGCAAATGAGATGTTTCATTTTTTTTTCTTTACAAAGTGTGCAATTAAGCAGTTTGTCCAGCAGAGGGCGCCAGGCATCTAGCACTGCTATGAAGATAAAGTGACTGCGCTAATTATTGCAAATAAACTATTTTCCCTTTCATTTATGTAGTTTATGGACGGTGTGCACGATACATTATCCACATGGTACAAAATATTTCATAATGTGTACTATTTAAAAACATAGTACAACATTTATATTTAATACAGCCAACCAACCATTTTCAACGGCTTGTTCCCTCTTGGGCTTGCTGTAAACATGTTAAGTATTAAATAAAATAAAAAATATATTAGATTTATATTTAATACATATACATGTATATACAAACATAATTGTATATAGATACATAAACGGGACAAGCGGTAGAAAATGGATGGATGGTGTATATATATATATATATATATATATATATATATATATATATATATATATATATATATATATATATATGCACACATAAATGCAGCCCTTTGAGACACTTGTGATTTAGGGCTATATAAATAAACATTGATTGATTAATAAATATATATATCTGTATATATATATATATATATATATATATATATATATATACACACACACACATATATATACACATACATACCTATATATATATATATACATACACACACATACATATATATAATAATAATGCATTCAATTTATATCGCGCTTTTCTATTGTTAGATACTCAAAGCGCTCACAGAGAAGTGGGAACCCATCATTCATTCACACCTGGTGGTGGTAAGCTACATCTGTGGCCACAGCTGCCCTGGGGTAGACTGACGGAAGCGTGGCTGCCAGTTTGCGCCTACGGCCCCTCCGACCACCACCTATCATTCATTCACCAGTGTGAGCGGCACCGAGCGCAAAGGGTGAAGCGTCCTGCCCAAGGACACAACGGCAGTGATTTGGATGTCAATAGGCGGGGAGTGAACCTGCAACCCTCAGGTTTCTGGCACGGCCGCTCTACCCACTACGCCATGCCATGCGTGTGTATGTATGTATGTATATATATATATATATGTATATATATATATATATATATATATATATATATATATATATATATATGTATATGTATATATATATATGTATATATATATATGTATATATATATATATATGTATATATATATATGTATATATATATATGTATATATATATGTATATATATATATGTATATATATATATATATATATATATATATATATATATATATATATATATATATATATAGGGCTTCACGGTGGCAGAGGGGTTAGTGCGTCTGCCTCACAATACGAAGGTCCTGCAGTCCTGGGTTCAAATCCAGGCTCGGGATCTTTCTGTGTGGAGTTTGCATGTTCTCCCCGTGAATGCGTGGGTTCCCTCCGGGTACTCCGGCTTCCTCCCACTTCCAAAGACATGCACCTGGGGATAGGTTGATTGGCAACACTAAATTGGCCCTAGTGTGTGAATGTGAGTGTGAATGTTGTCTGTCTGTGTTGGCCCTGTGATGAGGTGGCGACTTGTCCAGGGTGTACCCCGCCTTCCGCCCGATTGTAGCTGAGATAGGCGCCAGCGCCCCCCGCCACCCCGAAAAGGGAATAAGCGGTAGAAAATGGATGGATGGATGGATATATATATATATATATATATATAGAGTAAGGTCTAATTTTACTCATGACACAGTAAGGAAGATTGATGCAGACACATTTGTTACTGAATACTTACTAATATGTGTAAGTAATATACAACTATTATGTGTTTGTATTGACAAACATAAAATAATTGGGTACTGAATCCACTTACACTTACTACATATATTTAGCTTGTGTGCTTAGCTGCTGTGTAGCTGCTAGGGAAACAGCCTATAGCCAACCATGTTAACATTTTGTTAGACTTGACTAAAATATTGGAGAACATTTGGATGTTCACTGTCCAACTTCACACAAGTAGATATTAATTTTGCTGATATCAGCTGACAACACATTCATGTCAACACTTGAGTAAGACCATTTAGACTGCACTTAAGGAGGTGAGGTGGTACATAAACAGTTATGACCTCACCAGCAGTGACGGCGTCAAACAGCCCAGACTGGCAGTAGAGAGGGCGGCCATTGTTTTGCCTGTTGAGAACGTCCGTGGACTCCCACTCCTGCAGGGCGGCATGCAGCACCTCACCTGGCAGCCGCACAGCTCGATCACCTGCCGGCTTACCTGGGGAGAAAAAGACTTACTCACTCCATTGCAATAACATATCGGAGACAAGAACATATCTGAGGGATCCGACAGTTTCTACCTGAAAATGAAGTCTCTCTACAGAACTGTGATGCCTTCACTGACACGTTCATTACAGTGATTCATTGGGGCACACAAAATAAATACTTTTTAAAAAACAGTCCTATAATTAACTGCTTCCCTCCATTAAACACATATGGTACATTTTCGAAATACTTAAAATGAAAACAGTTTTTTTTAAATACAATTCCATGGAATGGACAAGCGGTAGAAAATGGATGGATGGATGGAATTCTAATTTTTAATTCTAAAAACAACAATAATCCAATTAGGACTGGATTAATTAAAAAATATATATTTTTTGTGGACAGCCCTACTGTTCATCATATGAACGTGAATCCGAATCGATTTGGTGCTACATGTTGGCCCCTGAACACATCATAAAGCAGCTGGTCTGCCAGAGCACAAGAAGATGAAGCAGGAGGGATCACAGTTGCCGACTTTGCAGATTTATTTAGCGAGGATCCAGAGCAGAGGTCTAAAAACGTTTCTGAGCCAACAAGTCTTTCTTAGTCTCTCTCAGCTGAGAACTAATTTTGTGAAAAAATATCGATTCAATACCATTTTCAAACAGAATTATGATCAGACAAAAAGACAAGATGGCGTTGTAACAATATCAATTAAATATTTAAATGATTTCCTGCTATTTGCTCAGATTTGAAGCTTTTGTTGTTTTTTTTTAAACCTTAGAACCTTCCTGTGTCCAGGGACGTATTTCCTGATGTCAGTTAGTTTGTGACGAACCCCAAGATGCAGAGAAGGAGGCAGGCATTTTGCAGGTAAACATGATTTAATCTTTACATACTAAAACAAGAACAAAACCACAAGGGTACAAACAAAAAGCGCGCACAACTTGGCTATGAACAAACAAACTTGGAAGCAGGGAACAAAAGACAGTAAGCTACAAATACTAAAACAAGAACAAAACCAAAAGGGCACAAACAAAAGGCGCGTACGAGGCGGATAACAAGACTTGGCTAAGAACAAACAAACTGGAAGCAGGGAACAAAAGTCAGTAAGCTACAAATATATCTTACCGCAATTGACACGACACGACAGGTAACAACGACAACAATCCAGCGCAGAGTGGAGGACAAAGCGGGTCTAAAATAGGAGCGGGCTGATTGACACCAGGTGTGGCCAGGTGCCAATCAGCCGCAGCTGAGGGGAAACAGCGTCCAGGGAGAAACACAGGAAACAGACAAAATAATAGCGCTGACAGGAAATGATACACACACAGAGGAAACAAAGACAAATGCAGAGGAAAAAACTAAAACATAGCCAAATTGTCAGGGACAAGCCTGACACCTGAGTTTGGAAACAATACCAAAATGTTTTCATAGTAAAAACAATCGATCTGACAACTACAACTATACTACTTGGTATCGTTACTGTCAATGTATCTTATCGATCCGTCCACCTTTTTTTACATCCAAGAGTTATAGCTTAGTGGTTAGCATATTTTTCTATGGCGTGTAATGTGGCGTCTTTAACTAGTCCTCGTCCTTCAGTGATAATGATACTTGTGAGAAACAGTTTATTGGCTACAATGGAGGCAAGGACTGCTGACTCAGCACTGTGGAGGGACAGCTTGTTGCTGTGAAAATAGCGGGACACGGCGAGCATGTGTCAGCACCATGTGTGGTCAGGACAAACCTAATAAGTATTAAAAACTGCTGTCTGCCATTTAGTTGCCGTATGGTTGAATATATCCAGCCATAAACATACTACTGATTAGCATTTGAGATTTTAATGCCGCTATATTTTGGTATTGACAACGACAACGTTACAATCAAGCAGCTGGTGTGTAATAAGTGCGATACTTGCAGTACATACCCGTTGCGAAGCGCAACATTAGACCAGACCTGCACCATTCAAATGAATGGCAAAGACTACTTCCCGGCATGAGTGTGTACGTTACAATCAAACAGCTGGTGTGTGATAAGTGCGATACTTGCAGTACAAACCCGTTTTGGGGCGCAACATTATACCAGACCTGCACCATTCAAATTAATGGCAAAGACTACTTCCCAACATGAGCGTGTACGTTACAATCAAACAGCTGGTGTGTAATAAGTGCGATACTTACAGTACAAACCTGTTGTGGGGCGCAACATTAGACCAGACCTGCACCATTCCAATTAATGGCAAAGACTACTTCCCGGCATGAGTGTGTACGTTAAAATCAAACAGCTGGTGTGTAATAAGTGCGATACTTGCAGTACAAACCCGTTGTGGGGCGCAACATTAGACCAGACCTGCTCCATTCAAATTAATGTCAAAGACTACTTCCCGGCATGAGTGTGTACATTACAATCAAACAGCTGGTGTGTGATAAGTGCAATACTTACAGTACAAACCCGTTGTGGGGCGCAACATAAAGACCAGACCTGCACATTCAAATTAATGGCAAAGACTACTTCCTGGCATGAGTGTTTACTCAGAAAGGTGAGAAAACAAGAAATACAACTACCATGTTAAATAGTTGTTAAATTTTTGTTGTTGTTTTTTTTACATTTTATTACTATTTGTTACCACATAAACATACATAAAAGTACTAAAAAAGTATTACTGCAGAGCCGGGATTGTCAAACTGTGCTACACAAAGTCAATCCATCCATCCATTTTCTACCGCTTATTCCCTTTGGGGCCGCGGGGGGTGCTGGTGCCTATCTCAGCTACAATCGGGCGGAAGGCGGCGTACACCCTGGACAAGTCGCCACCTCATCGCTGTACACAAAGTCCATTTATCTTAATTAAATATTCAGTGTTACTGTTCAAAATGTGTGTAACGTCACAGCGGCCAAAAATATGAAGTATACCTGGTAAATAAAAACGTCTGCCTTGTTTTTCATGAATACTTAGGCCTACTATGCTACTGTGTTTTATCACTATGCTGGTGCTTGGAGAGTTGAGTGTTTTCTGAGGTGGTTCTTGCTGAAAAAGAAGTTGAGAACCACTGAGTAGAGTACCGGTATCGATGTCAAGTTACCGTGTTGGAAATGTGAAAAGTGTGTCAGATATTTAAAATAAATATGGAGGCCAGATCCTGGAGAACATGAAAATGCCGTAGTTTGGACACCCCTGGCCTTGTGGTTCTTAATTAGTTCCTCTCATGCGGACTAAGGGTAAAAAAAAAAATGTATATTGAGAAGCTGATCATATTTCCTTATTGATCATTACAAACTACTGTAGTTGTTGTGTCCCCCACACTTTACCAGGGACCCTCCCCAGTAGTGTGAAGACCCCAAGGGGTCCGTCTCACCGTAGAGTTGCTGCACGGCCAGGATGTCGTCCCAGCTCATCAGCAGGCGGCGACCCAGCTTCCTGTAGTAAGGCGACATGAGGGCGTGACGCACGGGCGAGTGCTCCAGCCCCAGAGTGTGCCCGATCTCGTGGGCCATCACCGGGAACAAGTTGTGGCCCTTGTGTCCGTTCAGCGTCCACCTCTCCGCCATGTCGAAGTGGGCCTCCCCTCGGCGAGGCAGGAAGGCGTGAGCCAGAGTTCCCCCTGAGGACCAGACCGTGTTACGTGGATCATGCCGTGTTTCTTTTTAGACGACGCCACACTTTGTGTGCTTGTTGCACTTTTACATGTTTACTGGCTGTCCTGATACTTTCTTTGTTGATATTGGACCGATATCAATTTCCAAGGTAGGGAATCTTCAGGCGATTCAATTAGAAAACAGACCTGATAACAAAAATCGATACATATTTATTTATTATGTTGTATAGTGTAATATAGTCTATATCAGGGGTCACCACCAATTGTTTGGAAACAATTAAGGTATGTAAATAAACAAGTACAAAATATTTCTGTGCAATAACTAATTTCACAAAGTATATGTCTGCCTTTTATAAGCCGATGAAAGTAATATTTGGGGAAAAATTATTTCTAAAAAATTTAGTGGGTGTGGCTTATATAGTCTGTAAATATAATAGCCTTTTGTTGAAGTGTACAAAGCATTTATACTTTTCTTGTTTCACTACTTCGATATTTTATTTTAAATACATAAATAATTGATATTTGGATATTTGGACGTCCATCGAAGATTCGTCTACATTCTAATCATAATGTATCTGCCGTTTCTTTTCTTTTTCTTCTATGTCCCACTCTCCCTTGTGGAAGGGGTCCGGTCCGATCCGGTGGCCATGTGTATCGGCTGGGGACATCTCTGCGCTGCTGAACCGCCTCCGCTTGGGATGGTTTCCTGCTGGCTCCGCTGTGAACGGGTCTCTCGCTGCTGTGTTGGATCAATTATAGATTGAACTTTCACAGTATCATGTTAGACCCGCTCGACATCCATTGCTTTCCTCCTCTCCAAGGTTCTCATAGTCATCACTGTCACCGATGTCCCACTGGGTGTGAGTTTTCCTTGCCCTTATGTGGGCCTACCGAGGATGTCGTAGTGGTTTGTGCAGCCCTTTGAGACACTAGTGATTTAGGGCTATATAAGTAAACATTGATTGATTGATTGATTGATTGATTGAGAATCAATCATTTTACCCACTAAGTAAATAATCTGTACTTCCATCCATCCATTTTCCACACCATATCTCTTTCTGTACTTGTCAGAGTAAATTGAATGCAATCCCTGACCTGGTCCATCGAAGGCGTTGCTGGCCCCGTCGTTATGGTCCCCCTCGTAAAAAGCCAGGCGGATGTCTGCGGCTCCCTCGGGGGCCTCCCGGAACACCAGACCCGACACGTTGCTCCACAGCTGGAAGGCGGCGTTCACCGCCAGTCGCACGGAGCCCGGAGACAGGTGGCTGGGCCAGTTGACTATGTGGTAGGCCAGGTGGTGCTTGTACCACTTGTCCGCTACACAAACACAGGTGGAGGTGTCAGGAAGCAGAAATCACACTGTGATGGTAATAAGGATGCAATGTTATGCAGAGGTGTACTTATAACACTTTTATAGACAAACAATGTTATGCAGAGGTGTACTTATAACAATTTTATAGACAAACAATGTTATGCAGAGGTGTACTTATAACAATTTTATAGACTATAGATACTATTTATTAAGGTTAGAAAATTAATACATAACCAAAACATAAACTGTTTTGGTTATGTATTTGAGTGATTTTGCCACAGCTTTTGATCGCCGTTCTCCACACCTGCTCTTAATTAGCTGCCTCTGCTCACCAATCAGGAGGAGTTTATGTGTCCAGGTTGGCCTCCTTGTCACACTGCTTTTTGTGTTAACAGCAGAGGAGTCCAAACTTTTCCCACCAAGGGCCGCATAATGAAAAGTGGAATTATGCTTGGCCGAGTTTGATATTTTATTAAAAAAAAAATTAAAATAGATATTACATATATTTAAAGTCAGAACTTTGTGTCAGCGTTTTATTACAGGCAACTAAGTTTGTTAGTAATGATTGGAACATTTCCGATTTTTCTCATTACTTACCAATTTGTTCGTCTTTTTTCTTTACCCTTTGTTGTTTTACCCCCTGTATAATTATAATAATAATAGGACACACACCCAGTGTGTTGAAAATTCCACCTGTACGAAAATGTTAATGTTCAGTTCCACATTTAACAGTGTTTATCATTGTTTTCAAATTAAATAATTAATAAATTTGTATTATTTTTATTTTTGAATTAACAAACTAACCATTGTTTATATTCTTATTTTATTTTATTTCCAGCAGTTTAAATATTTTAAATCAGGGGTGTCTAAACTTTTTCCACCAAGGGCCACATACTAAAAAGGGCAAGTATGCAGGTGTCATTATGATATTGTTTTATAAAAATGTTTTTAAAAAGAAGATAAAAATACATACATCTAAACTAAACTAACCTTGGTCTTATAGGTGAATATAATTATAATAATAAAAATATTATAATATATAGGTAAATATATTAATATTAAGTATTAGTTTAAAAATGTCATCTTTTTCTCATTACATTCCGATTATTTTCTGTTTTCTTACCGTTTCTCATTGTTGTTTTTTCCCCAACAATATGCTGTGGGCCAACAAAACTCGCCGCTGTCATGACTTGGACTATGGGATAGTTTGTTTTTCCAATGCAAAGGATAGTTGGCACGAGCGAGACGTGAATGTAAGTACATTTTTATGTATATACTAAAAAAGGCAAACAAAGGAAGCAAAACAAAAGGCGCGCACGAGGGCGGAGAACAAACTTGACTAGACAACAAAAACTAGCACTATGGCATGACTGTACAAACAAACAAAACTCAACAACTGCGACATAACAATAATCCAAAACTTACGTGGCATGAGCGGGAGGGAAACTAGGCAGGGCATGGCATGGAGGCAGTTGAGGTATATGAAGCTGCCAGGCTGACTACCTGGTAACTGTGGCTTAAATAATAGCTATGATAATTATTAACAGGTGTGAGAACTGAGGACAGGGTGGAAATTAATGAGTTGCTATGGAAATAAGAAAAACAAGGAAGTGCAGGAACAAGAACTGAATGTCCAAAAAACCAAACCGAACGTGACCAAAATGACAGCCGTGAATGGCCCCCACTTTGGACACCCCCGGTCTACAGGGACTAATGTTGGTTTGCCTGCCTAGTCTTAATTTAAATATACATTCTCATCTTTGCAGTTTGCCTGCCATTTCTGCATCCTGGGATCACGCCAACAGCAACCATACGCTAAATGATAGAAACTGGCACCGGCCACAGTCTCAAATGTTTGTTAGACAACCAACAGTCTTTAACACAACATGTATTGATATTTTACAGGGCAGATTTGCATCATATATGAAAAATATTAGCCTGTTTCGCCACGATGTTGTCAGGTGGAGTCACATGTTGCAAACTAAAACCACACACAATCCCTGAAAGCTGACAAAATGGCTCAGCTGAGAGTACATGCGTGACTAAATAGCTCACTTTAACACACTGCTGTGGTTTCTCTGCTTACATTTCAGCCCCAAACACGCCGATCGTACGTTTGTTTGCGTGTACACAGAGAGGGGAGGAAATGCATTCAGATGCCTTTTTTTTTTTTTTTTGTACTGACAGAAGTAAATCATTTAGTGTACACACAGGAATACACAACACGGCAATCTGCAAACACACAAATGGCGTCCGGCCATGCAGCCCAGCTCGCAGACAGAGAGGCTGCGAGGCAGGAAACAAGCGTTGGGGACCATTTAGTGCGAAACGTAACGGCTTTTTTTGAAAAGTCATGAAATAACTATAACAGAGCCAAAATTGTATCATAATGGCAGCTGCTAATTATTAAAGGTAGTCAAGTCAGGAGAGGAAGTTTTGTGTTGGAGAGCAGGTGTGCGGGTTAAACCTGGCTTTGGTTAGAAGTCAGGATGTCAAAACTAACCATTTAACTCATGGGATTATAACAAAAAATTGCACAACATCAAGGGTTGGAATTGGGGGTTAAATCACCATAAATGATTCCCGGGCGCAGCCACTGCTGCTGCTCACTGCTCCCCTCACCTTCCAGGTGGTGATCGAGGGTGATGGGTCGAATGCAGAGAATAATTTCACCACACCTCGTGTGTGTGTGTGTGTGTGTGTGTGTGACAATTATTGGTACTTTAACTTTAATTAATTATGTGTTGCTCTAAAACAGGGGTCACCAACCTTTTTGAAACCAAGAGCTACTTCTTGGGTACTGATTAATGCAAAGGGATACCAGTTTGATACACACTAAAATAAATTGCCAAAAATACCCAATTTGCTCAATTTACCTTTAACTCTATTTTATTATTAATAATAATGATATTTATCTTTGTGGAAACACTGATCATCTTAATGATTTCTCACAATAAATAGATATTTTTGATGACATGTTTTAAATAGGTTAAAATCCAGTCTGCACTTTGTTAGAATATATAACAAATTGGACCAAGCTAAATTTCTAACAAAGACAAATAATTTCTTCTAGATTTTCCAGAACAACAATTTTAAAAGACATTCAAAAGACTTTAAAATAAGATTTAAATTGGATTCTACAGATTTTCTAGATTTGCCAGAATATTTTTTTTGAATTTGAATCGTAATAAGTTTGAAGAAGTATTTCACAAATATTCTTTGTCGAAAAAACAGAAGCTAAAATGAAGAATTACATTTAAATGTATTTATTATTTTTTACAATTAAAAAAATAATTTACTTGAACATTGATTTAAATTGTCAGGAAAGAAGAGGAAGGAATTTAAAAGGTAAAAAGGTATATGTGTTTAAAAATCCTAAAATCATTTTTAAGGTTGTATTTTTTCTCTAAAATTGTCTTTCTGAAAGTTTTAAGAAGCAAAGTAAACAAATGAATGAATTTATTTAAACAAGTGAAGACCAAGTCTTTAAAATATTTTCTTGGATTTTCAAATTCTATTTGAGTTTTGTCTCTCTTAGAATTAAAAATGTCGAGCAAAGCGAGACCAGCTTGCTTGTAAATAAATACAATTAAAAAAATAGAGGCAGCTCACTGGTAAGTGCTGCTATTTGAGCTATTTTTAGAACAGGCCAGCGGGCGACTCATCTGGTCCTTACGGGTGACCTGGTGACCGTGGGCACCGCGTTGGTGAACCCTGGGCTAGAATGAATCACAAAAATTATGTATCCATCCATCCGTTTTCTACCGCTTATTCCCTTTGGGGTTGCTGGGGGCGCTGGTGCCTATCTCAGCTACAATCGGGCGGAAGGCAAGGTACAACCTGTGTAAATTTTTTTTTTACATGAATTCATTTTGAGCTCTTTTACATAAGCCCAGACTGGTTACCTGAGAGGTGGTGTGGCTTGATCAGGTCAACGCATATACATATTAAAATTGGCTTCAAAATAAACCCAGACAGGACTTATTATCAGCGGTTCTTAACTTTTTTGACCCCGGGGCCCAACATTTAAGCGTAAAGGAAAACACAGCTTCACCACTTTAGTCATAATTTTTGCACTTGAAAAGCTCCAATGATTTTATCTCCAGACTTGTTTTGTTTAACATTGTCATGACTGCCACAAGTGGTGGTAAAGTGTATTACAACTGAGTACCGCTGTGAACATAGACGCCGCATGGAGCGCTGCTGCCTACTGGCGCTGACGAGACGCGGGGCCGCCATCTTGGAGTGGTGAGCCGCTCCACTCAGTGCAATTCATTTGGCAGGAGCAATGAACTGTCAGCGCATTTAATTCACCTTACCTCACTTAATACCACTGATTTTTACGCGCTTTTTTGTCATACGTGTAGCTATGATATAGGACACATGTTTTGACCTGTTTTATTATTCATAGTTTGCTTAACAGTAATAGAACATTCTTATATGCTATAAGTGACCAGACGTCCCAGATCAAAACTGGGAATATAATCCTTGAGAAAGGGGAAAAAAATATCAGCTATTTTTAATTTGAAGACACAATATGATTAGGTTATTTATACATGCGTGTATCCTACATAAACAATTTATGAATACATTAGATATCTACAGTGTTTCCCACAGGTCAGGCATCTATTTGTGGTGGTGTGGCCCCGGCGATGACCAAGAAGAACGCGGAGTTGGAATATAATTACAACACTTTATGTACATATTTATATACATATTTATATAATATTTACATATTCATATAATATGTTACTACAAGCTCCATTCACAGACTGAGTCCCATTGCTTTTATGAGTGGGTGATCGAGTCAAAAGCCCCAAAAAAATTATAATAATTTATTTATTTATTCTTTTGTGGCGGCCGTAATTCTTTCGTGGCGGGCCGCCACAAATAAATGAATGTGTGGGAAACCCTGATCTATATATCTTAGGGGGCCTATGGATTGTATCTCTGACAGCATAGATTTTATTCTGTCTTGAAACTTTGTATTGATATTTTGTATTACATACTTCCCTTAAATGATCATCCATCCATCCATTTTCTACCGCTTATTCCCTTTTGGAGTTGCTGGCTCCTATCTCAGCTACAATCGGGCGGAAGGCGGGGTACACCCTGGACAAGTCGCCACCTCATCGAAGGGCCAACACAGATAGACAGACAACATTCACACTCACATTCACACACTAGGGCCAATTTAGTGTTGCCAATCAACCTATCCCCAGGTGCATGTCTTTGGAAGTGGGAGGAAGCCGGAGTACCCGGAGGGAACCCACGCATTCACGGGGAGAACATACAAACTCCACACAGAAAGATCCTGAGCCTGGATTTGAACCCAGGACTGCGGGAACTTCTTATTGTGAGGCAGACGCACTAACCCCTCTGCCACCGTGAAGCCCTTAAATGATCATGTTTACAATAATTGTTTTATATGTATTTTTTATGTATGTTGCTTTGGATAAAACCGTCTGTCAAATACTTAAACATAAACATGTATAAACACATATTGTATCGATCCGTTGTGTTGAAGAAGGAGCTGAGCCGGAAGGCAAAGCTCTCAATTTACCGGTCGATCTACGTTCCCATCCTCACCTATGGTCATGAGCTTTGGGTCATGACCATAGGTGAGGATAAGATCACGGGTACAAGCGGCCGAAATGAGTTTCCTCCGCCGGGTGGCGGGTCTCTCCCTTAGAGATAGGGTGAGAAGCTCTGCCATCCGGGAGGAACTCAAAGTAAAGCCGCTGCTCCTCCACATCGGGAGGAGCCAGATGAAGTGGTTCGGGCATCTGGTCAGGATGCCACCCGAACGCCTCCCTAGGGAGGTGTTTAGGGCACGTCCAGCTGGTAGGAGGCCACGGGAAAGACCCAGGACACGTTGGGAAGACTATGTCTCCCGGCTGGCCTGGGAACGCCTCGGGATCCCCCGGGAAGAGCTAGACGAAGTGGCTGGGGAGAGGAAAGTCTGGGCTTCCCTGCTTAGGCTGCTGCCCCCGCGACCCGACCTCGGATGGGCGGAGGATGATGGATGGATGGATGGATGGATGTATAAACCTGAAAGTCTTTATATCAGCTAAAACCACCCATCTGTTTCACTGGATTCAGAATAAAACCAAATTCTCTCTTACCCAACAATGTTAGTATTTGTTGAATATTGTTACTTGAATCTAGACTAAATGTAGACTTGTATAATACTGTACAGCCATTGTCCATCTGATTGTCTAGTTCAGTGGTTCTCAGCCTTTTTTCAGTGATTTACCCCCTGTGAACATTTTTTAAATTCAAGTACCCCCTAATCAGACAAAAGCATTTTTGGTTGAAAAAAATATATATATCAAGAAGTAAAATACAGCACTATATATATCATCAGTTTCTGATTTATTAAATTGTATAACAGTGCAAAATATTGCTCATTTGTAGTGGTCTTTCTTGAACTAATTGGAAAACAATATATAAAAATAACTAAAAAACTTGTTGAAAAATAAACAAGTGATGCAATTATAAATAAAGATTTCTACACATAGAAGTAATCATCAACTTAAAGTGCCCTCTTTGGGGATTGTAATAGAGATCCATCTGGATTCATGAACTTCATTCTAAACATTTCTTTAGAAAAAAATTAATCTTTACCATCAATATTTATGAAACATGTCCACAAAAAAATCTAGCTGTCAACACTGAATATTGCATTGTTGCATTTTCTTTTCACAGTTTATGAACTTACATTCATATTTTGTTGAAGTATTATTCAATAAATATATTTAAAAAGGATTTTTGAATTGTTGCTATTTTTAGAATATTTTAAAAAAATCTCACGCACCTCTTGGCATACCTTCAAGTACCCCCAGGGGTACACGTACCCCCATTTGAGAACCACTGGTCTAGTTAGTTAACATATATTAGCACCCCCCCCCCCCCCCCACCACCACCACCCCACACACATACACAATCTGGACTGTGGTTCTAACTTCTACCCCTGTTGGCTTTTACAATCTTTTATCTTCATTTATTTCAACTTTGTTAAAAAAAAATATGACATTTTTAAATGTAATTAATTTCATTGACAAGCAATTACATTATGGTCATACTGTTGTTTGCTAGCGGCTACGATTTCAGTACTATTGAATATCTTTGCTCCTTCTCAACTCTGTGGTAATATTCTTTTCACAAAATACAACCAATAGTTTGTTAATGTTAAATCTTACTTGTGAAAATAATCCCCAGATTCCTATTTTCAACAGTCCGCTCATTTGAACAGGAAAATGCTGAACACCAGCCCGGCATCTTTGTTTTCTACCTGTCAACAGTCCTCATCACCACTTCAAGATGGCGGCCGAATTTCTCACGTCACAGCAGCCAATGCTACGTCTACTTATAAGATGTCTATAGCTGCGACCACAGCTGAGTAACAGATATTTTTTTGGTGGCCCAACCATGGGTTGAAAAACACTGCTTTTGATAATCCTTTTACCAGGTTTTGGGCAAATATATGATGAAAAAAAAAAAAAAAAAAGTGTATTACATTCTGATGATGAATTTGCATTCGTGTCAAAATCTTGGGATCTTTTTTAAGGATGATTTAAATGATGTCAGTAATTGACTGTGATCATTAAAGATCAATCTAAATTCAAAAGTGTGATTAATCTGAATAAAAACAATTAATGATTAGACTAGTTAGAATGGTCTCTTTAAAGGCCTACTGAAATTAGTTTTTCTTATTTAAACGGGTATAGCAGGTCCATTCTATGTGTCATACTTGATCATTTCGCGATATTGCCATATTTTTGCTGAAAGGATTTAGTAGAGAACATCGACGATAAAGTTCGCAAATTTTGGTCGCTAATAAAAAAGCCTTGCCTGTACCGGAAGTAGCAGATGATGTGCGTGTGACGTCACGGGTTGTGGAGCTCCTCACATCTGAACATTGTTTACAATCATGGCCACCAGCATCTAGATTGATTCGGACCGAGAAAGCGACAATTTCCCCATTAATTTGAGCGAGGATGAAAGATTTGTGGATGAGGAAAGTGAGAGTGAAGGACTAGAAGAAAAAAAAACACGAGGGCAGTGGGAGCGAGTCAGACAGACACATTTACTAGGATAATTCTGGAAAATCCCTTATCTGCTTATTGTGTTACTAGTGTGATTAGATAGTCATACCTGAAAGTCGGAGGGGTGTCGTGACCGCCACGGAGGAGCCAAGAAAGTCGCAGCTGCCTCTTTGACAGCTGCAGGAGGAACGACGCAAGCTCTCCGCTCATGTCTACGGTAAGAGCTGACTTAATACCACCATTTTCTCACCAAAACCTGCCGGTTGACATGTGGTAGGGAACCAAGTTCGCTTGACCGCTCTGTCCCATATTAAAGTTTCACCGTCATCTTTGGGGAATTTTAAAAAAGAAACACCGGCTGTGTTTGTGTTGCTAAAGGCAGCTGCAATCCACCGCTTTCCACCAACATCTTTCTTCTTTGTAGTCTCCATTATTAATTGAACAAAATGCAAAAGTTTCAGCAACGCAGATGTCCGGAATACTGTGTAATTATGCGATAAAAACAGACTACTTTTAGCCGTGATCGGTGCTGGAAGAACATTCCGCGACGTTTTCAACAGGATACTTCGTAGGAAATTTAAAATTGCAATTTAGTAAACTAAAAAGGCTGTATTGGCATGTGTTGCAATGTTAATATTTCATCATTGATATATAAACTATCAGACTGCGTGGTCGGTAGTAGTTTAATTTTCCTGAAGGAACTCTCCTGAAGGAATCAATAAAGTACTATCCATCTATCTATCTAGTCGGTTTTAGTACGCCTTTGAAGAGAGACATTTTGTCGTCTGACGGGATATTTTTAGGATTATTCTCTCGACAAAAATCAGTCAAAAGAATCTGCCAATGCTGAGGGGGAAAAGCCTGTTGAGAACATATGACTGGAGTCCACGGTGCGACGTCGTGAGAGGTCCCAGTGGACATCTGAGAGGCCAGGAAGTCAAAATACACGAGACATTCCAGGACTTCCCTCATGGAAGCAATTACAAAGATGCCCTCTATAACGCCAGAGTGGGTTAGTCTTCTTATCTCAGGCTTTAGGAAGTGTCTGAGATCTGCAGATAACAAGAGTTCTAGTCGGTGGACAAGCTGAGGGATGTGGTCAGTTAGTTGCTGATGTTGAAGACTCAGCAACCATCACTGAGCGTCAGTGACGTGATGGAGACCATTTTAACGAGTTGCCCTCTTTACTAATTATTAACTCCACTCCACAATAGGCTACTTTGACAGAGAGAAGGTCGCCAACTTCTGTGTAAAGTTGCGGTTGAAGTAATGTTTATTTTTGTCCGTGTTGACCAAAGTAGCTTCGGCAGTCTCCTTCCTGCAGTTTGGCAATTTTGCCCAACTTCGCTGATTTATCACCTCGGTTACAGTTTTGCCGTCATGTTTATGGCCTCAGTTTACATGTTGTCTTTTTTTCAATAAAGCAGATTGAGTGTTTTGTGATATACGGCGCTATTTACGGTAAAATAAAAGGACAAAAAAAGGTGTGCAAACCACACAAACGATACTACAAATAGGATCCTCTCTGCTGCACTTTTGAATTTTTTATTTTGCCTTTCATTCACGAGCCATGTAAGACAAGAACTTATTTGTTTACGCATTCTAAATCATAAATAAAGGCTAGCTAAAGTCATCTAACAATGAAGCCAATGGAAGTGGCTCTATTTTGTTTATAAAGTGATGTAAAAAAAGCATCCAAACACCTCCATCAACGTTGTATACAGACACACTATATTGCCAAAAGTATTTGGCCATCCATCCGAATGTAGAGAATCAGGTGTCCTAACCACCTGGCCCGGTGTATAAAATCAAGCACTTAGGCATGGAGACATTTGTGAAAGACTGGGCCACTCTCAATGATTTCCAGCGTGGAACTGTCATGGGATGCCACCTGTTGGGAAATTTCCTCGCTCCTAAATATTCCAAACTCAACTTTATTATAGGAAAAGTGAAGATTTTGGGAACAACAACAACTCAGCCACCTAGTGGTAGGCCACGTAAACTGACAAGAGAGGGGCCCGCGGATGCTGAAGCGCATTGTGCAAATACTTTCTGCACAGTCAGTTGCTACAGAGCTCCAAACTTCCTGTGACCTTCCAATTAGCCTACCTACAGTACGCAGAGAGCATCATAATTCCTCCTCCACCAAATTTCACACTCGGCACAATGCAGCCCGAAATGTAGCGTTCTCCTGGCAACCTCCGAACCCAGACTGGTTCATCAGATTGCCAGATAGAAAAGCGTGATTTATTGCTCCAGAGAACTTGTCTCCACTGCTCTAGAGTCCGGTGGCGACGTGCTTTACACCAGTGATCCCCAACCACCGGGCCGCAGAAGAATTTCTTATTCATTTTTATAAAAAAAAAAAAAAGTATTATTATTATTTTTTTTATTATTAAATCAACATAAAAACCACAATATACAATTACAATTAGTGCACCAACCACAAAAACCTCCCTTTTTCATGACAAAGAAAAAAATGGATTCCCCCCCCCCCCCCGGGCCGCGGGACAAATTATTAAGCGTTGACCGGTCCGCGGATACAAAAAGTTTGGGGACCACTGCTTTACACCACTGCATCCCATGCTTTCCATTGGACTTGGATTTATGCCTTAGATGAAGCTGCACAGCCATGGAAACACATTCCAGGAAGTTTGGAGCTCTGTAGCAACTGATTGTCTTTGAAAGTCTTTGCACTATGCGCTTCAGCATCCCCTGACCCCTCTCTGTCAGTTTACGTGGCCTACCACTTCATGGCTGAGTTGCTGTTGTTCCCAAACTTTTCCATTTTCTTACAATAAAACCCGTAGTTGACTTATAAATATTTAGGAGCGAGGAAATTTCACACCTGGATTTGTTGCACAGGCTCCTGAGTGCAGCCCATTCTTTCACAAATGTTTGTAGAAACAGTCTCCATGCCTAAGTGCTCGATTTTATACACCTGTGGCCGGGCCAAGTGATTAGGGACACCTGATTCTGATCATTTGGATGGGTGGCCAAATACTTCTGGCAATATAGTTGTATGTGTTGGGACCAGAATTTCCCCAATAAGTTTATTTTCTTCAAAACAACACATTCACACTTTAGTCACGCCACTGGGTTTTACTCAGTCCTGTTACCCAACACATTTTAATATGCAACTAGTCACATGGTCCACAGGAAGTTGCATTTATCATACCCGTTTTCTATATATTCAATGGGGGAAGCACAGTGCTGTTATCAAAATTATTATTTTGATTTTTTTTTAAGTTTGTTTTGTTGAATCACTGTAAAGTGTCAACATGTTATTAGCAGGAATATCTGTGGCTATATGTATATATACTTTATGCTAAAAACATACTCCTGTTCCTTTCTGTCTTTTTACACTAGGGGTGTTCAAAGTGCGACCCGGGGGCCATTTGCGGCCCACTGTTCATTTTTTAACGGCCCCACAACACATTCTAAAAATACGATTAAAAAAAGCAACAAACAAATGTGGTATAAAAGAGCAAACAGGTGAAATGTAACAATAAATTGTTGCAATGTTTACTCTGATATTACAAAGCTGCCATGCAGGCTGTTTCTTTAAAAAATAATAATGAATCAAAATCAACATCATTTTGTATTATTGACCAATTCAAGGCTCCAAGTATGTCACATTAAATATTCCACTTTCAGATATTTTTGGGGGAAAATGTTGCATATTTTGTGATTGCCATATAAAAAACTGACCTTTTTTTTAATTTTTTTAAAGTAGGGCCTAAAACGAACAAACAAAAATCATGAACAACAATCAAACTTATAATTTAAAGGATAGATCTGAAGCTGATCTTGAGATTATTGTGCTAAAAGTAAAGATAAAAAAAAAATATATATTTTTTAACACTTAAATGAGTGGAACCCTTTTGGATCCCCAATGATTTTAGTGGGATTTTTTTTGTATTTGTCATTGCTCCAAAAATGTCAATGTTGTTATGAGTTATTGACATTTTTAAGGCTCCAATTATTTTACAATATCAAACATTTCACTTTAAAATTTTATTGGGGGAAAATATACCACATTAGGTGATTATTTTCCATAAAAAAAGCCTGGGTTCTTCTTTGACAAAAAGGGCATACAACTTAAATGTTTGAAACCTTTTTTTGACAGGTATACCTAATGTTGATTGAGAGATATACACTTTGAATAATACAAATAATAATAATAATACTAAATAATGATAATTTTTTTATTTTTTTTTTGACCAAAACCCCCTGAGTGGAGGCCTAAATGTAGACATTTTTTATACATTTATTGTATTGGTTTTTAAATTAAAAAATATCAAAATGGCCCCCGCTCACTTTGATTTTTCAGTGTGTGGCCCTCAGTGGAAAAAGTTTTGACACCCCTGTCTTACACAAATGAGCCATCATCTGCCTTGGAACATCGTATAAAAATAAAACGAAGACATTTTGAGTGGTTCAATATATGAAAAAAACAAAGAAAAGTGGATTTTGTTGGAAATGTTAGATTAGAAGGCAAAGCATCAGTCAATCTTCCACAGATACTGTCAAGCAGACGGATCGACGTGGATGGAACGTACAATTGCACGATGACAAGTAATCGGTGTTGAGGTCACGGCTCTTGTGAAAGCTTCAGCCTCCCACACCTATCAGTCCAGTAGCACTTATCTAAGACGCGGGTAGTGGAATGTCAGCTCTGTAAATATCGGTGGGAACATCCACCACAAGTCAAGGTTTGTTTTTCCAACTTGTTCGGAAGCGGTGCTGTTCATCGCTGCAGCTGGAAGTCGGGGGGAAAAAAAAGCAGAAGAAGGTGTTTTGTTTGCATTTGGCTACAGCTCGCAGCTGCTGGGATTTAAATCCCAGGCAGGCTGAGCGAAGGTTGTTCAAGTGTAACTTAAAACTCTTTGCAGGCACTCATGACTCGCATAGTTTGCATTTTCTATTAGGATTGCATATTGCGTAGAAAACGATATATATCATTATCTACAAATGTCTTCCTTATAATATCTACAATGTTCAGTGACATGTGTGACAATTGTCTGCAAAATGGCTTTTTTGCCGATATCCGATATTCCGATATTGTCCAACTCTTAATTAACGATATCGATATATGCGCCTGCCTAGAAATACTGCCGGATCAAACTCGTTTCGCAAAATAATTACGCATGCTTAGCATTTCGGGCTCCAGTACTCTGGAATGCCCTCCCGGTAACAGTTTGAGATGCCACTACAGTAGAAGCATTTAAGTCTCACCTTAAAACTCATTTGTATACTCTAGCCTTTAAATAGACTCCCTTTTTAGACCAGTTGATCTGCCGTTTCTTTTCTTTTTCTTCTATGTCCCACTCTCCTTTGTGGAGGGGGTCCGGTCCGATCCGGTGGCCATGTACTGCTTGCCTGTGTATCGGCTGGGGACATCTCTGCGCTGCTGACCCGCCTCCGCTTGGGATGGTTTCCTGCTGGCTCCGCTGTGAACGGGACTCTCGCTGCTGTGTTGGATCCGCTTTGGACTGGACTCTCGCGACTGTGTTGGATCCATTATGGATCGAACTTTCACAGTATCATGTTAGACCCGCTCGACATCCATTGCTTTCCTCCTCTCCAAGGTTCTCATAGTCATCATTGTCACCGACGTCCCACTGGGTCATTATTGTCACCGATGTCCCACTGGGTGTGAGTTTTCCTTGCCCTTATGTGGGCCTACCGAGGATGTCGTAGTGGTTTGTGCAGCCCTTTGAGACACTAGTGATTCAGGGCTATATAAGTAAACATTGATTGATTGATTGATTACCGCCGGCTAAGGATTAACGGCGGGTCAAACTCGTTTCGCAAAATATTATTTTTATAAGCGCATGTCTAGAATTTGGGGTTCACGGTGGAAGAGGGGTTAGTGCGTCTGCCTCACAATACGAAGGTCCTGCAGTCCTGGGTTCAAATCCAGGCTCGGGATCTTTCTGTGTGGAGTTTGCATGTTCTCCCCGTGAATGCGTGGGTTCCCTCCGGGTACTCCGGCTTCCTCCCACCTCCAAAAACATGCACCTGGGGATAGGTTGATTGGCAACACTAAATTGGCCCTAGTGTGTGAATGTGAGTGTGAATGTTGTCTGTCTATCTGTGTTGGCCCTGCGATGAGGTGGCGACTTGTCCAGGGTGTACCCCGCCTTCTGCTGAGATAGGCGCCAGCGCCCCCCGCGACCCCAAAAGGGAATAAGCGGTAGAAAATGGATGGATATCAACCGATACCGATATATCCAGTTGTGGAATTAACACAAAACAGCAGCTTGGAATGTTGAGGTGGGGGTAGGGACAGAGTTAGTGCTGCAAGGGGTTCTGGGTATTTGTTCTGTTGTGTTTATGTTGTGTTACAGTGCGGATGTTCTCCCGAAATGTGTTTCTCATAACGATCAACTTCCTTCCACAAGTTCCAATCTTCCTAAAAATGTTCATAGTGGGTCAGGGCACTGAGAAGGACGAGTCTGCAGCTTTAGTTATTTATCATAATCTGTAATGCATTTCTTTCAATATGCATCATAACAAAAAGGGTAGTATTACAAAAATGGATAGATGCTGAGAGTCCAACTTATACTGACTGGTATACAGTAGAAAAAAACTGCAATTAGTTTAGGTAATAATGAGTCAGATATTGGAATATGGGATCCATTATTTAAATTTGTTTTAACTATTAAATGAACTAAAAATACGACTTTGTGCAAAATATTGGACACGGTTTGTTGTGGAAGGAAGTTGCCAAAGACATGCACCTGGGGATAGGTTGATTGGCAACACTAAATTGGCCCTAGTGTGTGAATGGGAGTGTGAATGTTGTCCGTCTATCTGTGTTGACCCTGCGATGAGGTGGCGACTTGTCCAGGGTGTACCCCGCCTTCCGCCCTATTGTAGCTGAGATAGGCACCAGCGCCCCCCCGCCACCCCAAAAGGGAATAAGCGGTAGAAAATGGATGGATGGATGGATTGTCAGGCTTATGAGATGTGATGCAAAAGTAAGTTAGTGTGACACCACTGTTCTTTTTTTTTTTTCTTTTATAAATATCTGTAATGATAATGTCACTGAGAATTTTTTAATCACTGCGCTGTTGAAATTGTTACTAATATTGATACTGTTGTTGATAATATTAATTTTTGTTTCACAACCTTTAGATCAGGGGTCTCAAACTCAATTTACCTGGGGGCCACTGGATGCAGAGTCTGGGTGAGGCTGGGCCACAAGAAAATATTTATTTAAAAAAATGTTGCATGATCCTCAGCATTGTATCCCTTGTGCACCGCAACTTTCTCTGTGCAAATAAGACACGTCGGGGTGCCCCTGTGCTCAACAAAGAAATATTGCATCTGCCATTTTTCCTGGAATTGTCTTTGCTCATCACTAACCTCTCTCTTCACTGCAGCCTTTGAAAAAGACATGTTTGGGGTTGTGGAATATATTTGTATTGAGCCGACGCATGGAGAATAATGATATTTCCGCAATGTGTGTCATTCCGCTTTTCCTCCCTACAGCAACACGGCGGTCGGCGGACAATAGCCGGGAAAAGTGACTGCTCCCGGAGTGTTATCCGGCGCCATATAGAAATATATGTAGTGTTCATTGTGTGAGGCGATGCAAATTAAACAATAAAAAAAACAAATAACGGTTTGAATTGGTCCAGGTTATCGGGGACTGTTATTACTGATGGACAGGTGTCGCGGTCTGACTGCAGCCAGGAGGCACGTAAGAAAACCCTCGTCTCCATGGCAACGTCTCCGTCGCTTTCACTCATTTGCCGCTTTTCCACTAACGCAGGGGTAGGCAACCCAGAACCATTTTGGACCCAAATACCACAACGCTGTCAAGCGGCATTCAAATAAAACTCTCGGGCCGCACTAACATTAAACTCTCATATTAAGGTGGGGGCCGCAAAATGACGTTTTGCGGGACGCAATTGGCCCGCGGGCCGCGTGTCTGAGACCCCTGTATTGTATTGTTTTGTGTCATGTTTGTGTGTCCTGTTAATTGCTCTGTTTATTGCTATTCTGAATGTTGCTGGGTCGGGTTTGGTTTTGGAATTGGAATTGCACTCTTATGTCATTGTTGTGTATTGTTTTCTTGGATTGATTAATAAAAAAAAAATAATAATAATAATAATAATTTGTAATAATTATATTTCCCACATTATAATGCATATTATTTTTTTTAGATTTGTATATATACATATATTTTTTTGATTACTCGTATATTTTCATACTATGTATATATCAATATATTGTATATACAGTATATTGTATACTCAAACCACCAATGATCAGCCCAGGAAAACTTGACTGGATTTCTTGTACTGCATAGTTTGTTTTTTACAATTTCAAACATAGGCCAATCCCAACATGAGTCATATGCCAATCAAGCTGTCTAAATGGCAAACAAGATTGTGACGACATTGTAAATCATTACTCTGTCTTACATATAAAAAGCATATCTCTTGTTGGGTACTGCTACCTTGTGTATTACCCAGCAGACTGGACTTTTTACAGCTTGGAAACATACTGTATGTGCACATATTAGCTCATCACGACTCATAATGCAAATGAACCCATCACATGTCCACAGTCCTGTGTTTGACGCCAAAACAAAGACACAGTTCCATTAGAACAGGCAAAGTTCCAGTGTCGTCATTAGTCAGCCGGCCAGTGGCGTACAGTGAGCGGTGTTTACCAGATGAAACATGTCAGGTACTGACATGAAGAAGCACACGTCAGCCATCGCTGCATTCTCTTTGCGTGACACATAGGAATGCAGAAGCTTTACACATCAGCATAAAAGAGAGAAATTGCTCTTTCCCGAGGCGATGACACCCAATAGCACTGCCAGAAGGCGTGGGGGGGGATTCTGATCAGGGGGCATGAGCTACAATGTTTTCACAAAAGACCAGACCCTCCACGATCTCACAATATTGCAATCGCACTAATTCACGTTAATCCAAAATGATCGATTCTCTGATGCATCACGATTATGCACGGACGAGTCATGAATTAATGGACAAATGTCCAAATATTGATTATTTACGTATGTTAAAAACCTCTAAAGGCTTAGTTGGCCACATGTGTAGACAGCACCTTTTAGCTCGTATTTCCAAAATTGTGTACACTACTGAATTGGCGTCTTATGGCCACTTATGTGGACACTTTATACTGCCATCTGGTGGTGTCAGAAGAGTATAACATACAATGGAATTTGGAAAAAAAAGTGTAAAAGTGCGACTAAGTACATCATATCAAAAGATGATTCTTAGTTTTTATTCTAATTAGAGTCCAATAAGCCCAAATAGCAAAGTGAAATTTAAAAAAGCATGTAAGCAAACAGCTTGGGCCTTAAGAGGTTTTAAAGTACCGAATTTTGCAGACTATAGAGCGCAGCCACTAAATTGTAGAAGAAAAAAGTTGT
The DNA here is from genome assembly GCF_033978795.1 of Nerophis ophidion. NCBI lineage: Eukaryota > Metazoa > Chordata > Actinopteri > Syngnathiformes > Syngnathidae > Nerophis > Nerophis ophidion. The sequence goes on from NC_084623.1 coordinate 48,181,379, forward strand.
CTCCATATATTAGTCGCACCAAACTACAAGTCGTAGATATATATTGTACGTTGTAAAATGTGTTATTTACACACTGTTTCTATACGGTGCCTGATACATGGCAGTAAAACGGCTGATCAAACAAAAAAAAAAATCATTGTCATGGACCCACTATCAGCGGAAGCCAGCTCTCCAATCAGCGAAACAGACTCAATGACTCCACAGTGACGTTTTGGTGATTTTACAGAACTGAAACACTACAAAAAGAATGCCATTGTAAATGAATAATACTACCAGACGCTTGTAAATGTCTTACCATATTAGCTAATGCTAACGATGCTAGCCTTATTACAATACGATAGCACATATAAATATGCATGAAAACACTCTTACAGACATCACACATGGGACAGAATCCATACCAGTAGAACGCTATGGACGATTAGAAGACGGAACAGTACTTCCGATTAAGAGCACTAAATGGAAGGACACTGCAGCAACTGCAGTGAGGGAACTTGTCCAGAAGATGACGCCATAGCACAAACAATAACACCCCTCAGTGTATTTGCTTTTTTTTTTTTTTTTTTTAACTTTTTGCATTATGACCGACAGCGACGAAACTTGCATAAAACAGCTGCACCGTTTCATAAGCCGCAAGATTCAAAGCGTAGGAAAAAAGTAGCCAATTATAGTTTGGAATTTACCCTAAATAAACCAGTGAAAATGTCCCCAGCCAGCTGGACCAAACACACAACTGTCCATCGAGTGAGTCACTTTAAATTTGATCACAATACACGCATCACGTCATGTGTGTTAGTACAACTACAGTGCATAGTTGTGGCTTGTGCAGCCCTTTGAGACACTCAAATTATGGCTATATAAGTAAACATTGACTGATAGATTGATACACTATCTGGCTAGCTGTGTACAAACAAAACATGAAATGTGGGCTAATACTTTACAGATACTGTAATATGATTGTTCATGTTTTTCAGTCAGTACAGATTGTTGTCATATCGCATTGTGTTGTGTATTACAAGCTCAAACGCGTTACGTGTTGTTGTAGAAGCTAGCTTATCGCTTAGCATTTTCCGGCTAATACCGTAGCATAGGGCTGGGCGATATATCGATATACTCGATATATCGCGGGTTTGTCTCTGTGCGATATAGAAAATGACTATATCGTGATATTGGACTATACTTTCTCACGCAGTTGTTTTAGCTGCTGGCATTACACTACAGGCTCTTCCCACTCTTTGTTGTCTCTCCTTCTCACAGAGACGTAAAACAAGCGCACCTTCTTACATACGTCACATACGTATACGCCCTGGCGGAGCAGAGAGGTAGCAGCATGGGTAACGTTAGCTGTGGTGCGAGTGCAAATACGAGGGAAAGAAGGTGCCAATCTGGTAACAAATGAAGGAAGAATTAATTCCCAAGAAAAACAGCACGGGGTTCATCGTCTGGCGGTGGTTTGGCTTCAAGCGGGAATATGTCAAACAGACAACCGTAATATGTCAAGTGTGGGGCAAAAGCGTTGCTACAAAAAGTAGCATTACTGCTAATAAGTAGCATCATTTGAAAAGTCACCCGCTAGAGAATGAAGAGTGTTTACTCTGCATGTCAACATCTCCATTCGGTGCCACACCAACAAAATGCCGAGGCAACCACTTCCACATCAACACTGTATGAAAAAAATAGTCAACAACATAGGGAGATAACGTCTGCAGTAATCTTCCACATAGCGATTTGATTTCCTATTATGCAGCTCATTTTTATTTGACAGTTATGGAAATATCTTGTGTGACATCATGCACAAAAGTGCACTTTGTTTTAAACTATTGTAGTGGCGTTCTATAAAAAAAAAGTGCACTTTAATTTAGTGTTGTTTTGATATGTCATCTTAGTGACATCATGCACAAAAGTGCACTAATAACTTTTTTTAAAATGTCTCTGACAATCTTGCACTTTCTGTTTTGGAAATGACATGAATGTGTGTGTGCTTAATAACTGTTTAATAAATACAGTTTTGGTCAAATGACTTAGTTGTGATTTCCCTCTCTGCATGAAAGTTTAAAATGAGCATATATTAATGCAGTATGAACAAGAATGTTTTAATGTAGACACATAAAATCATCATACTGCTGTGATTATATGCATCAAGTGTTCATTCAAGGCTAAGGCAAAATATCGAGATATGTATCGTGTATCGCGATATGGCCTAAAAATATCACAATATTAAAAAAAGGCCATATTGCCCAGCCACATGGCGATACGCTAGAAAAAGAGTTCCTCAGAAGTCGCTCTTACAATAACAATGGCACTACAACCTATCGTTCACAACATAAATGAAGTATTGTTGGCAGTTTCTGTATGCATTTTTAAAATGATTTAGGAGGTAGAATTGATTTCTACCATTTTCTGCATTGCAAGCCACCAAAAACAAGCCCCTTTTTACATGTTAGAATGTAAAAAAAAAAAAAAACTTTTGTCTTCTTAGCTCTTTTAATGATAGTATATATTCGTACCATGAATTGATTAACGTGGACCCCAACTTAAACAAGTTGAAAAACTTATTCGGGAGTTACCATTTAGTGGTCAATTGTACGGAATATGTACTGTACTGTGCAATCTACTAATAAAAGTTTCAATCAATCAACGTAAACGATAGGCAAAATTCCGAAAACATTTTAAGTTAAGGATTTTTGTCATTTCTGATCATTTATGAGGGCACCAAAGTGCATACAGATGACAGCAGCTTGTTGATGTTGTTTTATTGTGTTAATAAAGAGAATGTTGATTTATCATCCCCTTGTTGTGTTTGTTTGATATACAGTATTGAACATCACTTTATATTGTGTTCAAAGTGTAAAAACCTTCACTACAATATGGACTTTTATCAAGGGTGTAACCCAGCATTTATGTTTATATTGTTTCTTATGGAGATATTTGCTTCGCTATACAAACGTTTCTATTCACGGACCTTGTTCAATAACTCGAGGTTGCCCTGTAATGAAAAAATGGGCACTTATATAAGAAAAGAGAATACAATCATCTATAATGTTCTTTAAAGTACTCTAAACTCTCCTTGGAGTGCTTTAGGCTCAATTATTTCAGAGTCTACAAGACATTTGGCCGCTTTAAACTGCACTCGGCCACATTTTTAACTGCTGTGTTTGAAGAAGACAATTAGGATATGATCACAAAGTCCATAATTCCCACACAGCGTTTAAGAGAACAATCAAACAGAGGTTGAAAACTTAAAAGATTTTTTTGTTGCTATTTTTGTGCATGTTGTCGTTAATTGTGGGTTTTTGTCAACCTATTCATGTTACATATTGATAATTAGCTGTGCAAAGACACTGCAGACCTCAAAGAGTCATGCAAGAGATTAAGTATTACAAAGGTGGACCTTAGATGCGATGCAGGATATATACACACACACACACACATGCATAAATAGGACACACACTTGGAAATAAATAAACACGCTACCTTTTACTGCAAAGCGTTTCCTGCGGCGCCACTGCGGCCCCAGGGTAGCACTCCTTGCAGTCCGCTTGATGTTTACCCTCTTGGCCCAGATCTGCTGGCTGACCTGGTCAGACACGCCACAGCGAGGCTCTGCCATCTGCCTCAGGGTGGCGCTGTCCAGTTCACCCGTCATGGGCAGGCGAGACAACCACTGGAAGTCCCTAAGAAAAGGTAAATGTTTTACAATTTGACACATTTCCGTGGAACATGTGACGTTTTACAATTTGGAATACATTTGCAAATCATTTTCAACCTATATTCAATTGAATAGACTGCAAAGATAAGATACTTAACGTTCAAACTGGAAAACTTTGTTATCATTTGAAATGTGATGCCTGCAACGTGTTTCAAAAAAGTGGCAAAAAAGACAGAGAAAGTTGATGTATGTTCATCAAACACTTATTTGGAACATCCCACGGGTGAGCAGGCTAATTGGGAACAGGTGGGTGCCATGATTGGGTTTAAAGGCTTTAAATGCGCAGTCATTCACAAACAAGGATGGGGCGAGGGTCACCACTTTGTGAACAAATGCGCGAACAAATTGTCCAACAGTTTAAAAACAGCATTTCTCAAAAAATTCAGAGAATCTGGAGAAATCACTGCAAGGCCGAAAACCAACATTAATCCCTCAGGCGGTACTGCCTCATAAAGCGACATCAACGCGTAAAAGATATCACCACATGGACCCAGGAACACTTCAAAAAAACACTGTCAGTAACTACAGTTTGCGGTAAGTGTAAGTTAAAACTCTACTATGCAAAGCAGAAGCCATTTATCGACAACAACCAGAAACGCTGCCAGGTTCGCTGGGCTTGAGCTCATCTAAGATGGACTGATGCAAAGTGGAATGCCGCTGTGCCGCCATTCAATTCTAAGTTAATGATTATTTGAAAAAACAAAAACAAGTTTTAGGCGGCTTGCGTTAACCAAGCTAAAAAACAGAAAAAAATAATTGTCTGTTTACTTTTAGTCATGGGTATGCACAAACATTTCCAGGTATATAAAAGAAATAATGAGCTTGTTTTTTTCCCCCCAGGGAAACCTTCTAATCATATGAGGCTGGGCGACCTCACTCCATCTCGAAACACACAAGATGTGAAAGCCGTAGATTACGCGCAATTTGAACAGAGCACAATGAGCATTAATAGACTTTGCATTCTAAAATCCTTCACTGCTATAAGAACTGACTTATTGTGGCAGTTTCTTAAATCTCTTTTCCATTGCACATGCTCATATGGATCAATTACACCAGTTGTACTTATTTTTTTGAGGCATGAGCCTTTGGAATAGTGCCCCTTGTTTTGTTTTTTTTGTACGGTCCAATTTCATCCAGTTTGTGGCTAACTCTCCCATTCCCGCGGGTACAGTACAGTCATGTAAGCAAAAGCTTAGTCCAACAAAAATGGCTACCGCGGCACCACAATGCATTGCAAAACCAAATAGCCCCTTTGAGCCCGATTATGGGTTTTTACGTTGAATACGACAAAGTGCACTCAGTGCTGAGAGCATATTTGCCAACCCTGAGACCTCTGAATTCGGGAGATGGGGAGGCGGGGTTTGGTGGTAGCGGGGGTGTATATTGTAGCGTACCGGAAGAGTTAGTGCTCTGAGTATTTGTTCTGCTGTGTTTATGTTGTGTTATGGTGTGAATGTTCTCCCGAAATGTTTTTGCCATTCTTGTTTGGTGTGGGTTCACAGTGTGGCGCATATTTGTAACAGTGTTAAAGATGTTTATACGGCCACCCTCAGTGTGACCTGTATGGCTGTTGACCAAGTATGCCTTGCATTCACTTACATGTGTCTGTAAAAGCCGCATGTATTACTGTATGTGACTTGGCCGACACGCTGTGTATATGGAGGAAAAGCGGACGTGACGACAGGTTGTAGAGGACGCTAAAGGCAGTGCCTTTAAGGCACGCCCTTAATATTGTTTGTCAGGGTGGAAATCGGAAGAAATTCGGAAGAATGGTTGCCCCGCGGGAGATTTTCGGGAGGGGCACTGAAATTCGGGAGTCTCCCCAAAAAATCGGGAGGGTTGGCACGTATAGCTAAGTGCAGTGCGCTAAGAGAAAAAGCTCCCTTATGCAATCAATAACTCCATCCATTTTCTACGGCTTATACCTGGAGCCTATCTCAGCTGCAATCGGGCATAAGGCTGTGTACACCCTGGACAAGTCGCCACCTCCTCGCAGGGCCAACACAGATAGACATACAACATTCACACTCACAATCACACACTAGGGCCAATTTAGTGCACATCAGATGCATGTCTTTGGGGGTGGGAGGAAGCCGGAGTCACGGGGAGGACATGCAAACTCCACACAGAAGGATCCCGAGCGCAGGATCTTCGTATTGTGAGGCAGACGCACTAACCCCTCTCACCCCGTGCTGTCCTCAATCAATAACTCATCTCAGCTTAATACCCTGCCTCTAATCAGGATATCTGAAAATTCAACTTAAAAAATTGCAAGGTGAACTAGCTCCTGCGACTGCTTGTCCACGCTGAAATGGCGTTGCGCACCTGAACGTACCCTTCATCAAGTGTCAACTGCATAGTTTCCATACCCGACACTCAGTCCAAGTCTGTTGAGGGCATTTCCAATATGTTTCCATGACAGTTCTGTCAGTGTGCAGGCCAGAGGGCAAGCTTTCTGGAATTCCTCAGTGGTTCAGGGAGGGTTCAGGAGACGTTTGTTGGGTGGAGGTGAGGGTGTGGTCTACACGCAACCCTCTTGAGGGCTCATCCCACACCTCACCTTTTCACTCACTTAAGTTTAGGGATCGACCAATTTTCGGCTGGTCTGATTATCGGCGGCGTTATTAGGCATTTTGACGTGTATCAATATCGGCCTTTTATAGGCTAGGGCCGATTTTTTACTACAACATAAATACATCAGCAGATACAATATATACACATATGATACCAGTATTTAGTATCATAACAAGGAATGATAAGTAGAGAGTAACATATTTTTCCTAAATATAGAGTCTGGTATACAAGCCACACCCACTAAATTTTTTAAGAAAAACTTTTTTTTTTCATATATTATCCGCACCAGACTATAAACCGCAGATATATTTGTTGTGAAATTAGTTATTCACACAGAAGTATTTATATATATATATATATATATATATATATATATATATATATATATATAAATAATATTTTCTTTATTTACTTGGTCATCAGCTCTTCAATCTAGCTAAACAGACTGAAAGAGTCCACGGTGGCGTTTTGGTGAATTTACAAAACTGAAACAAAACGAAAAGAATGTCATTGTAAAGATATTAATAATCACACAGACACTTGTAAATGTGTTAGCATATTCGTGCAACACTAGCTTAAATACATCATGATAGCGCATACAAATATGCATATCACAAATGGGACGATTTAGTAAGTATGAATTGTTTTAGTTATATTGCAAAACGTATAAACAGTAGTTGGAGTGACGAACGAAGAATCTTTTCGAACAGAAATGCTATAGACGGTTTCAAGGAATTAAAACTGGAAGTACGTTTTCAACCTGCAACACCTGCAGTGGGCGAACTCATTCACAAGATGTCGCCTTAGCACAAATAATAACACACCAGTTTAGTGTCTGCTTGGGTTTAATGAAAACTTCCGAACACAAGACATTGTAGTGAAGAAAACTTCATAAATTAGCTGCACCGTTTCAATAGCTGCAGGATTTAAAGCGTAGGAAAAAAAACACAGATTATAGTCCAGAATTTAAGGTAAAGTTAACACTACTAACCAGTGCTTCTTTTTGCCAAAGCTGCGCTGCAGTGCTCAGACGGTCAGCCCACCGAATCCTCAGGCCTAATTTCTCCTTTGCTTAAAAGAACTTGTCAGAAGTTCATTTTTCTGGCCTGGTATTCGGGCTTTTGACCTTCTTGCCTGGAGTCTTCCTCCTGTTTTGTGCATTTTTGCTACTCCAGCGATCGTACGCCGAGCCTCCGTCCGCAACAATCGCAGCGTGGGAGCAGCCAAAGTTTTATGTTTTGGGATTCAATCAACGTGACAAAAGATGGAAGGACATGAAGATGACAGAAGAGATGTGTCAAAAATCCACACTTTGTGGAAATTGACACAATCAATCATACATTTCAGAAATCAATGATGTAAACTGTGCTACTAATTGAGAAAAGGACGTGAACATAGGTGTTGGTGATTGCTATGAAGTGGAAGAGGGGTAGGGTAAAATAAGCTTTGCTTCTTCTTACTCCTTTGCGGACATGTTGTGAAGAGAAATATAAACATCTCAAATATGTGATGTAAACTGTATGCATGTTTGAAATAAACTTCAACCTAGTACCAACTAACTGATATTTCAGGCTTCCTCATGAGGATATCTTACAATTAAGGATGTCCGATAATATTGGACTGCCGGTATTATCGGAAATTAATGGTATCGGTTTCAAAAAATAAAAATTATGTCTTTATAAAACGCCGCTGTATTATGGACGTAGGGAGAAGTACAGAATGCCAATAAACATTAAAAGGCGCGGTCTTTGCGTGCCGGCCCTATCACATAATATCCACGGCTTTTCACACACAGAAGTGAATGCAAGGCATACTTGGTCAACAGCCATACAGGTCACAATGAGGGTGGCCGTATAAACAACTTTAACACTGTTACAAATATGCGCCACACTGTGAACCCACACCAAACAAGAATGACAAACACATTTTGGGAGAACATCCGCACCGTAACACAACATAAATACCGCAGAACAAATACCCAGACCCCCTTGCAGCACAAATTTTTCGGGACGCATCAATATACACCCCCCACTACCCCCTACCCCTCCCCCCTCAACCTCCTCATGCTGTCATGTCCCAAATTCCAAGCTGCTGTTTTTTGAGGCATGTTAAAAAAAAAATGCACTTTGTGACTTCAATAATAAATATGGCAGTTTCATGTTGGCATTTTTTTTCCATAACTAGAGTTGATTTATTTTAGAAAACCTTGTTACATTGTTTAATGCAAGCAGCGGGCTTTACAACAAAATTAGGCTTAATAATGTGTTAATTCCACGACTGTATATATCAGTATCGGTTGACATCGAAATCGGTAATTAAGAGTTGCACAATATCGGAATATTGGATATCGACAAAAAAGCCATTATTGGACAGCTCTACTTACAATGTATTAAATACAATAATTGCTATAAAATTGATTGGATTGCAATTTATTGTGATGTGCAGAAATCACATATTTTGACCAATTTTCAGTAGAGTTCCCATATTTTAAAAATGAAATCGCTGATGCTCCTGTTAGACATGTAATAAAAAGGTGTTTGAGGTCTACCCTGATGTTGTTTGCTGCTAAATTAAGCACAAAATTAGCTCTGCATAATTTATAATCTCGCGACTGGCCCGACGTGTCCTGAAAAGTAATGTTAACAAAAACAACTTAAAGCCTTGTCCAGATGTTTACTGGCATTAAATATTCATGTTTTGATAACTTATACGACCTATTTGACTACCGAATTTTCCAGACTATTAGTCACTACTTTTTTCCTACGCTTTGAACCCTGCGGCTTGTAAAACTGCGGCTAATTTATAGATTTTTCTTTGCTAATGGCCACAATGTTTTGTATTCAACAAATAGTTTCCATAAAACACCAGGAGACACTGAAAAGGTGTTATTGTTTTTGCTCGGGTGCCATCTTTTAAACGAGATTGGTCACTGCATGTGCTGCGGGTTGAAAATGTACTTTTCTGTTTCTGTTCCAATGCAATGGAGTGCTTCAAGCAACGTTTGTAAGTTTTACAATATAACTATAACAATTCATACTTACAAAACTATCCCATGTGTGATGTCTGTGGGAGTGTTTTCATGCATATTTGTATGTGCTATTGTAATGTAATCCAGCTTGCGGTGTTAGCATTCACGAATATGCTAACATGTTTACAAGTGTATGTGTTAGTATTATTAAGTTACAATGACATTATTTTCGCCTTGCTTCAGTTTTGTAAATTCACCAAAACTTCACCGTGGAGATATTGAGTCCGTTAAGCTGATTGGAGAGCCAGCTTCCACAGCTAGTGGGTCCATGACGATCACTTCGGTTTTGTTTGATTACCCGTTTTATTACTGTTTTACAGACGCCATTTGGAAGCAATACAAGTATGTAAATAAACTATTACAAAATACTTTCTACTACAATATATATGCGGCTTATAGTCCAGTATTGCTAATATATGTAAAAATATTTACTTTTTCTATGGGTTTGGATCAAATACTCTCTAGCATAGAAAATACAGTACTGAGAATTGGTACCAACTCTGATCTCTATTTAAGGTACCATCAAAAGACTTCCATGATTAGCACTTAGATGACTTACTTACCGGATGGCTGACTGCATCTCAGCTGCATTGTGGAAGTGGTTGTTGTCATGAAGGTAGCCATATTTTTCCAGAAACACCTGAAACATCACAGTCGTCAGTCATTATGACCAAACAACAACACTTC